>NC_133769.1:249726364-249845146 GCF_003597395.2 Chelonoidis abingdonii | reverse complement strand
CCCAGCCGCAGGCCCCGCTCAGCCCGCTGCCGGCCTAGGTGAACAGAACTCCAGATCAGCAGCGGGTTCAGCAGGCCAGCAGGGTAAGATCAACATTTTAATTTCATTTTAAATGAAGCTTCTTAAACATTTTGAAAACCCTATTTATTTTACAATACAACACAACAACTAGTTTAGTTATATAATATATAGACTTAGAGAGAGAGACCTTCTAAAAAACGTTAAAATGTATTACCGGCACGCGAAACCTTAAATTAGAGTGAATAAATGAAGACTCGGCATACCACTTCTGAAAGGTTGCCAACCCCTGATGTAGTGTTTCTTGAAAGTATGGGCAAAGGCTGACCTGCAGATTTCTGAGACAAGGACATCTTTAACAAACGTGACCGAGGTAAAAAATGGATCTCATTGAGTATGTGCAGATTCCTGATTGGGGTAGGTTACACACATGGGAACAGTGGTTAATGCAACTGGAGAGCAATTTGGAGAGTCTTTCAGCTGATCGATTGCAGAACCTTCGTGTGTTTCCATGAATGAAAGGAAGAGTTTAGGAGACTTCCTAAAGTCCTTAGTCCTGACCGCATAAAACATTCAGGATCTCCTAACATCAAGTGTATGAAGTATTGCCTCCCTGTTGTCACGATGTGGTTTTGGGGAAAAAGTAGGGAGGTGAATGAACTGGTTCACAGGGAAGGACAAGATTATCTTGGGGAGGAATTTCGGGTGTTGCTGCAGGGTGATTGTGTCTTTAAAAAAAGACTGAACAGTGGCTGCGCCATAGATGCCGCTATTTCCCCTATTCATCATGCTGAGTCATGCCCTCAAGAAATGCTGCCTTCATGGACAGGCAGTGGTGCTGGAACAATTTTTATAGTGAGGATAGTGAAGGCGGAAACCATGTATTTGGGTTATTACACTACTTCAAGATGGGGGGGGGGCAGCACCACCCCCAGTTCCAGCACCTACATGGTGTAGGAGAAAGCAAGTGGCTATAGGTTCAAAGGGTGGTCTAGCTAGGGTTTTCAGAACCAGACTGAGATCCCACATTGGAGTGGGTAGTCTAATGTGCAGGAAGACATTTCCCATGCCCTGGAAGAACATGTGTGTTGGATGGGCAAATGCTCAGCATCCATCCAACCGATGGTGTAAGGATGAATTATGGTTGCTAGATGTACTTTAAGTAAGCTAAGATAGAGATCAGTCCTTTTGAGGTCTAGAGTATAATCTAGGATCAAAAGGAGAGAGGAAGTTAGGAAATTGACACTTCTTTCACCTCTTCAGAACATTTGCTTTTTAAGTTTTGGAACTACGAAGGAGCCAAGACTGGAGCTAGAGGATCTGTAGGTTGAGGTGAAGGATCCACCTGTCATTTTGGGAGAGCAGGTGACAAATGGACTGAAGATGAATTGGAGGACACACTGCCAGCTGTCCAAAGTGTGAGTACCACACTTGCCTCAGCCAAGTGGAGGGAATCAGTATGACTTTTGTTCTGTCCTTCCGTATCCTTAATAGCTTTGTCTTCAGAGGAAATGGAGGAAAGGTATGTAGCTGCTCCCTGCACCATGGGAAGATAAGAACATCTCCTAGAGACTGTTTCCCCAGTTCGGCTCTGGAGCAGTAGCAGACATTTCTTGTTGCAGTAAGTAGCAAACAGGTCTATTGTCAGGGTTCCCAATAGGCTGAATATGCCATGAAGCACTGCTGGGTTCATCTCCCATTCATAGTTGTATGAGAAATTCTGATGGTCTGTCTGCTGTCACATTTTGTACCCCTGACAGGTAAGTGGCTGAAATGAGTACTTTGTGGTGGATGCACGAATTCCAAAGTTACAGTGCTTCCACAGACAGGGAAGGTGATCTGGCACCCCTTTGGTGATTTATGTAAAACATGTACACTATATTGTCTGTCATGACTTTTGTGTGAGAAAGTGTGCACTGGCATTTCTGACAGCTCTTAATTCCAAGACTGATATGAGTACCGATTCTGTGGGAGGCCACTTTCCCTGGACTTTGCAGTTGTTTAGGTGGGCTCCCCAGCTTATTAGAGAGGCATGTTGTTGTTAAAATCAGTGTTGATTGAGTGAACTGAATGTCTGCACGGATGTTGGATGGTTCTTTCCACCAGTGCAGGGAGCGTTTGATCCTGAAGGGCATCAACAGCAGCTTGTTTAGCCTGTCCTTGTTCAGAGAGTAGACAGATCTGAGGCATATCTGTAAACAACTCATGTCAAAAGTGCATGTGGGATCACAAATGTGCATGCCATGTGCCCGAGAAGCTAGAGGCAATTCTTGGCTGGTGTTGATGGGCTGACCCAGACTGTCAATGAGACTCATCAGGGTGCTGAATCTGTGCAGCAAAAGGAATGCTCTCACTTACATTCCGACAAGTTAAGCCCCAATAAACTCCAGACATTGTATGGGGATCAAGGTTGGTTTCTGTTTATTGAGGTGTAGGCCCAGTTGCACAAATATGTGCATGGTCCTCTGGGTGGCTTGCAGGGCATCTTCGAAGGAATGAACCTTGAGAATGCAGTCGTTATTTACCCATACCTGGACAATGCTTAACGTCACTACGACAGACATGACCCGAGAGAATATCCTGGGTGCGAACAAGGTTGAATGGGAGCATTCTGTATGGACAATGGTCCCGCCCAAAGGTAAATCGGAGGAATCTCCTGTGGGATGGTCAGATTGAAAAGTGGAAGTAGAAATCTTGTGGCTGAGGGCCGAGAATCAACCTTCTTGCTCCAGAGATGGAATAGATGACGGCTAGTGTAACCATCTTGCACTTCTGTGCCTTCACATATCTGTTTAGTGCCCTTACATCTAGTATGGGTATCCAACCTCCCTTTCTCTTGGGGATCAAGAAATGCCTGGAATAAAACCCCTTGCCTTTGAGGTGAGTAGGGACTAGTACCATGGCCCCTAGACATAACTCATGATCTATTTCCTGACTTATGAGTCTCTCATGAGAAGGGAGGGATGTGAAATGGATTAAGTAACCCTTGGAGATAATCTCCAAGGCCAACCTGTCATAGAATCATAGAATATCAGGGTTGGAAAGGACCTCAGGAGGCCATCTAGTCCAACCCCCTGCTCAAAGCAGGACTGATCCCCAGCTAACTCATCCCAGCCACGGCTATGTCAAGCCTGACCTTAAAAACCCCTAAGGAAGGAGATCCCACCACCTCCCTAGATAACCCATTCCAGTGCTTCACCACCCTTCTAGTGAAAAAGTTTTTCCTAAACCTCCCACAATTTCCAAACTTAAGACACCTGTTGTCAGTCTTGAACCAAGATCTTTTAGACCAATTTGCAGCCAGAAGCAAATGTTGGCTAGAATTAAACTTCTGAACATAGAGGAATAAATGGAAGTGTTCCTTCAACTTATTTGAACGACTGAATAATAAGTACTTCTGTAGCTACTGCCATAAGTTATGTCTTCTACTCCAGTTGTGATTAAATGGCTATATTATATACACATATATATACACACACACACACACACCCCTCTTACGCTTTAAAACTAAATTTAAAAGATTATGATGCTTCATACATGAAGACAGATTATAAACTTTGTATATCACTGAACAGAACACTAAATAGATTCTCAGTGTATTAAAATTGTAAACAGGAAGCAAAACCAAAGATCACTAAGAGATTGACATTTATACAGAAAAGTGTTCTTTTGCCTATTTCACTGCCTAGGTTAAATGTAATATATGTAAAATGAGACTCAAATCTCAACGATTCTTTTGAAATCAAGGTGAACTAAGGTAAAATGACACCAAGGCAACGTGAACAGCTCATGAGCATAACTAAATCATTGCACAACTAAAGCAAATGCAAAACTGATGTGGCAGCTTCTATAATTGGTATTACATAAAACTGATTAGTAATCTGCGTAGTCCTGCAAAATCCATAATATATACAGATGCATAAGACAAGGTTTTTCAATTACATACTCTTTTTGGACATTTTTTTTCTTCCAGCATCAAATGAATTTGTGGGTGTTCTGTGTTGGAGCTTGGCATGCTCTTTTTCCTGTCTGACTTGGTCCATCTCTCCACCAGCTGTGTGCATGACTGCCAAGAACTAAAACTATGTATCAGTTATTCCTTCCCAATCCACACTTTAAAGGAAAGGCAGTGCTAAACTGAAACAAATATTATTCCCTATCATACACACTTTTACAGTACATACAAAATATATCCCTCTTTCCTGAAAGAGATTAATCAATGAAAGCATAACATTAGCATAAAAACTTAAAGGAAAAATTTGTCAAATCTCAACTACACAGGAGGAAAGGTAATTATAAAATGTAATTACAATGGCACAGTTAGCACAGTCCAGGATGAAGTTTGCACCTGGTCAAGGTTAAAAATAATTAAATGTATGCAAGTTTCTACAAGTTGCATAGTAAATGAATGACATTTAGCAAACCTGACCATGTCATTTCTGGACACAGAGCTCTTCTTTCACTTAGAAATAAAAGGCTCCTTTTAGTCAGTCTTCTGTGGCAGTAGTTTTATTGCAACGTCCACCTCATGATAGGCATTTTTGCACAAACTAGTATTAACTGCTTGTCAATTAATGGGACACTGGTTTCCTTCAAGATAAACTTCAGATTCTGCCTTTTGAGCTGTATCTAGAAAATACAAAAGTGTTTTACTCCACAATAGCTTTAGTTCTGAACAATTCCAAGATGAGTTCATCTTTACTTTTAGCAGCTATGCCTCCCAAACAAAAAAGTAATTTAGTGGGAAATGAATTCTTAAGTCTAGGTGAAATGAGAGAAAAATTGTTAATCTTATAAAGATAAACCAAGTAGGTTTTGGTTGTAATGGTCGCTGACTTAATGGACACTGGAACCTGTTAAACATTAGAGCTGACATTTTATGTCTAAATAAAGCCTAAGATGATACTATCTTTTAAGAATGTTATTGCTTCAGAATTCTAGAAACGAAATTTGCTATTAAGTTTCTAACATCAATCATAAATCAGCCCCATGCCCCTGCCCATCATCCACTTTCAAGCTAGAGACTTTTCACCAGTTGCCATACCACATTTAAATGTACTCTTGTGCATATATTACTCTTGGGGGAATTTTGTGCCACTGTGCATGCACATAATTAATGTGCCATGCATATTTTTTTTCCCCCGAAGAAAATAACTTCTACTGGAAAGTTGCTGCAGTTATGCATTTTGCCCACCAGAGGGCAATCTGGTATTAGGACAGAGCAGCCAATCCCAGCCCCAGCTATCACCGCGAAGAGAAAGAGGCTGCAGTGCCTTCTTCACAGCGCCTGTCAGCCCAGGTCAGGAGAGAGGGGATATGGGGAGAAAGACAGCATGGGGAACATGGGACTGCTGGGGAGGGCAAGGGCGGCTCCAGGCACCAGCGCACCCAGCATGTGCCTGGGGGGACAGGTAGGGGGGAGTAGTATGCCAGTTGTCTTGAGGGCAGCAGTCAGGGAGCCTTTGGCAGCATGCCTGCGGGAGGTCTGCCGGTCCCACGGCTTCAGTGGAAATTCGGCGGCAGGTACGCCAAAGGTGCGGGACTAGTGGACGACTTGCAGGCATGATGCCGAATCCACGTTACCAGCGGACCTCCTGCAGGCATGTCACTGAAAGCTGCCTGACTGCTGTGCTTCAGGCAGTCACAGATAGGGGCTCATAAGTGTTAGTGGTGGAGGACAGACTACGGCAGGGGCTGAATGGGAGGGGAGGCACAGAGCCACAGTGGGGAAGGAAGTGGTGGGCAACAGGGTGACGGGGAGAGGGTACAGGACCACATGGGCAAATAGGGATGGCTGAGTTGGGGCACAGAGACACATGGGGATGAGGGTGCAGGGCCACATGGGAGAAGGGCTGGCTAAGGGGGTGCAGGGATACACTGGGACAGGGTCAGCTGTGCCTGACAATTGGAGAGGCAAGAGGTCAGCCAGGGTTGCATGGGCGAAGCTTGCTAACAATTCCTCCCCACCTCCACACTGAAAAAAACCCTGTTCCATACTTTTCCCACCCATACTCAACAACCCTCCAAGTTCATACCCAGGCTCCTCCCCAACAACTACTTCCATCTCCCTCAGCACCTCCGTTACCCCTGCCTCCACTACGCCTTTGCACTGCTTCTGAAGGGTGTGGGAAATATGGTTCTGTATTGTAGTTAATAATTATTAATACAGAACTGAGTAAAGCAGGTGAAGCATCAGCTTACATCATAACTGAAAGTGACCTAATTAGGGGTGGGGTAAGTAAGAGTTAGCAGTGAAATGTTGGGGGCACTAGGAAGCTGCCAAGCATGGCCTAGATGTATACTTGCTCCCCTATCTCTTCTTTGAGGTGATGGGAAGTCCCTGCTTTGTTACACAGGCCGACAGTATAGGTAGAGAATAGAATAGGGCTAGTTCTCTGAAATGCATACGGAAGGTGAGTCTTTCAGCTGTTATCAAAAGGATATATGAGGCAAGACTAGTGGGGCTTCCAGCTTACGTACTGGTAAACTGGAGCACACCATATGGAGGTGAATAAGTAGTCAGATCTCAAGCTGTAAAATCTTAGTCTCTGGCTCATAGTGGGACTGCGGACCGGAAGAAGAAAAGTGGGCAAAGTAAGGAGGTATCTGGCCTAAAACTAGTGAGTGGTTGGAATATGGGGTAGAATTAAGGTTGGTGTTGGAACCATAGCTGCAAGTCTCCAGAGTTCCTGGCTTTAGATTTAATATAATAATTCCAGAGTTCCTGGCTTTATACCTAGTTAAAGGGCACTAGAAGCTTATGACTTGTCTGAGAGTTTCCTCTGCTTTTTGCTTTTAAAAATGAAGTCTCTCCCCTTCCCGCTAATGTAACTCCAAAACAGCTAAACAGATTATCTACAATCTATCTTTACTGAAATCTTTGTTTCCTCAGTGGTGATTGTATGAATAACAGGCTCTTCTGGAACAGCTTACTTTCCAGTAAGCTTCAAATGATGCATTAGGGGGGACTGCAATCTTGTGTCCATAAGAAGAAACACGTCTGAAGCCCCAGGAAAGTATAGGTTTTACTAGTATGATTTGTACAGCTTGCGAGTACCATAAGCATACTATTTCTGGCCTCACTAGCCCATTGCAATGGTAGTCACAGCATTTACAAAGGAACAGCAAAAAAATTAATTGACATGGCACTTGCAATGCTTAAGCTTTCTGGAAGAGCTCAAGAGCTGAGACTCAAAATATTCACATGCTTCATCACACTGTCTCCAGAAGAAATAACTGTAGAAGTCATTTTTTGACACTTCTCCACTTGAATGTCTCCAGAACACTGGAGAGCAAGTAAGAGAGACCCCTAACACCAATATCCCAGGCAAAATGCTCCCCCTATCAGGAAACTTTTGCAGGTTTTTTTAACCTAATGGAAAATATTTTCACAATATCACAAAACGTAATTTAATAAAAGGGCATCTGTACTGAGTCTCTGATTCAAGGTTTCAGATTACAAAATAAGCCAACATTCATAAGGATGCATATTCAGCCCTCTGTTTGACTCCAAGCATTGGACTTTTTCAACAAGATGTCTCTGGAACTTTCCATGCGTATGTATGAAAGTTCCCCCCAAAATATTTCTGACCTAGCAGTATGCATCTCAAAAATAAAAATGCATGATTTTCACCTTGAAGTGTCTGAAACTGATAGATAAAATATTGCTTACCTTGGTAAACAAAAAAGTGATTCAGAAATTCACATTTCTAATCAGATATAAGAACTTCGTAACATGGCCCTGAATTTTAAAAAAAGGTAATATGGGCTTTATTTTGAAACGTTTCTAGCTCAGATTGGGGCTCTCACTTTTGCAGTGCTGAATTAAGCATTTGATTCTGTAAGTACCTCCCACCTTCAAGATTACAAATCCCACAATATCTAGTTTACGGAGTCTTTCTTCCCTAGAAATGTAAGGTCCCTGTGAGTGGGGTTGGGAGGAGCAGCAACTGGAGGACAGAAAAAGTAGTAACATGTAATGACCTTCATATAACACAGAAGTCAGCTGGAGGTCAGAGTTTGGACTGAGTTTAACAAAACAAAACAAAACAAAACAAAAAAGGGGAAAAAATCCTAAAGTAGACGGGAGAAAGGGGGAGAGACTAATCTTCCTGGCTGGTTCAAAAAAAACAAGCCAAAAAAAAAAAAGTGCCTAACTTCTTGTCAATTTTATTCCAATGCCAATAATCACATCCTAATCTGATAGATTTGAAAAGAAAGCACTAAAAAAATTAGTTTCTTGCTATTTAAAAGTGCCACAGTAGGCACTCTACTATAGTATTTAGTGCACTACAAGAATCTAAAGACAACCTTTCCAAAACTGGGGGACGGGATTGGTGGGAGGAAGGTGAACTGCATTATTTAAAACTTAAAAATACTGTCTTAATTACCCACTCAAAGATGCCCCTATAATATTCCCTGCCAAATTAAGTCTGATTAAGGATTTAAAAAACTGCTTCTATTATTAGCAGAGAATACAAAAAATAAATCAGATAAGAACTCAGAACATAAATCTGCTAATTTTTTTCTACAGTATTCAGTTGATCTAGAGAAGTCAGAGAAATTTTATTTAAAGGACTGCAGGACATAGCTCCTGCCTCTCGCAGAGATGGGTTTATTATTTATTTTATCAGTGCAGCTGCGCCACTTTAGTGCTTCTAGCATAGACTAACCTGAGATTCACCCCCAGTATTATTTAAGCAGCAAAACAAGTATGCCCAAATGTTAACTCTGCTCCCACTGATGTCAGTAATAAAGCTCTCATCTCAATGGTGAGCACTTTTGGAAATCCCACCCTTAACTTTCTAAACATAACCAGAAAATCCTTCATTCATATTTACAAATCTTAAGGAGTCAGTTATGCTTACTGCGATTTTCTTTCTACTAGTCCCTTTTAGGTAATATGACTTCCTACCAGCACTTGGCTGCATAAAATTCCAACGACATAACGTTAGGCCAATTTTGACATAAGAACCCAGTTTGAGAAAGTGCTGAACAATGAAAACTTTTACATACAATTCAAAGTGAAAGCCTAAACAAAATGAATAAAAAGGACAAATAGTCAAAAGGAAACAAAGATAATTACTACAAAAATCTATACTCAGCAAATGATTGCTGCCGAAACAGAACAGAACTTGATTTCTCTTGACACAGTTTGGGAAATACATCTGTCAATTTATTAATTCCTGTTTTATGAATAGCATTTATGATTGTAGCTTTCAGCCTGGATTAGAACTTCCCTTTTGTAGCAGGCACAGACTACAGGTATGTCTACACCACAGCCGCTGCTATAGTGCTGCAGCTGTGTCATGTAGCACTGTAGTGTAGATTCTTCCTACATTGACACAAAGGGATTTTTTGTCAGTGATGAAGCACAGTGTCAGAGAGCATGCTTTAAGAGCAGGCTCCAAGCAAACAGAGCCACTTCATTACTAGAAACTTTAGACATTAGTTGGAGGAGTAAGGGCAAGGGACAAGAGGCTTTGGCTTCTTCTCCAAGGACAATGACCAAAACCCAGGTACTCAATGGTGAGGACAAGAAGAGGGAATTGCATTCAGGTATATATTATTTTGCATAGATCTGTAACTCTCCTGTACTAACAGTAAAATGTGCATGTGCTTAAAAAGCTCCTATGCGAAGTCTGTGTTCCTTAACTTTACCTGCCATATGTCTCTGAAGATGGAAACTGTAAACCAGAATGCCTATAAGAAGGGGATTCTGGAGGAGCATATATAAGTGACTCAGGAAGTCTGGGAGGTTTAACACTGGTTTTAGGGCCTAAGGCAGTTGGACTGTGGAGTCTCACATCCCAAGGAAGGGTTTCATAGACGGAGTCTGCTCTTAGGAGTATACCCTACACAACAAGACACTGCCTGGATTCTGCCCTGATCCAGTGGTCTTGGATCCATGTGGGATCCAAAGGTTGTGTCCAATTAACACAATCTGGTGACTGTCTCCCAAGAGGGACTCAGCCAACACTGTAACAACTTGGTCAGAACCAAGCCTCAGAAGGGGTTGGAATCACAAATCTGTTGGACTGTTCTGTTCCCACTGATTGATAAGCTAGTAGAAAAGGATGGCGAAAGCTCCTAAACTACCACCACTTCCCAGGTTTAGATTTCCTTTTAAACTTCCTTATAATTTTCTTCAAAGTGATTTTAATTCCTATAATTTTCATACACTACACCACTACCCTGATATAACGTGGCCCGATATAACATGAATTTGGTATAATGCAGTAAAGCAGCGCTCCAGGGGAGTGGGGCTGTGCATTCTGGCGGATCAAAGCAAGTTTGATATAACACGGTTTCACCTATAACATGGTAAGATTTTTTGCTCGAGGACAGCGTTATATTGGGGTAGAAGTGTATTTTAAAACTAAAATTCAAAAGTCACTCCCAGTCATGATATACTAGGGATCTTTCATATCTATTGCTGTTTGTTATTAAGGCATGTTTCTAGTGGTACAAAAGCTGCTTGCTATGCTGCAGTTGAGCTCTTACAAGGCAACTGCGAAACGGGTAAGGAAATAACAGTCTCTGTTCCACATTAATGAGCTCTAAGTTAACAAACAGAAGAATTAAATAAAGCATTAATGAATATCTTGATAAAGGTAATCAAAATCAAATATCCTAAATCTGTGAGTTCGCTGAACTAGTGGATTGAGAATTAGTCATTTTTGCCCTGCTCTTTCATCACCTAACTCAGCTGAGGTAGTGAAAACCACCAGTTGACTCCAGCTGATGCAATCTGTTCTATTGACATTGGCTTTGCAATACTCATTCACTTTTGGGTACTGTTGATTTTTTTTTTTTTTTTTTTTTAAACCCTGAAGACTGAAGATAGTAATTTCTACCATGCAACAAGACAAAATCCCATTTCTGAAATGATTCAAAAAAAGGCTTATGTCTAAACATTTCTCAGGAGCAAAGGTGAACAACATGCAGACATTCATAGAGTGCACAATCTTAGCACCTCAGATTTCCACAATGTCATGGATGTCAGTGATTTACATTACAAAATTGAGACACTATCTTCGGTTTTATCTAAATGTGTAGCAATGTGTTTAAAATACTTCTATTAAAGCTATCAAATTACTCACAATTAAAAGTGTGGCAGCATCCTGGTTACAACACTTTACAAAGGTGGTCTCCAGTCACAGGCTCCTAACTCTTCAGCTTGGTTCTTTTAGCAAGCTGTCCACACTGCAAAGTCACTATATTTCCTATCAGTTTTGTCCATGAGATGCTCAGGACTGAGGCAGTTATGATTACTACACCTTTGGTGCTAAGCAGAATTTACATGAGTCTACCACTAAAGATACTCATTATATATAACTGTACATAATTATCTTTATTGTTACTTTCCATCCCATTTGGCCCTTCAGTGCCTTCAGCTGGTGCCTGCCAAGACTTACACCCTTTTACAGTAGCCATCTTCTGAAAGGAATTCTGCAAACCTATAATTATAGCAGAAAAGAACAGCCTAAAACTCTTCAGTCAGTATGGATATCTACACTACCATTTTTGTAGATATAATTTGTGTTGCTTGGGGTGTGAAAACACCCCCCCCCCGAGCGACAGTTACATTGACAGAAATGACGGTGTGGACAGTGCTATGTTGGTGGGAGAGCGTCTCCTGCCGACATAGCTACCGCTGCTCATTGGGGGTGATTTAATTTCGTTAATGGGAGAGTGTGGCTGCATGAGCAATCTTACAGAGGCCCTGCTGCATCGGTACAGTTATGCCACCATAAGCTCTCTTGTGTAAGCATGGCCTTAGAGTGAGCTTGAGGTTCTCTTGCCACTTCCTTAATAGTAGAAGACAGGGTGTATTTATTCTTCAAGACTAAAATGCACTGCATTAGGAGTAGTACCTAACAGCCATTGAAGGTGAGAAGAGATCACTAGTCTAGAAGATAGCTGCCCTACTTAGAGTGGGTGAGTAAACATTAGACAAATGGGGGAAAAAAGTACATACACACCCCTCTTCTGGATTGCCTTAAGTTTATCGTAAATCCCTTTCTTAGGGGACAGCAGATCTTAGCACACACTTCAAATTTGCTCGTTTGTCAATAGCCATGAGGAGTTTATTCTGAAAGTTAAAAGGCAAGTGTTTATTTGTATTTGTCTTTAAAAATATAGTTTTGTAAAAGGTGCGATAAAGTATTGTTCAGCCTAACATAGGGTCACATCTTGTTGATAGATAGCCATTATAGTTCATTTCTATACATCTCCCTTTCCTTGCCCCCAGGTATATATCTCCCTTTTGTAGCAGGAGACGTTGGCAAACTTTTCAGCCAGCTTTTGAATAGCTGCAGAACTGCCAACATCCCTCTTGCACAATTTGATGACTGACTTGCTAAGTCCTCCTGGACAGGTTTACTTGTGACTTAGGCCTGGTCCTCACTATGCGTTTATACCAAATTTAGCAGCGTTAAACCGAATTAACCCTGCACCTGTCCACACAATGAAGCCCTTTATATCAATATAAAGGGCTCTTAATGCCGATATCTGTAATCCTCCCCAACGAGGGGAGTAGCGCTGAAATCGGTATTGCCATTTCGGATTAGGGTTAGTGTGGTCGCAATTCGATGGTGTTGGCCTCCGGGCACTATCCCACAGTGCACTATTGTGACTGCTCTGGACAGCAATCTGAACTCGGATGCACTGGCCAGGTAAACAGGAAAAGCCCCGCAAACTTTTGAATTTCAGTTCCTGTTTGCCCAGCGTTTTTGAGCGCTGTATCAGCACAGGTGACCATGCAGTCCCACATCCAAAAGAGCTTCAGCATGGACCATATGGGAGATACTGGATCTGATCGCTGTATGGGGAGACACATCTGTTCTATCAGAACTCCGTTCCAGAAGACGAAATGCCAAAGCATTTCAAAATCTCCGGGCTATGATAGACAGAGGCCACAGCAGGGACTCAACACAGTGCTGCATGACAAGCGTAACGGAAAGCCAAAGAATCAAATGGACACTTATGGAGGAGGGGGACTGAGGACTCGAGCTATCCCACAGTTCCCGAGTCTCCGAAAAGCATTTGCATTCTTGGCTGAGCTCCCAATGCCTGAAGGGTCAAAACATTGTCACAGGTGGTTCAAGGTATATATCATAGCTTACCCCCCTTCCCTCCCCCCCATGAAAGAAAAGGGAAAAAATTGTTTCTCGCCTTTTTCAACGTCACCGTATGCCTACTGGTAGACAGGATGCTGCAGTGCTAAACAGCAGCATCCCCTCCCTCTCTCCTGATGGCAGATGGTGCAATAGGATGATAACTGTCGTCGTCATACTGTGAGTGCTCCTGGTGGCCTCTGGTAGGGTCAGCTGGGGGCACCTGGGCAAAAAGCGGAATGACTCCCGGTCATTCCCTTCTTTAAGCTTTGTCTAATGGAGATTCAGTCCTGCCTGGACTATCATGCCAGCTGGATCTGCCTCTCTTCATTTTTATCTCACTAAAAATCATAGTGTTTCTTATTCATGCATTCTTTATTACTTCACCACACAAATGGGCGGATAACTGCCACTGTAGCCCAGGAGGGGTGTGGGAGCAATGGGTCGGGTTGTTGCAGGGGCACCCCTAAATGGCATGCAGGTCATCATATCTGCGGGATCTCTGGGGCTCTGACCGGAGCGGCTGTGCTCTCCAGTTCTTTAGTAGGCTTGCCTCATATTCTAGGCAGGACTGACTATTTTTAGACAAAACAAACAAGGGAATGACCTGGGAGTCATTCCCATTTTTGTCCATGCGCCCCAGCCGACTTCAGAGAGCCAGCCAGTAGCACCCATGACAGCAGTGGACGTGGCAATAGAGCGGTAACCGTCTCTGCTACCTTGGAAAGGCAAATGAATGTTGCTGTGTAGCACTGCAGTACCGCGTCTGTCAGCAGCATCCAGTACACATACGGTGAGAGTGAAAAAAGGCTAAACGGGCTCCATGGTTGCCATTCTATGGTGTCTGCCAGGGCAATCCAGGGAAAAAGGGCGCAAAATGATTGCCTGCTGTTGCTTTCATGGAGGAAGGATTGAGTGACGACATTTACCCAGAATCACCTGCGACACTGTTTTTGTCCCATCATGCACTGGGATCTCAACCCAGAATTCCAATGGGCAGGGGAGACTGCGGGAACTATGGGATAGCTATCCACAGTGCAATGCTCCGGAAACCAATGCTAGCCTCGGTACATTGACGCACACTGCCGAATTAATGTGCTTAGTGTGGATGCGTGCACTCGACTTTATATAAGCTGTTTCCAAATACCGGTTTCTGTAAAATCGGAAGAATCCCGTAGTGTAGACATACCCTTAAGGTAAGTCTCTACTGTGAAAGAAAACTATGGTTAGTGTAGTGTGAAATTTTCATTGATGTTAGTTAGGAATAACTTACAGGTCATGCCAAACAAGGGTCAACAAAAGGTGTAGTATACCACCTTTTTAAAAAATCTATTATAGAGCAAATAGTTTTAGGAAGTCTACAGCTACAAGCCTCATTACTGGTTAAGTTGTTCACCTCTTGGCAGTCTCCCTTTATTGCCATGAGAGTAATAATATCTCCAAGTAACAAACATAAGTACTATCAAAATTTTGAAGATCAAAAATTATCCTCCTTCTTGAGATTAATTTTAGATTTTAAATTCTGCAGTCTTAAATTATCAAGATTAGAAATGAATGCTGTAAGGCAGGAAGCCTACAATGACAAATGTCTACTGGTGTAAATATTTTTCCAGCCATTCAGACCAAAATATTGGGTCAAAAACTTATTCACCCAGGACTGAAAGTTGCCATGCCTGCACAATTTTCAATCCCTGGTTTCACCTCGTCCATATTTTGGAGGAAAAAAAGTTGAAGTTCATTCGTACTTTAAACAGAAGCTATTTGAGAAAGCTTGTAGGTTTGGAATACTGTATATAGTCCCAGAGGACATGGATTTGGATACAGAATGTAGGTGAAGGTGATCAAATCTGCAAAATTAAACACAGTTAAAACCCTGCCTCTATCATGGGCACAATTACCATGCATTAATTCAAGTATATATTCCAATCTAAACTGTTGCACTTAAACCTTCTATGTTGTTCCCTTAAGGCAAGTAGAACGTCATACTAGTGCATACTTTACACTCACACCATAATTCACACAAAAATGACTCTCTTGCCCTACTTCTCAGCAGCACTTTAATAACAACCTTCTGCAAGGTCTCACACTCACCAAGGCTTCTTTACTTTTATCAAATCTGATACAGACTATTTATTAGTAAATTAGATTTCTATACTCTGTGGGTGACTAACAATTAAAAACAAACTAAACAAGTATTGTAAACAATAAAGGTATTTTGACTACATTTTGACACACATTTTCCTTGCTTTTGGTGGTCAAAATCTGAGTGCAGTAATTTGTAATGGGCTCCCAACTAATATGAATTTGCAGTGTTCTACTGTGAGTGTATTTTCCAGGTATATATACACGTTTTGATCTTAAAATCAATAACAAGACTAGTCTTCCTTTCAGCTCTAGTAGATAAAGCAAATTGTGCAACAGTCTGCACTTTTGTAATTTGTCAACTGGATAAGTAAATTCCCTCCAGGGTACAAAAGTCTGATTCTTGCCCTGAGAGGTATCACTTCCTTAAGGAGAGGACACCCAAGAATGTTTAATACAATGTTTCTTAATTCCATTACTGAAGTTCTGCACACAAAATCAGTTCTTTTAAATATCATCTGAATGCTAGTATCTGACCTCCAGACAAGCTTTTTTAAAATTCAAAACTTAAGTTATTGCTATCATTCTCATTCTACAGCAGCAGGTGACCCAGAAAAACCTTTCATATTTATAAGAACTTACATGATGCACAGAGAGGTGAATGCTCAGTCTTGAATAGCGATGCATAAAAACACCCTGACAGTGGTGCAGTCTAACACTACAGAAGTGGACACTACAGAGTTTACAGCTTCCGTAAAAATAACTGTTCTCTGATAACATATGCAAGTTGAACTTATGATAAATATATTTCCTCTGTTGGGTTGCAATGGATCAGCTGAAATGAGTAACTGTGACAAACCACCATATTAAAAACTACAGAACAAGGAGAAAAATTGTTATAGCAAGAAAACATCAAAATGAAATAGCTTGAGAGTACAATATACTGTACAATGATCACTCAAAAGAACTGGCCTTTGAGCTGTACAAATATTTTGTCCTTTACTCTACCTTCCTATACTATTCTTGCTAAGAACATTTTTTAATATAAGAATAAATCATTAAAGTTTGCTTCTGCTTCGCTATTTTACATAGTGAACTTTCAGAGCATGTGAATAAAATTGGACGAGCAACAACCAATGGAAGCCATTGTAAGTTTGCTAACTTACAATTAAAGTTACTAGAATACAAACTTTATACAAAACCTATATTGTGAATGGTAGCCCTGCAAATGTTATCTGCACGTGCATGACACAAATTCTATGATCATGTACTATTGCTTAAATATATGTCCTCATTTAGATGCAACCTGCAGGGAGAAAAATCAAGCATTCCATAGAGTTCTTGCCCCATTCACCGTACACACACTTGCCTCACTATTTAAATGATTCACCTTAGAAAAGTCACAGAAAAATAATTGCAGAACTATTTCAGAAATAGTACATGATCAGGTAATAAGACTATCATTATATATATACACAAGGGTACAGAGTTAAGGTTGCATGAACAACTTTGACTGGCATTTTCCAAGTGCTATATCAGGTAACTTGTAAAATGCTAGGAAGTTTGAAGAAAACTTCCCAATATTTTACAAAGGAAATCAGAGATTCCATATACTTTTGCTAGACATTATGGACCTTTTTGAGGGCAGGGCATTTGGTAAATATAAAAAATGGTTCCTGGACAATATTAACTATTACTAGTGCTACAGTTAAAATACACGAATAGATCATTACATGACAATAGGCATATGAAAATCTGTCATTACACATTCCAACAACATTAGTGAGATGCATACGCAGGTGGTTCAGAGGTAATCACTAATGTATATTTTTGACTATGGTCTATACAGTTAGAGAGTGATATGATGATAAAGTGCATAAGCAGGTCTGGTGGCTCAGAGATAGTGCCATTAGAATTTGTAGGGTGAATATACACATTCCAATTTAATAACTGAATATATATTTGCTAGTTACCGTTCTTAGTCATTTGCATTCTTAAACCTCCAAACCATTAAGCATTAAATTATAACAGTCTTAATACGTATTTTGTATAAAGGTTATTTCCTCTAATAATCTTAGTGGTAATTTGAGATTTTTTTTGCATGCAAGTTTGTATACAGTGTCTTAGCCTTACATATTTGTCTTATAGTAATGTATAGGGACCAACAGGGAAGTAACTGTGCTAGATGTTGTCATGAATACTAGTCCTATTGTATACTTCAGGGTTTATAGCTTTTACAGCTCAGGTGCGCTACAAGTAGAGTTCACCATATCTGTAAATCCAGAAACAAATAATTGAGTCATAAACTCAGAATTATAAGGCTCTCATTCTTCACCCAACTTGCAAGCACTACTGGATTTTAAGATTGTTAACTATCATAAGACCAAGTACCAAAGGGCTCTCAGTTGTCATGAATTTCACTCTCTTCCCAACTGTGCTAGCAACAAATGAGAAATGTGGAACTTGTCTACATGAGGAACTTGCACAAGTTTAGTTTAAGGTATGATTTTAACCTGATTTAGTTAAACAAGTGCAAAACCTTTGCAAGGACACTTATTTCAGTTTAAACCAGGCTTATTTCTGTCTACCTTAACTCAATTAAAGAATCATTTTAAGCAAGACAGAATTAAATCACTAAAATCAAAATAAGAGTATCTACACCCCTGTTTGTACCTATTTAAAATTGATTTTAGTTAAACCATACCTTAAGTTAAATGAGTGCAACTTTCTCACGCACACAAGGCCTTGCACATTAGGCAGAGCCCCATGTATAAATGTAATTATGCACCTGTATACCTTGCCACAAGATTGTGCTCCGTATTTTTTTTTTTTAAATGTGATCTTATATTAGAACTCTGCCCATGATGGTTGTGAGGGCAACCTTCAAAATGGACTAAGACAGCCTGAAACAAAAACTTAGAGAAACATCAAGGGTATTCATGCCGAAGTCCAATGACAATTTAAATCTCAACATTAGCAATTTCATTGCTGATCAGTTTAGCTGAATCAAGCCAAGGCACTACACAGTTATTTTTGGACATAATGGCAGGTACTAAGGAAGTATACAGCAGGCCAGTTGCCATCAACAGGTTGCAGGAGCAAGAAACAAAGAACTTAAACAGCCCTGTCAAATGCAAAGGAATCTAAGCTACTATCACTTAAGCTCGACTGATGGCAGTAAAGGTAGGAGTGCTAGCACAAACAAGGTACTGGCAGGTAATGGTGTATTAAGCCCTGTCAGAGTAGGTGTGCACGACATAAGGATCGATAACAGTGCCTAAAAACAATGGCAGCTACCTAGAAACCTCTCTACGCTAGTGGTCCCCCTCACCCCTCTCCCACTCACTCTGCTACCACCAATAGGCTGAAAAAGTGGTAGTAATGGTGGAAAATTTTAGCAAAAGTTATGCCTAGTGTATACACAGACTTTGCGATGCCCTTTTCTAAAGTTCCATTCAAAGGAATAATACTGATCATACAATGCAGTTTAATTATTCATCAGCTTGCAGCAAGACAACAGAAAAAATATGCTGAAGGTTTCATAAAGTCAGTTAAGAAAATCCACAGTTTTAGCAATACTGCCTACTTTACTTAAATCAAGATCAAGAGACACTGAATGCAGCCAGCAAGTTAAAAAAAGGGATGAAAGTTACAGAAGTGATAAAACAGAGGTGATCTAAAACTTTAAACTGATATTGTCTTACTTTATGACTGTTTACCTGCAATAAGCCTCCTTCATTGAAACGTAGCACTTCTATTATGCTATCCGACTGGATGAAAGCTGTGAAGTAAAGGGAAAGCTAGTTACTGACAAACACTCTTAATCCCATAACATTAGCAAACGTAACTGGAAGCATTATATTTGCCTTGCACATACAGTTTATGAAAGCTACTGTTCCTTAAGTTACATGAGTACCCAGCTCTCCCCCACCCCCCATGAAAATCCCAGACTTATGCTATGAAAGATGACGGGCAACAACAAAAGCTTCAACAACATATCTTAGTGACTAATTCTCTGATTGTCCCACACAGCTCAATTCCAAGTTCGCTATGCAAGCGCCACATTTGTCTATGTTCTGAATCCAATTTTTCTAGTGTAACTGAAGGACTGGTTGAATTAAAAGTCAGCAGTTCATCCAAGTTGCTTATTCATGAAGGAAGCACAAGCATGACCGTATTTGTAGCTTATTAGCTATTTTTAATCAATAAGCATCAGTAGTGAATATCATGGTCAAGCACTGAAATATTACCCAAAATGGTAACTGAGCCTCATTCTTGAATTTGTAGTTTAAAACTGACTAGAAATCAACTACTTCAGTTGTCTGCCTTAATTTTGACTTCCATTATATCCTAAAAGATTTTAGAGTAGTGAATAACAGTGTATTACAGCTGTCATATATCTGCAAAGTTCAAGACAAAAAACCCTCAAATATTTGAGGTTCATTTCATATCAGCAGTAGAGCTGGACAGCAAAATTGAAACATTTTTCCCCAATAACACTTTACTGATTCATCACAGTCTAAACCAGGGGTCCCCAATGCAGGGCCCGCGTACTGGCCGGTGGATGAGCATACGCTGAAATGCTGCTGATTTTCGGCGGTATTTTGGCGGCGACGCCTCTGGATGATGCAGCTTGTCAGCGGCATTTTGGTGGTGACCCCTATTGACATTGCTGCTTGTCGGTGGAATTTTGAGGGATGCTCGTCTGCCGTCATGGTCCTCCGTGGCTCGTCATCTGGTGCCCACCAGACGAAAAAGGTTGGGGACCTCTAAACATTTTGTGGAAACTGACTCAGACAAACTTCTGACGGAACCCTGCCTGGTCTCCTCCTAGCTCATCCACTGAGTTCTAGGGCAGACGTTCTCATACTGGGGCTCGGGACCCTCAGGGGGTCATGAGGTTGCTACATGGGGGGGTTGCAAGCTGTCAACCTCCAACCCAAACCCTGCTTTGCCTCCAGCATTTATAATGGTATTAAATATATAAAAAAGTGTTTTTAATGTATAAGGGGGAGTTGCACTCAGAGACTTGCTACATGAAAGGGGTCACCAGTAAAAAAGTTTGAGTGCCACTCTTCTAGGGTAACCCTGCTATATGGAGTGCCTTGGAATTGATCCACTGACTCACTGTGAGTCAGGGAGCCCCAACTCCCAAGGCCCTTGGTAGCCTACAGCACAGCAAGCACTCCCAGGCTCCTGGCTCCCCTTCTGCCCACTGGCTGAGCCTCAGAGCTTGGGAGGTAGTGCTCCCAGAGCTTCCCATTCCTGGCTCCTGGTCAGCCCAACAGGCCTACTAATGAGCATCTGGGACTTCCAGGCTTTCTGGTCCAAGGCAGGCCATCAGGGGGCCACTATGGAGTCAGGAACCCTGTACACCCTGGCAACTGCTGACTGAAATAAATAAATTATCAGTTTCACTGCCGCTCACAGCAGCTAGTCTGTGGTAGAATTGATCAGACTAAATTTGAGTCAGCAGCTGCCAGGGTTTCCATGGTCACTACCTTCATGGCAGCCAAGCAGGTGGGCAGCTGTCAGGGAGCATATTTCATTTCAAAATATTATATTTCAGTATTTCCAAAATGAAAAAAATTGCCAACTTTCAGTTCTGTGATTTTAAATCGTGGTTTTTCATCCCATTTGGGACGCACAAAAACATTAAAAAAACCCCTCAAATTCGTGAAGAACTGAAGTTTGGTTTCCCAATCATCTCTAACCAGAAGATTGACTTGCTTTCCACAGAGCTAAGGAAAAGATACTACACTGGATGCGGCGGGGTGGGGGCAATTCTCTTAAGAAGGTGGCATTTAATTAACTTTTTAGCCCCAACATTGGCCAGCTCCCTTCAAAGTTCGATTCACTGCACAATATTCAGCCACTGTGGCCAAGGGAGAGAAGTCAGCCCTGATCTATAGAGTGTTGCCACTAGACCACTGAGGCGGCTTTCTTGGCCCCTTCCCTTCTGTTTCAGCAGCTAAAACAAAAAAGATACCATTATCCAACTTATTTATTCAATCTAATTATGGAGTTTAGTTTATAAAAAGTCTCAGAGGTCCAGTCTATAAATATAGTGCTATGTAAAAAGTACTTTAATGTACTCTGTAGAACCCTTTCAGCTAATTTTGCTATCAAAATACTGTTTTTCTTCACAGTGCAGTTAGGAACATAAGAATGGCCATACTGGGTCAGACCAAAGGTCCATCCAGCTCAGTATCCTGTCTGCCAACAGTGGCCATTGCCAGGTGCCCCAGAGGGAGTGAACGTAATAGGTAATGATCAAATGATCTCTCTCCTGCTATCCATCTCCACCCTCTGACAAATAGGAGGCTAGGGACACCATTCCTTACCCATTCTGGCTAACAGCCATTAATGGACTTAACTTCCATGAATTTATCTAGTTCTCTTTTAAACCCTGTTATAGACCTAGCCTTCACAATCACCTCAGATAAGGACTTCCACAGGTTGACTGTGCACTGTGAGAAAGAAGACTTCCTTTTATTTGCTTTAAACCTGCTGCCCATTAATTTCATTTGGCGTGGCCCCTAGTTCTTATATTATGGGAACAAGTAAATAACTTTTCCTTATTCACTTTCTCACATTCTATCATATCCCCTTTAGTCTTCTCTCTTCCAAGATGAAAAGTCCTGAATTTCTTTAATTTCTCCTCATATGGGACCCGTCCAAACCCTAATCATTTCAGTTGCCCTTCTCTGAACCTTTTCCAATGCCAGTATATCTTTTTTGAGATGAGGAGACAACATCTGTATGCAGTATTCAAGATATGAGCATACCATGGATTTACATAAGGGCAATAAGATATTCTTCATCTTATTCTCTAACCCTTTTTTAATGATTCCTAATATCCTGTTTGCTTTTTCGACTGCTGCTCTTCTGTAATGGAAGAGAGAATCTACTTTACACTGCCTCGCACATTGACGATATTTTGCACACCAAATACAGAATCTTTATTATTGATAACAGAAAGAACACAGTTTGCTTTTGAGTTCACAGGTGGAGTTTAGAAACTTTCCAGTTAGAAAAAATATTTTTTAACTTGTAAAGTGAGAAGAAGATACAGAACCCCAGGATGTCATTTTACAGCATTGCTTTGTCAGCCTCCAAACTTGAAAACTCAAAAGCAAAGTTTCAAATACAAGGCTGCAAATATGGCCCCACTCATCCTGGTATGCTTCAATATTATGTGGGGCTCCAAATAGTTAATCTTTGTGTAAACGTTCTGCAGTATCTTAACAGTGGCATTAGTGGGAACAGGTCATTCCAGCATCAGTCTTAGCTCTGAATTAGCTTGCTTTTGTGTATTTGAGTTACAACCTTAATCAATTTACACAGGAGTGCTTGGAAAACATTAAGTTACGTTAATTATGCAAACAAAAAAAGCAGTAAATTTTCTTAATCTATTAACTGTTTTGTATTATAGAGTATCTATCCTAGCAATCAAGCAGTTACTTACAAAATTACAAACTACATACAAAAAAAATCAAACAAGATCCATTTAATTTAGCTCCTATATCATAACATCAAGCTCATTAGGACTTGGGCTCTGAATCCCAAATTGCAAAGCCAGTAGACTCAACTGAGAAATTACAGCCATCAGCCCTAGAACGTTTAATCCTAGTAACTCAGAACATGAGTCTTCCAAACTAATTGCCAGTACAAGTATAACAGACAAGTTCTTAGGTAACCCATTATTTTTGGCTTCTATATTTCTTGAATCCATCCAGGCCACCCAGAACTTTAAAGGTGAGGTGCAATGGAAGTAGTGAGTAGAAAAAGATAGCACTGACAGAAAAGTTTGATTTTTTTGTTTGTTTGTTGTTTTTACTAGTCCATTTTTAACCACAGTATCAAGAATCTTAGATCTGGTATTCAATACTCCACCCAGAAATTTATCCTGGAGAACTTCATGTCGATTTGGAGCTCTATGCCTTCAACTGAGGGACAAAGAGAGAGATCGGGCTGGGCTGCATCGTTAGCAAAGAGATCCATCACTCTCCCACTAACAAATAAGTATCTGAGTTACATCTGTGTTTTAAAATAAACAACAAAGAACAAAAAAAAAAAAAAAAAAAAACTGTTGCAAGAATTTGTGAATAGGAATATTCCTTCCTCTCAATCGAATTTTAGTTGCTTGTTATCTGTGACATCATAATTCTAGAAATTCTCCAGTTGTAAAGTCTTTGGGGGAAAAAAAACAGTAGATAGGACTTGAGTATAATGTAACATAAGCTGGAACACCCACCTCCCATTAAAATACCACTTTCACATCTACATACATTATAACTCAGCAAAAGAGGCAAAGAGCTCTCCCCCCGCCCCCCCGCACCACACGTGTCACTTAAAAATCAGAGGTCCTGAACTGCATGCTGAAATGACTGTAGCCTCATATTCGTAAACAAAGAATGTACTTTTCCAAAAGTCACTACTGTAACTTAACACACAGCAACTCATACATGACCAAGCAACTTGAGTTCAGGCAGCTTTCCCGTAAAACCCACAAACCTACTCTGCCACTCTCCAAGTCATTTTTGTATTTCATATATCTTAAACCTTCTGCAACATCTAGTGCTTTGTGTTTAAGTGAGTGATTGTTTTCAATAAAAGTGCCCTTCATCATTATATCACTTCACAAGATGTTTTCAGAGTGTAAGTGACAGTTAGAACTAGGTGAAGTCACGGCAAGCAGCCAAGCTCTGCAGTGGTGCTACACAGCAGTGGTGGCTCCTAAGTCAGCCTGTGGTTAAGCTTCTGTGGTTAAACCTTTTATTTTAGGTGACATACTCACTGACTCTCAAGCCTTTGTTTCCATTTTCATAAAAGCAAAGCAAAAAACTTAAGTGAATAACTGCAGCTTAATAACATTAAATTTGTGTTGCATGTAACTTCTCAGACTCCCACTCAGATTGAAGTCACTAAATTCAGAAGACGAGTCTGGGGAGCTGTATTTTAAAACAGAGATTTGGAGCAATCAAATTTTTGAATTGCTCTGCTCCGGCTTTGCTCCAGCTCCAGGCAAAAACCTACTGGCCCGCGCTCCAGCTCCGGGGTCTGCTCCAAAGCCCTGTTTTAAAATTTCCTTTACAGACAGCTTGCCCATTTTTTGCCTACCCCATGGAAAGTCTCCTGTAAAGTAGATAACTGCACATCACTGACAGAAGTGATGTCATAAGCAATAGCAGCTAGTAAAAGTACTGTAGACCATATATGCTGGCTGTTTAGTGATATGCTTCAAGATGCAACCTCAAAAAGTTAAATTCTTCATTTAAGACAGCTTTCCTATTAAGCAACTTTTTTTTTTTTGTCTTCTTACTACTCATGCACTATTCAAATATCTTTCTTCTAAGTTAACTTTCTACTGTCCCAAGAATCTTTTTATAGAGAAACTGAAATAATCCACAATCATTCATAGCAACTGATTGTTATGTTATTGGAAAAGACAAAAGAAAACACAGAGGGAGAATGTTATGCATATACATAAACAACTTAATAAACTTCTAAACATTTGAAAACAAATCTAGTAGTCTAACAGTTGTTAAATATACATAATATCTGTCAAAGACATTATCTTTGCACAAGTGTGCATTAACATTCAGTTGGACAACATAATTTTGATCCAATGTTTTTATACTAAAAACTGCTTTATGAACACTTAAGTAATGAGACATGAATTTCTGTTCAGTAAATAAGGTTGAAGAAAGCTCATCAAGCTAGTTTAGTAAATATGCTGTAGCATGTGTGATTATTTAAATTCCACTCTTTACCATAGCTTGGAACAGTCATTTTTGAAGTGTAAAACTTTAAAAACAAATGTTAAACAAAACATGCTCAACCACCAGACACTCATTTTGGTGACAGCTGCCAGACACTGAAATATTACACTGATGAGACCCATAAAAGTACCTAGATGGGTCAGAAATTCATTCCTTTTACTTCCCTCTAGTTTGATCTTCCCTTGTCATGTTGCATGTTTAGACTGTAAACTCTTTGGGTCAGAAACCATGGTGTTTTTTAATTGTAAGGTCCTAGCTTATTTTGAAGTATGGTAAAAACAAACAATTTCTTGCCTATGCCACCATCCTTCAGGTTGATACAGCTACAAGGCAGCACTATCCAATACCAACCAACCTCTTGTTTCCTGCCCTGAGTGTGTAGGAGTTAATACAAATATGCATGTGAATATATTTCTCTCTCTCATTCCCTATTAAGGAAATATTTACCAAGTACAGACAGCAGTTTTCAGCCCAGCACAAAAGAACAAAACATGCTTGCGCCTGGGACACAAATAATACAGATCTACATGCATCAGATAACCAGAAGAAGGGTTAATTTGGGGGGAAAAAACCATCAAAACAAGGTGGCACTTAGCACCATAACTTCCTAACCAACACCAGAAAGTTATAAAGATGTACTGTGCAACCAATATACTAAACTGAATAAGTTTGTATTCAGCCTAACACCCCTAAAATCTACCATGCCTCCTGGTGCCTAAAGGCAGCAACTTACTTTACTTTTTGATCTCAGTGATTTAAAATAAATGAGGCAAAGAATGACAAAAAGAGATGTAATAAATACAATCAGAGTAATCAAAGTAATGGTAGGCAGGCATCATGTTACTTCCACTTTTATTTTTATGTTAGGAAGAAGAATTGCTCAGTGTTCTTTTTAAAATATTTCTTTATGTATTTATAAAAAGAGTGTCTCCCCTCAGTCTTTTCTTTAGACTGACTACGCTCCCAGTTGTAAACCTTTCCCTAATGAATCTTATTTATGAAACCTGTTACCATCTGTTCTCTGAATTATCTCCAGATTTGTCTGTCACTTTGGAAGCGTGATGCCTAATTTACCAAAACGGATAAAAGTCGATGATTTAAAAAATCTTTTGTACTCTACATTTAAAAATTAATTTTCCAACCCACTGTGACTAAGCTCATTATGAGCTGATTATAACCGTGAACCAATTACAATATGCTCAATACTGTCATTCACTGTATATCTATGTGATTGTCATTATATCAAGATTCATAACATGTATTTGTACACGTTAGTGTGTTAGTAGACTAGAACTGGATGAAAAAGTTTTATAGCCTTAACTGTATCTGACACAAAGAAATAGACTATGTATAAAAATTGAGATCACTCAATTCGAAAAGACACTATAGATTTAAAAAAAAAAAAAAAAGAGCTTATTTGGTTCAGATGAGCCACAAAGTGCACTTTGTCTTGCTCAAATGAAACACTGAGATTTTCTGACAAAGTTATAGTCCATACTCCACCCAAAAGAACAGACATTACTAATAGGATGATGGATAACCTATGAGAAGGAAATTGAGCAGCGTGTGGAATACTTGAGGAGAAAAAGTAATATGTTTCAATAAATGGCTAACACATGCAGTGATACCAAGGAGTAGGAAAACAAGATAGGAATTTGCACTTGGGAGAAATGGACAGCATGCCATGAACCTTATACATAGGCTTTATGACTGCCATGCTCACTCAGTGCAACTTTTCATAAAAAACGTAGACATCCAAGAACAACAAAAAAATAGTGTTGAAAGTGATATGTTTTCAGTAATAAACCCTTTTCTTCAGTTTCACTGGAGAACGGAAGCTTATTCTGCCACAAGAGAGACAGACACATTAGGCAGCTGATTACTGCAAGCTGTTCAAAAAAAGCCAACTCTCATTAGAGATGAACCAACTGATTCAAGTAACACAAAAACCCGCCCGAACTTCCATCCGTCTCTTAAGATATGATATTTTGGGTTGAGAATTCAGAACATCACTTCTTCCCTACAGGCCCCATCACCTTACATAGTGTCCTAGGGGCAGAAAAGGACCAGCCAGCTGTTCTTTTCAAACTAGGTGCTCTTGCTGATTGTGTAAGCCGGATGACCTGCTTTCTTCCTTTCCTTTGCAGGGGTCCGTGCACAGATAAAATAAACTCTTCTCTAAAGGGAGTCTAGATAGAACCATCATGGCAAGATTATAAATACACATTTAAGAGAGCAGCACAGACCACCTGCAAAACATCCACGGGGAACTGGACTGAGACCAAAAATTCATGTCACGTAGAAACTTTCATTTGCTCTTTTCACTTCCCCATCACCTTAAACGCCCCCTCCCTCCTGTCCCCTCTTCTCCAGCAAAGGGCTAACAGTCACATGGAAAATACTCAGCGACAGTTAAACATTTACAGCTGAAGTAGAGATTTTATACAAGACTAAAAGTGCAACAACCAGGTTTTAAATAAATGAATATACATACATGCAAACAGATTAAGCTGAATTGGAAACAAAGTAACTTTTGTTGAATGACTAAGATCAGTGTATTTGTTTTGAGCAAGCCTTATCACAATTTGTAAATACTAGTTTTAAAACTCAAGACAGAAAAACATTGAGACAGAAGGACAGACACCTTTTGCTATTCCTTTTTATACAGTAGCTCTTCAGTGAATGCTTTCCGGGAGTTGTTACATGATTTATTTTTCCTGTAGTTGGACATGGATTTTATCCACTTGTTTCATCCACTTCTAGTTTAGCTTTGCAGTGGGGTTTGCTTTAGTAGTTCTATTAGTAAAGTCTGGTTTTGAAAGCGAACCATAAAGAGAAGATGCCAACACACTCCTGATTCACATAGGTGATGGACAAGAGCACTTTGACCTGGCCTGGAGGAATGGAAGTGAGTCAGCCTCAGGCTCTGATCAAACAGACCCTACCCTAGGGCACCTGTCACTTTTTAAGAGCTAAAAAAAGCGTACCAAAGTTTCTCTTCAAAGACAGCAAGAAAGTCCACTAACATAATGTGCTGGGCAAAAAAAGAGTTTGCAAGGAACTATGTATGCCTACTAGTAGAAAGAGATTAAGTGCTCTCACTAAAGGTTACCCATGCTTACAAGATCTTTTGTTCCAATGCACAGACTACCCCTACTGCTGATGAGAACTCAAATGTACACCATTGATGGGACTCCTGTCCAAGAGTATGAGAGTCGTATGCACACACTAGCGTGACCAGGCACAGCTGCTGGTGAGCCTGGTGCCTGTCCAAGCAGGCAGGGCTGGGGGCGGCACCGCCACACCAGAGGAGCTGCCCAGGCTGAACACTGGCTCCTGCAAGCAGCAGCCCGACATGCTGCTGCTTTTGCCACTGCGATTCCTGGCCTGGTTGCTGGCTATAGCCCTGATGGTCTCACTCATTGTGACTAGAGCCCTGCAGCTCTGTGGATATAACCTTTTGTATCCACACAGGGCTCTAGCTTTTTCCTTATGCATCACCACCAGTAGTAAGGCTCAGTAACCTAAATCAGGTCTTCAGTTATACTTCTGCCAATCTATTGTTTTCATTTGCACAGTTATAACTGATTGGAACTAATGTTGAAACAGAGTTACTCACAACCTATCCTTTGCCCCATCCTCCACAGTTAGGGTTGCCAGGTGGCATGTTTTTGACCAGAAAGTCCAGTCTAAAAGGTGACCTGGCAGTCTCCAGTCAGTACTGATGACCAGACACTAAAAGTTCGTTACCAAAGTAACTACAATCAGCCTCCCCATCAAGACGGAAGAGCAGCAGCTGCTACCTGGAGGAGCTGGTCAGTTGCTGACAGAGAGAACTGGCACCCAGACACAAAGCTCTAGCCTCCGGTGGAGAGGTAGGTACCAGTGCTACCCGCTGCCTGAGTGGGAGGAAATCATGTCTACTCCCTCTTTCCTAACCCCCTCAGCCTGTGCCCCAACTGCCCCCACCCCAGCCCCTCACTCCAGAGATTGACCTTCCCGCAATTCCTCCTGGCCCCTCACTTCAGGGACTGACCTCCTCACTGTGACCTAATTGCCCCCTGCCTCTCACTCCTTTTCTAAGTCAGAGCCCAACTGCTGTGTCCTAATTGGGCAGGTGGGCAAGCTCCACATCAGCTCCTCCAAGCCTGGCTCTGCAGTTGGCAGGTGAGTCCCAGCAGCGGGGGGGGATATCCAGAGGAAGAGGCTGAGCAGAAGATGGGGCAAGGGTGTCCAGTTTTCAGCAATTAGAAAGTTGGCAACCTTACCCCACACACACATCCCAATTCTCAAATTCTGGACAACCTAATCGAGGCCTGCAGCTATCCAAGGCCTAACCAAATCCTCCAGCTCCATACAAGCTACTTGGTGAGAGATTGGGCCTCCCTGGGAATCCAAGCTCTTTACCATCTACTCATAACCTCTGCAAGCTCAGGAGACCCAACCACCAACCCACAATAATTCTATCTTTACATGAGGAGTCTCACCACTAGTGCCAGTACTAACTACATAAAGCTGTAATTCTGTGAATCTAACTAGAGATTAAGGAAACTATTAAGTAGACTGTGCAAACACAATGAAAACATAACTCAAGCAAATTGCTTCAAAAGTGCATCCATTCAGACTAATTACAATGACATCTCACAATATCCCACCACACAACACAACCATTAAGAATACTGACACAGGATTTTCTTCACTCTAAAGAAGAGGGGAAGAAAGACAGGATTTTTCACAGTGTGGGAGGGCCAGAGAGCAGGAAGAGGAAGATACTAGGGTATGAACATTGCCCTGACGCCCAATATCAACACCTTTTAGAAGTATTAGGATTACCAAAAGCAGTTTTCTAACAACAAAGGACTGCAGTTGGCTACAAGCTACAGCAGCATTCTTCAGACGCTGCTCACCTTTCTGGCTTCTGGCCCACAATCACCTGGTGCTTTCTGTCACTAAACTAAACAGATCTGACTGAATACACATAAGCAGCAAAAACTGAATAAGAAGATACTATTTTTTCATGGTCATTTTTCAGAGTAGAGTTGTATTCATTTTCACAAGGGCAACGATTGCACTTTGATAAGCAACAGAAGCAGCAGTTTTTAAACCGATAACTTCGGGGAGGAGTGTTGCATAATAGTTTATATTTAAAAAATAAACGAGAGGAGACTAATCAGAAGGAAGAGTGAAATCTATCTATCCTGCTTAAGTTCTTCTACTCCACTTCCCATACTAGAAAGGTCATTGAAAAGTGTGTTAGCCTGGAGGACAGGAAAAAAAATTGTACCAAGACAACATCTGATCATATGCAAAATTTACGTATATGATCAGGCAAAAAGCAAAAACAAAGCCTTCCTTTTGGAAGGAGTCAGTAATCTTGCATTAATATTACCTATATATTGTTTAGCAAAATGACTAAATACCTTGTACTGTGGGAGCTCAGATGAACAGGAAGAGGCAGGCTGAAACGTAATAAAATCAGAGAAGGAAGAGCATGGGGGCGTACAAGAACAGCAGAAAGTGAAAGAGACAAGGGCAAAACAAGAAGCAGCATACAAAAGGAAAGATCGTCATAGGCTTTTGGAAAAGAACAAACCATAAATATTAGTTAAGAGCACAATATGTATTTGGAAGTCTAATATTGCAATGTGTTTAACTGAAAAGATTTCAAATTGAGTCCATCTGCCTGAGAAACCTTAAAGTAGACTGATTCTCAAAGGTGGATGTACAGCACCTTCCCCAAAACTCAGGCCCTTTTATAGAATAAAACTTTAAAGTGAGAAGGGCCTATTATCATCATCCATTCTGACCTCCAACATAACAAAGGCCATGTAATTTCTGCATCAAGACCATAACTTCTGTCGGAGCTAAAGCACCTCTTTTAGAAATTAATTTCATCTGTATTTAAAGATCAAGCGACAGAATTCCCTGCATTCCTTACTAAATTGTTCCAATGATTGATTAACCTCATGGTTCAAAACATGCACCTTTTTTCCAGTCTGAATTCGTCTAGTTTCAGTTTCCAGTCATTGGATTTTCCTATGCCTTGTTAGATTAAAGAGCCCTCTATCAGAAATCTCTTTCCTAGATAGGTACTTCTAGATCATGATCAAATCAATTCTCAACTGTCTTAGATAAAATCTATTTAACTTAATTCTCCCTAAAAGGCTAGTTTTTCAGAATTCAAAATCATTCTTGTATCTCTTTTCTGAATTCTTTCCAATTTGAAAAAAAAAAAACCTGAAGTGTTGACACCCAAAGTGGACACAGTAATAGTTTCACCAATTCCATTTCACTTGGTGAAATTCAACAGCCTACTATGTTAGGCAGGTGATCAGGCTAGCTTAAACCAAGGTTACACAACTGTAACAGGAGTTCAAGTGGCCTCTCCACATTCCCACTCATTGGATGCACCTACAATGGAGCTTGGGCACTGGAATGTTTTGTAGTGGTGCCCACTGGAGCACTCTCACACTGTCTCCTGCACCTTCCTTCGCTGTTCCTGAACACTAAAAGGCAAGGTACTCCAGCCATCTCTGCTCTTACCACCACCTTCTCAGATCCAAGACTATAATTATGACTCTGAGGAAGAGGAGAAGGTAGGCAGGAAGTGTGAATATGCAAACTCCAGTTACAGGTGAATAATCTTCATTTCTTCTTCAACTAGCCTCTGTATATTCCCACTCATGGGCCAGTTTGATCAACAGTACCATCATCCAAGGAAGGTGGAGACAAGGAGTCCTAAATAAACAAGAAAGAAGTAATGCTCTACTAAATAGAGCATCTGACCAGATCTAGTGCATAGCATTTTCTAAACATATGGCTAGAATTCCATGCTGTAGCTCTGCAGATTTCCACAGTGGGAATATGCTTAAGGCATGTCACAGAGGCCATTTCTGCCCTTGTGGAATGGGCTCTAATCCCTATCTGGAAAGAGAGAGGAACAGAGGCCAATTTGTAGCTCTGTTCGATGCACAGCATAACCCACTTTGATAGTTTTTAAAGTAATGGTCTGCCTTTTATTTTATGCATAAGATTTAGTGACTTTTTAAAACTTTTGGGTCTATTTAGGTAGAAAGCTTTTAGTATCTGGTACGTGGATGTTTGGGAAGGACTACTGGTAGATAATGATTGGTTGAGATACAAATAAATTATTGTGTTGGGCGAGAATTTAGGGTGGGGATGGAGAACAACTTTGGCTTTGTGGAAAACTGTGAAGGTAACATAAGTCATCAGCATGCAATTCGCTTACTCTCCTGGCAGATGCTAAGGTTATTATAAATGCTGTTTTGACTGATAGACAAACAGTGAACATTCAGAGGCTCAAAGGGCAACTTCATAAATTGAGTAAGCACTAAATTAAGATCCCATGATGGAGCTGAACCTTTGACTGGAGGATAGATGCTTACCAGACCTTTCATAAATCTCTTTCCTGTGCCATGAGTAAATACAATCCTGTTATCAATGAGTATATGGTAAGCACATATGACAGCTAGATGAATTTTCACAGACAGTAAATCAGGTATTAGAAAGTTCCAAGCAACGCAAACAGACTGGTTTGGAGCTGAAGCTAGGACTATGTTACTGAATGCACAAACCGTAAGCCTTTTCCACTTGAAGTCATAGACCTTGTGAGTTGATTGTTTCAGGAAACCTATCAAGACATGGCAACAGAACTAACAGATCTAGAGAGGTCCTATGGCCCATGCTATTGAGGTGTACTGAATGGAAGGATGGAGTGATAAATCTGGCTGTTCTACTAGACAACAGGTCCATGGTGATAGGGAGAAAAGCCAGTATTTTTGTTCTGTGTTTGTACAGCACCTAGAACAATGAGGTCCTGGTTCATGACTGGGGCACCTAGGTGCTACAGTAATACATTAAATAAATAATATACTTCTCAGGAGAGAAGAAGAAAGTCTGGAAACCATTGTCATAACCATATTATTATTGGCGGTATCTTGCTTTATCTTCTGTATTGCTTTTTGGATGAGAGGAAACCAGCTGAGTAACGCTTCCTAAATGGAATGCCCTCCTGCTCTCAAGCAGAACTTTGGGCACTTGGCATTGTGCTTTAATGGAAACAGATCTATTTACAGATAACTCAGACTTGCAAAGATGTCATCTGTTGATGTGTTTACAGACCATTCATGCTGTTCTCTTCTGCCCCTGCTCAGTTGACCTGCCAAGTAGTAGTTTTTGCTCAGCCCACCCAGTGTAGGGCTATGCGGTAAAGTGTGATGATGCACCAGTTCCATGGTGCTACAGCTTCTCTGCACAGCTGAGTGGAATGAACGCCTCTGCTTATTTACATAGGACACTGCTGTTGTATTGTACATAACAAGCTGGACTACTATGCTTTGCAAATGAGGAAGGAAAGCCTTGCAAGCCCATACTAAAATTGCCCTCAATATTAGTATGTATCTTTCTCCACGTAGCCCGGATGACCACGAATTAGTAAATTGTTGAAATAGGCTCCCCTCCTAAAGTTAGAGGCACTGAAGGTGATACCTGTAGATCAAACAGGGAGACTGAATGCTCTCACTCTCTCAGGACACTGTGACCCTTCTCTTGAGCGAGTCAACTTTCAGAACATGTTGTCTGAGCTTTAGAGATCATGTTTTGCTAAGTATTGCTGCAGAACTCTCATCTTAAGACAAGCATGGGTGGGATTTGTACGTGTAACTGAGATCTGAGGCCCACCAATCTGAAGAACATTACTATCTGGTAAGAACTCTTGATGCTTGAATATAGCTAACTGAATTTTCAGGATTCTTTCTTCTGGTAGGAAGGCTCTGTCTGCTTTTGAATTCAGATCTTCCCCAATGAAGAGAATTCTTTGAGTAGGAAGCAAGCATGATTTTTTTCCTCACCCAATTTATTCCAAGTCCCAGTTTCTCAAAATGGAAGCAGGTGCAAGTTGTATCACTGGACAAACTCTGTTATGATCCTTTAATCTGCGTGTCATGTAACTTAGGGTATACATGTACACCCTATCTTAGATGTGCTGTCACTACAAATAAGTATTTTGTAAGCATACAAGGGGGGGTAAAAAGGTCAAATGGAAGGATTATATATTGATAGTGATCTTCCTCCCTCCCCATTCTTCCCCACAAAGAAACAAAGGTATTTGCAATGTGAAAGCTGAAGAGATGTGGTAACATGCATCCTTTTTTAAACAGAAAGCTCACAACAAACTTGAGTGGGGAGGGAGGGAATTATTAATGATAGAGTCAGCATGCACAGTTTGAACTTTCTGATGAAGGAGCTGAGCACTCTCAGGTTTAAGATGCTTTCAGAGACTTTCTGATTCCAAAGAATCCCTTTCCTCTGAATTCTCTTAGAACTTCCTCTATGACCCCTATTTCTACGAACAAGTGAACCTCTGATTTTAGTAGGTTCTTGTTTGCTGATTCCTGATGAGATAGGGAAGGGACGGTATGGTGTCAAATTATATGGAATAAACTCTTTGTACTACATCCAGGATCCATTTGTTTGTATGGATGAAACCCCAGTTGTTGGAATGAGAAAATTAATGCTCAAAAGGTGTGGAAGGAGGGAGGTGAATAGTTTAAGATTGGTTTGCAGCTCTGAAACCTCATGTCAAACCTGAGGTCTAAGGCTTGACACAAAAGAAAAGGGTATGATTTATTTGTCCTTTATTTGCTTGGCGCTCTTTTTCCTCCGCTGCTATTGAACTGGAAGTTGTTTGTGCAAATAATAGCATCTCTGTATGAAATATAAACTGATGATGAAGTGTATTGCTGTCTACAATAATTAAGACAAGAGCTCCAAACCTTCTCCTTGATGGTTAATAATCCCCTAGCAATCTAGCTGCTCATCTAGCATCTAATCTTCTCTAGGACTATCAGTCCTTCCACTGAGCAAGCCATCACCTATGAATGAATGTTCTTCCACATGTGCTCTGGTTTCAAGTGGAAGATGAGATAATCTAAGGCCATGCCTATACTAGAGACCTTAGAGCAGCTCAGATATACCAATGCAGTTGTAAGATCTCCCAGGTAGCCACTCTATGCTGACGGGAAGATAGCTACTGCTGCTCATTCGTGATGGTTTAATTATGTTGACAGAGCTATGTCGGCAGGAGAGTGTCTCCGGCTAACATAGCACTGTCCACACCAGTGCTTCTGTTGATGTAACTTACGGTGCTCAGGGGTGTGTTTTTTCTCATTCCTTAGCAACATAAGTTATACTGACAAAAGTGCTAGTGTAGACATAGCCTAACCATGCGTGTTGACCTATTGTGATAGCTGAAACCACTGCCGTTGCTGCAGTGTCTGAAGCATCAAATGAGGCTCTAAAGGCTAGATCCACCAAAGGAAACTAGGCATTGTCACACCTAGCTTTCAGGTGATTTGTCACCCACTGGAATCCACAGCTCCAAGTTTGACACCTATCTGGCTCCCTAACACAGTGTTTGGGGAGAGTTAAGTGCTTAAGAACTGGATCCACAAAAGCCAGCCCATTGTACGGGGAGCCTAGACAGTAGAAAATGCCCAGAAGAGGGTAGGTCTTAAACTCTATCCCTCAAAGTCAGTTAGACACCTACATATAAGCCAGAGGGAGACCCTAATCTCTGCTCGGAATTCACAGCTTTAAACGTCTCCTGAATTCCTTAAAGGGTTAGGTGCTAATCCTTCCCCTCGCCACACACCCACATGAAACACTGAAGGAAGGGAAGGTGATATGCCTCTCTATTACTATTACTCCAATGGTTAGGTTACTCACCTGGAATGTACAAGAGGTGGATTCAATTCTCCCCTCTGCCTCATGTGGAGAAGAGATATGAGCACAGATCTCTTTCAATCTTTCCTATTGAAGCTGTGTCACTACATACAATAATTAAAGATGCATACAGCCAGAGAGTGTGAATGACACTATAGACCAGTGGTTATGGCACTCACCTGGTTGGGGAGGGAAGGGACCCAGGGTCCAGTCTTCCTGTTCCAATGCACATTTACATATTTACACAGTGGAACAGTTGCAACAGGAGATAGAGACCCCCTACCCCAAAATACCTTATAGCCCAGTGGTTAGGGCACTCTGATAGGTGGAGATTTGTGTTCAAGTCCCTCCTCCACGTCAGGCAAAGGGTTGAATTTCACCATTAGTTTTGTGTGTAGTTTAGGCCTATTGGATTAGGACTTGCAGGCGAGACTGGGAGGGGAATGCTTAGTTCGAGGATCCTGCTGGAACTTAGGCACCAACTGCCTAGATTGAAGCAGCTGTGAACATGCTCACCAGCAGATTTGTAGGTGCCTTGGTGACTAACAGCAGAAATGTGTGTTCATACACATTTATGAGCAGCTGAGTGGGGACTCTGAGGAGCTTAGGCACCCAAGTCATTTTATAAATCTAGCCACATTCATGTTAACTACTAGCTGTCCTTTTATTAAGGCTTTAGCCAATTTCCCTTGCTCTTCAGGCAGATCTTTAGCAAACAAGGCCATTTCCCCCCAGAGATGGTTCTGATATCTACACCTTTAGAGCCTGACAATTAGCAATCCTAATGCCTAGTCAGGCTAAGGAGAAAACCATCCTGTCCAGAGTATCCAGTTTCTCACCTCTGTCAAATGGCATAGAATGCACTTGGTCTCAAAATTTTGTCCTCTGAACTGCTGCAGCACCACCACCAAGTTAGGAGCAGGAAGACAAAAAGAAAAACCCTCATGTAGTAACTGCTATAGCTCGTCAGCCTTCTTTGACATGGCTTGACCAGAGGCAGGACTTTCTCAGATAGTTTTAGTTTTAGAAGCACTATTGCAACCAACCGAGTGGGGTGATCTTGCTATTAGGAGGACCCAATATATTGAATACTCGAAGACAGATCTCTTCTGTGGACATAGTTGTATTCTTTAAGGTTGAAGCTATTCTGACCACAGTCCATGAAACGGAATGACATCTTCTGGTGAGGAAGATGCTGAAGTGACTCCCACATTGTCATCAGGCGGACATTTGATCATTAGACTTCAAATCCATGTCCTGGCATGAGAAGAGTCCCATCGATTCCTCCTCTTTGAGCATATCTAGGACTACTATCAGGGAGTGCTCAGTATACCCAGATAATCTAAACCAAGCCAATATATGAGATTTTCCCTGATCTATAGGAGGTGCTAGATCTCTGTAGGGATGATGATCTGTACCAAGGAGGGAATTGCCAAGCCTGTTAATATTTAGTATCACATTCCCAATCATAGTACCTACTTGGTTAAAGGTATGATCTTGTGTGTGTGCTGCATGAAGCATCTCAGTAACATTTATTTGGCTTCACTTTTACCTCAGCTGATGGGAACTGAGCTGGTATATTAACCCATTTATGTGATCTGATTCACTGACAGATTGTAGATCCAATATCAGGTCCAAGGCAGTTAGTAAAGGGACAACTAATGCCTTGGAATTCTTGATATTGAAAAGGGGGAGACAAATCTCCTTGGTGAGGTGTTTGTGGGGAAGGAAGTGATATGGCTGGGGAAATCTGAAACTTCTCTGACCTTCTGTCTCTTTTCCAGTGGGGAGGTGGGAGCAGAAAGCATCCCTGTCACTCTGCCCAGGGGATATACAGTTCACTAATTAGATAATGGCTCTAACGGCAGATCTGAGCAGTATCTGGGCAACTACCATTATAGTGGATGCTGACCACGTAGAGAAATCGAAATTACCTGGAACTGATATACTTGCTACATTAGGGACACACCCCTTACTTTGGGATTTTCCCTGCAGTGAGGCAGTAACTTTTAGTCTAGGTTCCAGTGATGTTTTCAGAACTGACCCTAAAGAACAGAGACCCAAAACAATGCATAGTTTTGCTTACAGGCTCTACCCTTATTCTGAACCAAAACTGTCATATCTGAAAGGGCACTCCCATAAAGATCTTCTAACAAAGGTTGACATATATGGGGTTCTGTTGTGTCTAGAACCAAAATCGAATGATTTAGGATCCTTTGGTACCAAAGGTTTGGTTTTCACTCCATGATAGGAGGATACTACCTTCAGGTGGGATCTTGGACTGCTTTTTATTTCCTGGGAGGTGAAGGGTTGATGCAAGCCCAACAGTACTCATGGAACTGGCAGTTACAGAGCTGGAGGGTTTGCATAGCCTCCTGAAGAAGCAAGTTTTGGAGTTTGGTTTCATGCATTACTCCAAGAGCTTAAAAGAAGGTGTTGCAGATCATGCACTGTGAAGAAGGGTATTCTGCCTCCAAGCAAACTAGATACCTGGTATGGGAGTCCAAAGCCTCATCCCCTTCAGATCTGCCACTATGATCCGTGAGCCCATATGAACTAATAAAATGTTAAAAATAAATAACTTAAAATAAATAACTTAAAAGCAATAAATCTAAACAAATCTCAGCTAAGGGATCTAACTGATGTACAGTCTTCAAAGGGGTTGGATCTGGATGGATCAGCCAGGAGAAGTCCCTGGTCCATCTGCAGCCACAGCTGGAAAGAACTGAGGAAGTGGAGCGCCACACCCCCTTCTATGGCCTTGTATTCAATATGGTCAGAAAAAGTACAGGGAGGGGCAGGAGGTAGCACAAATGTTTCACAGCAGTGCCTGCTGGAGTGCATTCCATTCCACCACTGGCACATCCCAGGAATGGGGTTTTGTCTCAGTTAGATTCAGGGCCGGTGCTACCATTTAGGCGACCTAGACAATGGCCTAGGGCGCCAGAAATTTGGGGGGGGGGCTATTTTGCCAGGGGGGGGCAGCACGCGGCTCCGGGGGACCTACCGCAGTCATGCCAGCGGACGGTGCGCTGATCTAAAGGCTCTGGCGGACCTACCGCAGTCATGCCCGCAGCAGGTCCACCGGAGCCTTTAGACCAGCAGACCGCCCGCCGGCACGACTGAGGCAGCTCCACCAGAGCCACAGGGGGTGGCGCCTAGGGCGTCAGAAACCCTGGCGCTGCTCCTGGTTAGATTCCTTAGTTAGCTCAGATTCATTTAGATTTATTGCTGTATTTGAAGAACACAGTGATTTCTGCTGGCCTTAGTCTATGAAAGTATGTATAACCTTGCATTTTGATATACCCAGCTTACCAAACAATATAGATTATTCTGTAGAACTGACGTATTTTTATTATTTTCCATCCCACCAATCTGCTATTTTATATTTTCTTGCAAAATCACTGATAAAGATTTAATATCATTGGAACAGAACAGATCCCTGCAGAACCTCACTAGAAGCAACCCCATTGTATAATTCCCGATTTAGAGTTACTTTAAGATCTATCAGTCAGCCAGTTTTAATCCATTTAATACACGCAACACTGATTTCAAACTGAGGCCCCCAAAACTGAGACAACCAATGAACATACACTCCATCAAGTATCCAAATAATTTCTTCACTCTTCATCTTAGATAACCAATTTCTAACCTCTTCAGTCTCTGACACTCTAATCATAAATATAATTAAATGACTCATTGATATGACAAGCTATAGTGGAAGTCATCCAATTTTACAACAAAGGGGAAAAAAACATTTGAAGAAGATGTCTCCAATAGATGTGGTGTGGACTGAAAGAATGGGGAGAGGCAAATTTGTATTTGAAAGAAATAATAGTTTTTAAGCAGCATTAGTTTTCTCTCTCATTTTACTTTTTATCTTCTTCCCATGCTTCCCTGCTCTACATGGTGTGTCTGCCTCAAGCCCTTTAATCTGGAAAGCAAGATGGGTGGAGGTGTACATGCATGAGCAGTGGGGACGGGGAGGGCAGTTGAGAGAGCATACAGGCAAACAGCAAAGAAAGAACATAAAGCAACAAAGAACATTTTGACTACTGTTTACTCCCACTAGCCCTGCAGAGCAATAGGCAAGTGAATGAGCTAGATTCTGTTCTGGCTTGCACTTCAACAATCACAGATCCTTCACTGTTTGCAATGCACAGCCCACAAAAGCCCATCTTTCATTTTCAAATTCCAGACGGAGTTGCAGAGCTTATGGAAGAAATGTAATCTTTATACTTGTAAACAGAGTGGATCTGATCTGGGAATCACTGAGAGAACACAAATATGGAACCAAAAGCCAAGTCATGTTTTGAAGAAGAACTGCATTTTAAAAGTTAGCCAAATATGTTGTACAATAGATGCCCAACATTCATTTTTATATGAAATTGTTCTGCATTCAATCAATACCTTCATCAAAAAATATCCAAATGGCTCAAAGTAGGCATTTCAAAAATACTGCAATACTGTTGACTTGGAAGTCATGTTGATTCAAACTAAAAACATCGATATATATTAATTGTATTACACCACCACCTACAGGCTTAAGCACAGTTTGGGGCCTTACTTTGCTAGGCACTATACAAACACAACAATGAAAGAGCTCCCTGAAGAACTTACAACCTAAGGCCCACAACCTGCAATTTGTTGACTTTAATGGTGCTCCATGAGCACAGTAGTCTTCCTCCAAGCAAAGAATTGTAGACTTGGGGCCTATACAGAGAAGACAAAGGATGGGAGGAGAAACAGATATATAAGTTTCAGAGGGGTAGCTGTGTCAGCAGAAACAATGAAGAGTCTTGTGGCACCTTAAAGACTAACAAATTAATTAGAGCATAAGCTTTCGTGGGCTATGACCCACATGACTTTCCAAACGTTACACATCAGGTCAGCTGGAAGTAGAATCCAGGGCTCTTGACTCCCTAGCCACTAGACTATGTTGGATATTGGAAAAGGTATGGAAAAGGACAACAAAAATGACTAGGGGTATGGAACAGCTTCTATATGAGGAAAGATTAGTAAGACTAGGACTTTTCACCCTGGAAAAGAGATGACTAAAAGGAGATATGATAGAGGTCTGTAAAATCATGACTGGTATGGAGAAAGTAAATAAAGAAGTGTTATTTACTCCTTCACATAACACAAGAACTAGGGTCACCAAATGAACTTAATAGGCAACAGGTTTAAAACAAACAAAAGGAAGTATTCCTTCACACAACGCACAATCAACCTGTGGCACTTTTTGCCAGAGGATGTTATTAAGGGCAAAACTATAACAGGGTCCAAAAAAGAACTAGTTAAGTTCATGGAAGATAGGTCCATCAACAGCAATTAGCCAGGATGGGCAGGGATGGTGTCCCCTAGCCACTGTTGCCAGAAGCTGGCAATGGATGACAAGGGTTGGATCACTTGTTGATTACCTGTTCTGTTCATTCCCTCTGAAGCACCTGGCATTGGCCACTGTCAAAAGACAGGATATGGCTGTTGTTATGACTACACTGTCTACCATATTTAGTTTGGCTAACAACCCAAGAATATGGATTAACAGGACCAGCAACTATAAATGACAACCACTACCTAACCACTTACTGCTCCTTTCTTATTGATACAAATAGAAATGACAAACTTCTTTGGCTGAAAGATCTTATCTTTCATCACACATTAAAACAGCAAGATGTAGCACAAACCACTTAGCTTTCCAATTATCTACAATTTCTCAATGACATGGTAAAAATTTACCACTCTGCTTCACTAATAGTTTTTTGCCTCATGCTGTTTATTATTTTGGTGTTCCAGTTCAGTATAACAGAATAAGCATCCTTTGAGTTCAGTGTTGAGGTTGCTATATCAGATTATATTTTGGACTATCAGGGTCACAACTTTAGTGTTAAAATAAGTTTTTTTACTGTGCCTTACATTAATTTTGAAAGCAGTGTACGAGAAACAACAAAATAAGGAATGAATTTTTTTAAAAAACATTTTTAAATATTGTATAGGCTTTTTCTCTATGGTGTTCATCATTGTAGTATCTGAGGACCTCACTAGTATTAATGAATTTATGTTTATGATACTCCTACAACATAAGGAAGCATTACCCTCCCCATTTTTCAGATGTAAGCAAAAGTGGAGAGAGAAAGTGACTAACGCAATGTCACATAGGAAGTCTTCAGCAGAACTGAAAACTGAAGAGGATTCTCTAGGTCCCAGTACAGACCATCTTTAATGGTAATCTTAACTTCCATTTATGTCCAGTTGCCATCTTTCAAAGATAAATATCAAGGACTTTAGAAGAGTGTAAATCAAACATGCTAAGGTATTATTTGCTCATGTTGACTTGTCAGTTGTTAGGTTCGTTTAAATAAAAGTTGTTCCAATATAAGCACTAAAAAGCATCTTTAATAGTTACACCGTCAGGGACTAAAGTTACCCTAACAGTCCTCCTCTCTCTGCTCCAGTCTTGTGAAATGGCAGGTAAGACGGCTATCGGAAGTTAAAAGAGTAGTCAGGCACCCATCAGTCAGTTGCCCAGTTGCAAAGCAGGGATTTTATGCTGCATTATTCTGGAAAGTTACTTTCCAGTGTCAGCGTTTTGTATAAAGTTATATATTGAATACTAAGACAACAAATACACAACAATTGTACAAGTTGAAGGTGAGTAAAATGCGGTCAATAAGCTGAATGGCAGAGGTTCCAGATCATTTGCTAGATGCTAAAACTCTTCCTGAATGTGGCCCGGCTCAGACAGATAAACTTCGATCAGGCACTGATTCCAGAGACTTATACTGAAAGCAAGGACTAATACCACTTCTATGCCATGTCATGATTAGTATCCAAAAACAAAGATATCAAATGATCTTGAAAAATCCATTTGGCAGTAGAGTAGGACACCTTCATAACAATAAGAAAGGAAAGCCTGAAACACAGACAGCTGCAAGCTTTTGAAGAAGAGTAGTTTAAATTTAAAGTTTTTTGTCCTTATGGCTGATGACAGATCCTTCAAATTGTGAGTAAATTCAGTATTTTCTTACTCACTCTGCTGACCAGTTCCAGTCACTCTGCTACTTCCCCAAACAATTAAAAAATAAAAATAAAAGAGATTAACAGCATTCTGAAGAGTTTCTCTGATGCTCTTCAGAACCACCTGGCTATCAATGACAATGACAAATTTCAATCAATTTCAGTCTGGATATGGATTTCTATCCACTTTAAGGCTGGGCTACACAGTTTTTGTACCATTATAATTAGTTTTGTTTAGAAATTGACCTAGTTAAAGCAGTACAGCCTTATAGTACAGACACAGTTTATATCTGTATAAGGGTGCTTGTAGCAGTATAGCTTATTCCTATAAATATGATAGAGGTCCTGTATCCAGGAGTTTTTCTTGGTAGGTAAACCTTAAAGCTTAATCGTTCACTTTATCCAGGGCTTCCAATCCAGGCAGCATGCAAAAAAGCAAACAAAAGGAGTCTTCTAGACTAGAGCATAGATGTCAAATTCACTCTGTGGAGATGGCTGAAGTAAATTTACAGGCATAAGTTATACTGATAAAAGCACATTTAACTACTGACACAGTTGAGCTCTTTCAAGAAAGTAGTATAACCGCACCTGCTCAAACTTTGATCTTGAGTCTCAGACTGCATTTATTTCTCAGAAAATGTCAATATGGAATTGCTCAAAGAATGAAGGTGATCAGCCCTCCTGAAGAGTCAACATAAAATAGTGGTCTTAAGGTGGCACTAACTCTCGGGCATAGATCAGTGGTATCATATTTGGAGATTATTTCAATTAAGAGTTGACTAGATACATATGAGCGAACATACACCAGAATTATTATAACCAAACACAAGGCATGGAAATAACTACATTTTGGAAGTGTTTACATTTGAACTACAAAGTGACTGAAAAGACACCACAGTTCTGACTGTTGGGTCTATGAACTCCCCATACTCAAATATAACATTCCTTACACATTTTTTTTAAACCCAAACCCTAGAATGTCTTGAATTGAACAATAAAGGGATCCAGCCAGCTCTGTGCCGTGATTCTGTCACTATCATACCATATCAACATTGCCATCTTAAAATCTACAGAAACAAATAATTATTAGAATTGATTCCTTGGTTAGAAGATGGCAGTCAAGCTCAATGTATTCTGATCTCTGTGTATATGACACTGGGGTCCCATCCCACATTTCTCCAGCAGAACCACCTATGCTGCTCTCTCCTCACTTCAAAACTATGGCTCTAGGCCACCTGTCTGTGCTCCCCTTGACCTGCTTGTACTTCCCAGTTCTCTATCAGTCTCCCTCTTTCTGGACTTCTGCTCAGACACACTTCTGCCCTATCCCTTGTATGTGCACCTCCACTTCTTGTTTAACCCAGGAACTGCTTCAGCATCTAAGCCTGAAGTCAGCACAATGTCAGCTTTATAATATAAGTAATAACACTGATATTTAAATGTTGCTCTTTTGACACTTAAAGACAACTACCTTTTTACCTATTCCGTTAGGCCCCTCCGCAATGCCAGAAGGCACATCTCAGCAACTCCAACAAAGCAAATTTAGCATTTCGGATCAACCCATATGAGAAATAATATAAGCCACACAAAAAAGTGGTAGTGGACTTTTCAAAACACCAAGTTTAAAAGTCCTTTTCTGAATTTCACCAAACTCAGGCAAAAAAATACTCTCTATCCTACACAGTGACTAGGTCCAGCCTGTCAAAAGTTCTGGGGGAGGGGTGGATATCAATCTCTTAGCGGAGTCATGGCGGGGGGGGGGGATAACTATGCAAAACAGAGTCTTATAATGGGCAGCTGCCTTCGAACTTAAGCATGGGGAAGCGCCCGCAAGGGAAGATGTTTTACGAGACAGCACCAGCTTCCCCCTGCCACTGCCTCAGAAAAAGTCCCGAGGTGAAGCCCATTCACAAGTTCACCTCAATGTCAACTGCCTTCCGAAAGCCTGCGGATAAGCCTCAACGGCCAGCCCTGACCCCTGCTTCTCAGCCACCCACCCAGCCTGACCCCGGGCCGAGGCGGGGCGCGTCGGGCCGGCGGTGACAGTCCGGGAAGGGCGGCAGGGAGACCAGTCCCAGCCTGTGAGCTGGCAGCGCGGCCGGGAGGAGAAGCGAGGCGCTGCGAAGGGGCACCCCCCGTACAGGGGTCCGGCCGAGGGTGGCAACGGCCCAGGCACTGGGGCTCCTTCAGCCTCGGAGCTGGGGGTGGAGGGAGAAGCCGCTACCCCGGCTCGAGCGCTACGGGTCCCCGCAAACCCGAGCAACCGCCCCGCCCCGGGGGACCCTCCCCAGCCTGGGTCCGGCGCACGCTGCCAGGATCGGGGCCCCGTTCTGCGGCCAGGCCCCAAACTGTAACAGCGGAGCCCGGGGAAGCCTCTCACCTTCCTGCTCGGCCCGGGCCGTGTGCGCCAGCAGCGCGAGCAGCAGCCGCAGCGCCGCTCCGAGCCGGGGGGCGNCCGGGGGCCGCCGCTACCTCCCGCCGGGCCCTCATCGCGCTGCTGCCGCGGGCTCGGTGTGTCGGCGGGGCCCTGCGAATGGGGCTCCGGGCTCGCTGCGTCCCGGGGCGCATGCGAGTGTCAGTCACGGCCGGGGGAGGCGGGCACCTGGCGCACACACAACACCCCCTCCCCCCCAGGCAGGGGGCGGGCCCGACACCGCCCCCGCCGTGCTGGGGAGGGGCGGAGCGGAGAGTCGCCATCATAGGTGAGGGCAGGGGCCGCGCGACACTCTGCGGAGCGGCTCGTGCGTCCGGAAACCGCCTACTTCTCTCGCTGGCGTGACATGATTGGCGGCAAAACTCCAGCCCCTTTTGACGCCACAGAGCGGAGAGTGAGGCGGTGAAACTAGCCGGGGGAGGGCCTTCGTGCCCGGCTTCAAGATGGCGGCGGGAAGCGCACTCCTGTCCCTAGTGCAGTTCGACGCTCCGTCCCTACTGCTGTCTAGTCTCTATGGTGCATTGGTACTTTTCCCATGCTGCGTGCCGCACTCCCTGCTGCAGCCTGCGGGGAAGGGGAAGGGGAGGGTGGATCAATGGGTGGGGGGAGACTCCGCTTCAGAGACCCCTACACACCTGGGGAAGGCCGCTTCCTCCGAGGAAGGGGATATTTCCCCTTGATTTTGTCTCTTTTCCACCTCAGCCTATTGCCGCCGCCTCCTCCCCCCCGCGCTTTAAATGCTGCTGGAGGGTGTTGCCCTGGGAGTCCCAGAGGTGACAAGATTTGCCTGAACATCTGGGTCCTGTTCCCCATGCGTGGACATTAATAGACCTACAGGGCATTGCATGGGAGCAAATTGTCCCTGCCTGCATGGGATGGTATCTGTGCATATGTGAACAATAAAAGGCAAACAGCAAGGGATGAACCTTTCCCTCCTCCTCCTGTCCCCAGTGTTGGTGAGGCAAGTACATAATATAGCGCAGGATCTTGTATTCTTTTGCAAAAAGTGTGAAAACTTGTCATGTCAATAAAAGAATTCACATTTGCAAATTTGAAATACAGAGGGATGCGAAGTGTAATAGCAATGTGAGATTATTTATCCCTGGGGTATGTAGGACAGCCCATGCATAAACTGCAATTCCATGGCTTTATATGCTAAGACTATCAATAAGGATGCCATGTGTGATCATGACTTTTGTATTGGTTTTCTTTTTTAGGAGCTGTCCTGAGATCAGCAGTCATGTCACATAAAGTGGGTCACTGAACAGCTTCACTAGCAATAACTTTCATTCACTACTGACCCCAGGCAAGATCAGAGTGAAAAATTGCATATAACCATACCCAAATCATCCAGTTCCCCACCCCAACAGCATTTTTAACCCCTCTTGTTAAGGTTGAATTCCTTGAAATCACATGATTTTTAGAAACTGGAAAAGATCCGGGAGGGGCCCTAATCCCAGATTAGCACCTTGTCATTCTGAGGTATGTATTGTGTCTGTTGAGTCAGGAGGAAGTGATGGAAACAGCTACAAGAATGGGTGGGAGGTTTTTTGTTTAGATTATCACCAGGTTAAATCATTTCATGGCCTATTACATTTTACACCCACACAACAGCGCTGACTTTTATCCAGTAATAATATACTTTGGAGTTATTGGTGTCATAATTTTCATGTTTTGTTTCTTATTATTGTCTAATGATGCCTGGGCCACCTTGAGACTCTACAGCAGGGGTAGGCAACCTATGGGACACGTGCTGAAAGTGGCATGTGAGCTGATTTTCAGTGGCACTCACACTACCCGGGTCCTGGCCACCAGTCTGGGGGCTCTGCATTTTAATTTAATTTTAAATTAAGCGTCTTAAACATTTTAAAAACCTTATTTACTTTACATACAACAATAGTTTAGTTATATATTATAGAAAGAGACCTTCTAAAAACGTTAAAATGTATTACTAGCACGTGAAACCTTAAATTAGAGTGAATAAATGAAGACTCGGCACAGCACTTCTGAAAGGTTGCCGACCCCTACTCTACAGTCTTTAGTTCTTGCTGTTTGCTAGAGATACAGTCACAGTAGGGATGGGAAAGGCATTAATCTCAAGGGGGAAAGGAGGAAATGAGGTATTCTGCACACGTGAAGCCTCAACAATTGACAATGTCATCAGTTACACAAATCTCATAGAAACTTACTGCATAGAGAAGGGAGTTAAAGACTTCTCTGTCTCTCTGACCAAGGCCTGGGCAGTCAGTGCTAGTGGTCAGTGCAGTGGTGGTCCAGCCTAGTATCTGGAGCAGGAGTCAAGATCCAAGAATTGGAGCTGTAATCAGGAAGCAGGAGTCAGAAACTAAGGAGGACTAGATCAAAGTTAGAAGAAGGCTGGGAACAGGACAGGCATAGGAGTGAGCACAGCTGCAGGCATAAGCATTGAGCAGTCATGTGCTAAATGCTACAGCTAGGTTTAAGAGCAGACCTTGCAATGCTGCTCAGCCAGTCCAGCCAATTACAGGTTGCAGCTGTGGTGCTTGCTGACCCCAGGCCGAGCTATAGGCCCTCATTCCGGACAGTACCCCTCCCTTTTGAAGATACCTCTGAGAAGCCCTAGGGCCTGGTTTCTCAGGATGAGCCCAGTCATAGGGTGCTTAGTACCCACCAGCAGCCACGCTCCCCTCTCTCCCCCCCACTCCTGCCTGCTGCCAGCCCCCACCGATCAACTCCTCCCCCTCCCTTCCAGTGCCTCCTGAATGCTGTGGAACAGCTGTTCAGTAGCATGCAGGAGGCACTGGGAGGGAGAGAGAGGAGTGGTGACAGGGTGCACTCATGGGAGGAGGCTGAAAGAGATGTGGTGGGAAGAGGTGGGGCGAGGCCTTGGGGGAAGGGGTGGAGTGGGGGCAGGGCCTGGGGCTGAGTAGGGGTAGAGTACCCTGGGGGAAAATTAGAAGCCAGTGCCTGTGAGCCCAGTGGAAGTCCTGTAGTAGGTCTGGGGTGTGGATGTTTTCAGCAAGTTCCCAAGATCAATCATCCAAATCATAGCCCTTTCAGTTGACCAGGTAAGGGAGTTTTTCCCTAACTCACTGGGATTTAAAGATTTGCCAGATTAATTTATTCTTGCTCCCTAATGGTTGTGAGCAGTGATGGTGGGCTATAGTGATTTGGGAATGTATGTTCAGTACATAGCTTAAGGAGGGAAATGTGGAATACTGGATACATCTTGAGTGAAGCAGGTATTCGTAGCTTGAAGGCTACAGGATTGACCTGTTCCAAGATCTTGAATGGGTACAAGTACTGATGATTGAGTCTGGCTGACAAGTGGACCAACTTGAGGTTCTGGCTCAGTAGCCAGATCTTGTCTCCCATGGGATGAGAGAGGTCCAACAGCCTTGGTCAGCATGGTGTTTGTAAGTTTCATTTATGGATATCAATTGCTCCTGGGGCTCTTGGTGTAGGTGGGCAGCCCAATCTGTAGCTTGTGTTACTGGGGAGTTCATGAGTATGTCATGATGGAATTGAGAATGAAAACAATCACACAGAATGAGCTTTGTTATGTTGAGACATGGATTGCCTTATTAAAGGCCACTTCCGCATAGTGAAGCAGAGAACACAGTCGTCCTGGGGGTAATTCAAGAAACAATGAAGATACTGTTCTAAATCTAGTTGACTTGTTCTGTTTGTCTGTTGGTCAGCAGGTGGTAGGCAGACAAGGTGAGACACTTTATGCTGAGAAACTGTTGAAACGCCTGTCAAAAACTGGAGACAAACTGGGGGCCACAGTCCAGCAGGATTCCAGTTGGTAACCCATGTAGGGGAAGATATTTGTGCCCTTGAGATTGAGGCAGCTCCACAACAGAGTCTATAGATACAACAGGCCAGGGTTGGTGGGGAAATGGGCAAAGGCTGGAGAAGGCTGAGTGGTTTCAAGTGCCAGCTCTTGGTTTGGGAGTAAATGTCACAGAGCCTTGCATATTTTTTGGTTCATGCATGTGGACCAAGCCACTAGAAACTCTGCAATATCAGGCCCTACCTCTTGGGTTGGCCAAAGTGACCATCAACTGGCATGTCATGACAGTTTCTGGACCTGGAGTCTAGCTTGACCCTCCAGAACATAAATACAATCCTTGTCATAGAGAAGGCCGTCTTGCAGCCTGAATTTGGAGCCAGATAGGGCATCTATGTTATCTAGGGTCTGTGGATCTGGGTCGCCAAGGGGTCGTGGAACAGCTGACAACAGATATATTAGATTGCAGTCAACTGACCTGAAACAAAAATTGGATGCATTAAGGATTGTGAAGAGAAGTTCCGTGCCAGTCATAGGTACACCTTTTCGTGGGACAGAGCATCTGCTTTCCCATTTGTAGGCCCTGGGTGCTAGGTTACACCAAAATCAAATCTGCTATTGATTGAGGTGCCTGGTCATCCAGAGGTATTCTAGGTTCTTATGGTTTGTGAGAATCTGGATTGGGAACTGAGCTCTCTCCAGGAGGTAACACCATTCTTCAGCATTGCCTTGATTGGTAGTAATGCCATGTTTCAGATGTTATAATTATTCTCTGCCACATTCACTTTGCAGGAATAAAAGGCGTATGGGTGAAATTGACTATGGGAGCTCACTGGCTGGGACTCGCACATGGCAAAATCTGACATGTCAGCTTCCACAATTAATGGTCTGGTGAGGTCTGGGTGGTAAGATGGGTGCCGTGGTGAATGTCCTAGTCAACTGATCAAAGATAGGCTGAACTTCTGAGGACCAGATGAACCATGCTCCTTTTTGCAGGAGTGCCATTGTAGGGGCGACCAACCTAGAAAATCCCTTGATGAAACACCAGTAGATATTATTGAAACCCAAGGACCGTATGTCCTATGGAGCCTCACAGTTGGATATGGCTGACACCTTGCGTGGGTCCATAGTGAGTCCCTTAGAGGAGACAGCATACCCTAGGAATTAAACCATGTCCCCATCAAACTCACATTTCTCAAGCTTCACACAGAGGTGGTTTTCCTGGAGTTTTTCTAAGATGCAGTGCACATGCTGGTTATGAAGATCCTGATCTGGAGAAAAAATTAGGATATCAAGATAAATTGGTCCAAGATATCATCAATGAAATGCTGAAAGGTTGCCAGGGCATTGCACAAGCTAAAAGGCAGAACCAGGTATTTGAAATGCCTGTACCTGGTACAGAAAGCAGTCTTCCTCTCGGATCCAGACTAGATTATATGCCCCTTGAAGGTCCAGTTTGGCATAGGAGCCAGAGGGGGGACATGCTGGCTGCTTCCGGACACCTGGTCACCCTATCCTCTGCCCCAGCCCTGAGCCCCCTCCTACACCTCAAACCCTTCATCCCCAGCCTCACCTCAGAGTCTGCACCCCCAGCCAGAGCCCTCATCCCCCCACACCCCAACCTTCTGCCCTAGCCTTAAACCCCCTTGCACATCCCAATCCCCTCATCTTCATCCCCACTCCAGAGCCTGCACCCCCAGCCATAGCCCTCACCCACTCTCACCTCAACCCTCTGCCCAAGCCCTGAGCCCCCTCCCACACTCATAGCCCTTTAGCCCCACCCCACCACATATCACCTCCATATTGGTGCACATAAAATTCATTCCACACATGAATGTAAAAAATTAGAGGGAACATTGGCATTCATTATCTCACACAAGATCATGCTGGCCTTAGCGGGATCCATCCCAGTAACCGACCCATTTCTACTCCCCTTCTTTACCTCCTTTTTTTTTGGTAGGCTGCTCAAACTGTCACTCATCAGGTCATGGGTGGTCACTCCTAGTGGTCGGAGCAGTAGTGATCCAGCCTAATAGTTGGAGCCAGACTCCAGATCCAGGAGTCGGAAACAGAGCAGGGGAGCATGATTGAAGCAGACTAAAGCAGGGCTGGACCAAGGCTGGGAAACAACTGGAAAAAAGAGAGGCATAAGAGCGAGCACAGCTGCAGGTGTAAGCGTTGAGCAGCCACTGGCCAATGGAACTGCTGGGCTTAAGAGCTGTCTTGGCAATGCCATTCAGTCAATCAAGCAACCTCTCTGACTAGAGGATTCCGCTGAAGTTAGCTAACTGATCTCGGGAGTTAGAAAAGGAAACAGTCCAGGTTAGGAGAGGAGAAAAGAGCTCCCAGAAGGCAGAGTCCAAAGGATTGAAACATCACCTTTAAAATTGACAGATGCAGCAGAGCTTGTCCCTCTCTAGTAGGTCTCTTCAGCCACGCTTGCGGCTGCCATAAAACCAACTGAATAAATTCTTTATCTCTTATGGGTGCATACCCATGGTCTCTCGAGACTGAAGGATGCCTACTAACTTGCTAGCTGATCTCAGGCCTGGCTGCAGGCCCTCATTCCTGACATTCTGTAAATCCTAGGCTGGAACTCCATACCCTGTTGATCATTGAATTGAAAGGCTTACATTTGAACTGAAGCAAACACTCACCCGCACAACACACCACAGAAACACTAACCCAGGAACCGATCCCTGTAACAAGTCCCATTGTCTGCTCAGTCCCCATATCTACTCTAGCAACACCATCAGAGGACCCAGCCACATCAGCCACACTATCAGGGGCTCATTCACCTGCACATCTACTAATGCAATATATGCCATCATGTGCCAGCAATGCCCCTCTGTCATGTACATTGGCCAAACCGGACAGTCTCTACACAAAAGAATAAATGGACACAAATCAGACATCAGGAATGGTAACATACAAAAGCCAGTGGGAGAACACTTCAGTCTCCCTGGACATTCAATAACAGATTTAAAAGTAGCCATCCTTCAACAAATAAACTTCAAAAACAGACTTCAAAGAGAAACTGCAGAGCTACAATTCATTTGCAGACTTAACACCATTAATTTGGACTTGAGCTGGGACTGAGAGTGGCTGGCTCACTACAAAGCAATTTTCCCTCTCTTGGTCTTGACACCTCTTCATCAACTATTGGGAGTGGACCACATCCCCCCTGACTGAATTGGCCTTGTCAACACTGGTTCTCTACTTGTAAGGTAACTTCCTTCTCTTCATTTGACAGTATATCTATGCCCGTATCTGTAATTTTCACTCCATGCATCTGAAAAAGTGAGGTTTTATACCCACGAAAGCCTATGCCCAAATAAATCTGTTAGTCTTTAAGATGCTACTGGACTCCACGTTGTCCTAGTAGTGAATGTTTGTTAACAGTTTTAAGAGCCACCCAGTGCACACCCAACATGAAAGAGCCTGAGCAACCTTAGAGAAATCTGAACAACGCTCACTAACTTCAATGGAAAATGTGTCTAGGCAGCAAGAAGCATGATGAGGCCCAAGAGCTCTTAGTTTTCCTTAGGAAAAAAACAAAACTTTAAAAGACACCCTCTGAGCAATTGTTTGAATGTGTATTATATGGCACAATCTCACCCTTAGTTATTGCCCCCTTACTCAGTCTTCTGCTGCACACAGGTGCTCTTTTCTGAATAATAAACCGTTTTTCTACTTCTTACATTTTCAGTTCACTGTTAAAATACTCAGAGGGACAGATTTTTGTCAATCTTACTCACAGTGTAATATCTCTCTACGTAAGAAGTCCCATTGGAATCAGTGGGCTCTCTAATGAAGGTAGATGGCAAAAATCTATCTCAGCATGAAACGGTGGAAGTACCAACTGAACATTTCATGAAAAATAAATTAATAGCAATGAAACATGCAAGAAACATTACAAATATAAACAATTCAGGGTTTTATATACCTTAAATGTAGCATTAAAATGTTCACCGTTTTTAAATGCTCTATATGAAGACTTTCTGGTAGAATATTATTAAATAGATAGAAAACAAACAGCTCTTGGGACATATTCTCCCCTTCATCTTTGTCCAGAACTCCCACTGTTTTCAGTAAGAGTTCTGTGCAGGCAAAAATAGTAAAATAGGGCTCAAGGTCTGTAAATAACAGAGAAGGTATTCTGTCCTGGATTAATCTGATTATACTGTATCATAAATATTTGATGTTCTACAGTAGGTAGCTTGGTGGCATATATACAGTATTCCTATATATTAAAAGTTCAATCTTTGTTCTCAGTTACACTTAAGTAGGAGCAGGATGTATTAATATATTTTGATGGCAGGGAAATAATTTACTCTCAATGCAAAAGTATCCTTGTTTCCCAGTGAACGACAACAAAATAGACTGTCAAGTTTTGTATGGAAAATGAACTTCTGATTATAAATCATGATGGGACAGAGAATGTAGTTTTTGGAAGAGTATGTGTTCTATGTGAATAAAACCCTGCTGCTCAAGAGAAATTACAGCAATAATTAGCCAATTAAGTTCAAGAGATGCCTTAATCATATGATAAATAGGGAGAGCCAATTGCACAGAAAAATATCAGCCATACAGGTTTTGCAATGGCCAACCACACCTTCAGCATTGCTGTGGTTGTCAGCTTTGCTATTGTGAGTGGCAGAGAAACAGTACATTGAAGAACACAAAGGACACAGGTGTTATATTGGTTGTCATCCTTCAGGAGATAGAGGTAGATCTGAGTTACCTGCTCTTTGCTCCTATAAATGTGTTGTAAATTGGCTAATTCATGTGTCAAGCCTTCATTTTCTTCCCTTGATAATTTTCATGCGAGAAAGAGAGATAGGGGGAAAAAAACTTCAGATCATCTAGTCCATTTTGCCATCAATGGATTTGCTCCCTACTACACATTTTCTAGCATTTTTTCCACTCCTGTTTTAAATGTTCTAACTGAAGGCACTTCTCTGGCAGATTGTTTCACAGCCTAATGCACTTCCCTGTCAGGATATGTTTCCTGATATTCGTTCTAAAATTTCCCTTTCTTAATTTCATTTAATTACTCACACCCATGTGTACCAGTCTAAATACTTCCACTCCATCCTTAATGTTTACATTATTTAAATATCTGTAGACTGTTCACATGACCCTATTTAGTCATCCATTAACAGAATCACATATTTAGCTGTTTTAATCTTTCCATAAAGTCATTCCTCCAGATAATTGTTGTTGCTCTTCTTTAAACTGTCTCCAATTTGTCAATATCTCCCTTATGAGGTGGTGCTCAGAAATTTATTCACTATTCCAGTTGTAGCCAGACCAGAGCCCTACAGCATTTTGTCTTGACTAGGAAAAGTGATCAAGTTTACTTCAGGTTTAGCTAACACATTAGGTAATCGTGACTTAGACTGGACCTTTTTCCTAGTGTAGATGTAGGGAAAGACCTTGTAGCTTGATGTAGCTGGCTGAGTTGTAGCCTACTAGGCTCCAAAGCCAAAGAGAGAGGGACCGTTATCTTCCTGTTCTGTGAATTGATGTTTCTGTATGTGCAGCCCAAAATGACCTGGCCTTTTTGCTGCAATAATGCACTCCAGACTCATGTCAGATTTGCAGTACTTTATCACCCCATACAGAGGCACTGACTTTATAATTTCCTATGGGAGCCCTAGAGCACCAAGGGAGTCAGTGCCTTTGACCCCATGTCTCTTTCCATATTACTGGTTCCAGGTTTTTCCCTCCCATTGAATATTTGTGTGTTTCAGATTATTTTCCCCTGAGATGTACCAGGTTGCATTTCTCCAAGTGGGGTCTTATTTTGTTATGTTCTGCCAATTTTTTAATATTTTGAGCCCCTTATAGTCTTCTTCTGTTCCCACTTATATTTCCAACTCCTCACAATTTATTATCTTCACGTATTATACACATGCTGTTTGCCCCTATCTTCCAAACCATTGCCAGAGTCTGATGCCCTTACACTGAGTAGCATCTTACTCCAGGAGTAATTCCATTTACTTCAGTGGCATTGCAAAGTAACATGCTACTCAGTGTAAGAGGATCAGAATCTTGCCCTAAAAAAATGGTCCTAATACCAAACCCTGTGGAATCCACTAGACACTTATACTCAAGCTGATATTTTGCCACTTATTACTCCACAACAGAAAGAAGTGGGTTGAAGTGGGTGGAAGTTATTTAAAAGGCCAGCTGGGAGAAATTGGATTAAGGTTACAACCTGCTGTACTTTTCTTATTAACTTCAATTAATTTTAAGACATTGCTTCAAATGCTGTACTAACAATCCAAATATATTACATCTACCATGTTATCTTCATCTATTAATTCTGTAATTCCATAAAAAAAATTAAATTTGTCTGTCAACTTTTATTCTTAGCAAACCCATGCTGCATATTCCTTACAATTGCATTATCCAGTAGATATTAGTAGTGGGTTTTTTTAAAAAAAATTGAATTCTTCTTCTATTGTATCTAAATTAATATAATATATCTGGTAATTTAAGTTTCTTCTCTATTAAACTATTGAGAAATATTAAATGCTTCACTTTCAGGAATTTAATATTTTAAGAAGTAAATGTAATTGTGCAATAAATTACTTTACACGTAGAGAGAGATGGCCAACTTCTGATCATCTTGGTAATATACCAACCATCCTCTGTTTCACTGAAGTTACCATTTTACCACAGGCCCTGAAAACACATAAGATTGCAGCCTCAGAGGCATAGGAGTAGGGTTTTAGCTTGAGCCTTTGATGAAATGCCACCAATTTCCTCTTAAAGGAGAAACTAAAGAGTATTCTGGCTACAGTAATGGCCCCTGTAGTAGCACTATTCTAAGCCGTGCTATTTGGGCTGTCACTGTAGATACAGAACTGTAATGGCTCTGCTTTCTTCATCCCACTCCTACAATGGAATGCTCTTGCCTGACAATCCTGTGGTTGTGACTGTGCCTCCAATATGTTGCTCCTCAGCTCTTGTCCCACACATTACCTCAGTAATGTCATCTCCAATTGTATGCCGCTCACCCTGGGCTTAGTCCTGCAAGGTACTGAGTACTCTGGCTGGAATCTAGTAAAACACTTAAAAACTGAATTAACATTAAGTAAGCAAGTAGTGCCAGTGAAGAGGACTACTCATACTTACACTCCAGTAAGACTTAAATGTGTTGCTGGATCAAAGTCAGAGTAGTTAATAACTTACAGGAAAGTAGTTAATAACTTTCAATGATGCAGACAGAACCTCAACTACAGTTTGAGCTCAGTCCCCAACATGACCAGGTGGCAAAAACCTTCCTCTAGGAACCTGGATTCTAAGATGTTCCAGTCCTTTGACGGTCCACATTGCAAAAGAGCAAGGTTTCTGATGTGATATCTAGGACGTTTCATGTAATTTCAGTAGAGTGTCATAAATTTGCAATTTTAGTTAAATAAAACTCCACCTAAGTGGGGATATACACCAGGGGTCAGCAACCTTCAGCACACGGACCATCAGGGTAATCCATTAGTGGGCTGCGAGATGTTTAGTTTACATTGACTGTCTGCAGGCATGGCCCCACGCTGCTTCCAGTGGCTGCAGGTTTGCTTTCCCAGCCAATGGGAGCTCCGGGAAGTGGCACGGCCGTGACCTGTGCATGACTTGTACTATATACTCCTGACTAAATCTTGGGGAGGGGGAGGCTCAGAGGTGCCATGGGTGTTGTGGATGGGCAACCTATGGGGCGCCACAAGTGCTGGTGGGGGGTGGCCCGGGGGGTGTTGCGGGTGTTGGCGGGGGGGGTCGCAGTCCAGGGGGCACTGTGGGTTCCACTTGGTGGGGGGGTTGGCAGGCTCCCTACCTGGCTTCTCATGGCTCCCTGGAAGCAGCAACATGTCCATCCCTCAGCTCCTAGTTCTGCATGCTGCCCCCACCCCAAGCTCCAGCTCCGTAGCTCCCATTGGCCGGGAACCAGGGCCACTGGGAGCTGTTGGAGCAGTGCCTATGGGCAGAGGCAACATGCAAAGCTAGGAGCTGAGGGAGGGACATGTCACCACTTCCAGGGAGCCCGCCCAAGGTAAGTGCTGCCCAGAGCCCCATCCCACACCCAAACTCTTCCTGCTGGAGGGCAGAGGCCCAAGACTGCCCCAACCAGCAGCCGGTGCAGCTGGCCCAGGGGCTGCCTGAGCTGCCTAGGTGGCCCCCAGTCCAGCTGTACCAGCCACTACAGAAGTCATGGAGGTCCCAGAAAGTCACAGAATCCGTGACTTCCGTGACCTCTGTGACAAACTCGCAGTCTTACATATACCTTATTTCTGATTCACATAACCAATAACATTGCAAAGATGTTCTAATGGTAACAGGAGATCAGCACCTGGATGAAGAACAGCTGGCTCCTACTTCACCCAAGAAAGAAAACTGACTTTAATGGGAGCTTCTGGATGATCAGCACATTTGAAAATCAAGTCACTTATTCAGTTGCCTAACTACAGATTTAGAATCCTAATTTTAGGCATCCATGTTTGAAAATCTTGGTCAAAGTTTATTTGATGCCTGATTAAATTCAAATCCACATAGAGCCCAAATATTCATGGGAAGTGGAGGGATCTTCTCTTAATATAATCTGTCAGTTCCTGAGCGGTATAGGGCCACAGGTTAGGCAAATAAATGGGAAATGCATCAGTGATTGTGCCATAAGTGTGTTGTTAGTTTCAGTTTTGTTAATCATTTAGTCTCTGATCCTGCCAGCTGATCTCTGTACTGAAGACAGTGGGGCTATGAGCTAACACTGGAGTTTGCCCATATGGATCAACTTGTAGGAGCAGCACCTTAAGTTTTGATTTTATAATATGATTAATGCTTTGTCACAAGGAAGAAACTGATTCTATTTGTTCCTGCCTTATTTATTTTTGAAATGTTTGCTTTCAATTTAATTAAAAAAAAACTCTCCTATCGGAGAGCTCACATCTGCTGATGCTTCAATTGACAGGGTCGTCTTCTATATCTTTCAGAGGACCAAGACATTTTCTTTGCTTCTGACTTCAGTTATGGATTGTGTGATATTAAGACTGAGAGGGTGGATGTCTGGATTTTCCATCCTTCTCAGATAGTTTGACTCACTCTCATAGCTGGCATTGCTTTGAGTACATGCTTCTGCTTTTCGGTCTTCTGTCTTATTTTTGTTCCATGCAGCAGCATATTTATTATGGGTCTCCATCAGTGATTGACTTCCCCTTTGCCCTGTGGGTGGACCTCTCTTTCAGTTCTGCATTTAAAAATCTTGAATCTGATGAGATCAAGGGTGTAGACAGACACTTGTACCTTGCATGTGGCAGCAGCATTTTACAAGATGTTCCTTGTCGCTGACATTTTGTTATTATAGATTAATAGTAAGTGCTTTATGTCAGCAGCAAGGCACATCAATCTCATCTCTCAGACCCCCAATAATTTTCATCAGAATATATGCAGATACTTACAGTTGAGGGTTAGCCCCTAGTATATGCCAAATGTACTTGGTCTGAGACACAGGGCCTAAGCTTTTAAAGGACCACTCAGTCAGATCTTTCTTGTGCTCAGCATACACTTATGACCTCCCTACCTGAAAGCCAGTTGCAACCTCTTTCCCCCTTTAAAGATGAATTTGAGGTTCATTTATTTTTGAATTTTCCTTTGATATTTTGTAGATCTTGGTGTACAGTGGATTCTAAGCCCCATCAAATCCCAGTCTTGCATGATCTGGTGTGCTCTTGAGTGTGATATACCCCACACTTCCTTGTACACCAACGTATACAAAAATTCAAAGGGGAGATAGTGACAGGAGCAAGGAGTTGCAGTGGGATACTGGGCCAGGGATGTGGTTGCATTCATGAGTGAGTCTGAACTGAGAGTAGAGGTTCTCAAAAGCCTATGCTCCTTATGTGGCTTCATGCTATGCAGGCCTAAGGGGTTCTGTAGATATTTCTGTGTCCTCTGTCTTGAAAAGCAATTTTGTAATTTACTATAATCCTTCTTAGTGAGTCAAATCAGTTCTCCCTATGCCTTCCAGAGCAATAGTACTTTTGAATACTAAGAGAGAAAAGGCAAAAAAATAGTCCTAATTAGTGAGGATACTGCTTTCAAAGAATGAAATTCAGCTCTCTGCAGAGATTCAGAATAATGCCCATGCAACACTTAATTCCCTCTTAATACCTCAAATTAAGGTTTAAGTGAAGCTTAAGTGATACCTATACCTTGTGCTGGCCTTCTGCACAGGGATAAGTTCACCCCCTGTGAAGATCTAAAAATGGGATTATAAAATGCAAAGCGCAAATACAAAGCACTCAATATGGCTTGCCAAGGCAAAATCAAAGAAGAAATGAAAACAAAACAGGTTTCAAATATTAAATCACTTTAAAGGCACTTTTCAAAAACAACTCCATTAATCCCAAACAGCCAGCATCAAGATCTAAACCCTCTTGTGCGAAGGAGGGGTAGGCTGGAAATAGGGAAAGAAGTGGTCACAGAATATTGAAACAAATAGGACACACTTGAAAATTCTGAAAACACCCTCAGAGGGGGAATTTCACAAGCAAAGCATTTCTAGTGAGTAGCCCAGCATCAGTGTGATCCAGATTAGATTTTGGGAGGGAGAGTAAAGGCAATAATCTGATCTCAATTATTTTGGGGGGAAAAGGGGCGATAAAAAGTTCTGTAAGTGCCCTTGTTCTATATATTATAAAGCGATTTCTATACCAGCAATACCTTCCCTGGCTGTGTTACAATGTCTCTGAAATCTGTGCAAGGGTAGAGCCACCCAAGTTAGATAGGTTATAGCATTGGTGCTGACTTCCTCTGTTTCTGGGAAGTGCTTGAGCTCCACTCCACCCCTTCCCCCAAGCTCCTACTCACCCCACCTCTTCGTGCCACTGCTCCTCCCCCTCTCCCCCAGTGCTTCCTGAACACTGCTGAACAGCTGACCACGGCAGATGGGAGGTGCTGGGGGGCAGGCAGAGGTGCTGATCCACAGGGCTTACAGTGGGTGCTGTGTACCTTCTGTTTTTTTTCCATGAGTGCTCCAGCCCCAGAGCACCCATGAAGTCAGCACCTATGAGTCAAAGGGTAGTGACCAGATGCAAAAGATTCCACTGGTCCTCCAGGTTGAGGTTGAGTGATAGCCCAATAACCTGTCCTCATCAAAAAATTAAGCCTGAAGATATATCTATGCTGCAGCTGGAGTTGTAAATTCCAGCTTGGGTAGATGTACATGTGCTAGCTTTGGTTGAACTAGTTCACTGAAAAGAAATCAGTGTTGCCACAGAGGCTTGGGCTAGTTGCCCAAGTATGTACTTAGGTTCTTGGACAGGATTATATTTGGGGAGCTAGCCCACACTATTGCCCTGTACCAACACTATTTTTTTAGCATATTAGCTTGATCAAAGCTAGCACGTGAATGTCTACCCAACCTGTGAATTACATCTCCAGCTGCAGTGTAGATGTACTCAGAGAAACACAAAAAGGGAGTTATTCTGGCAGCAGCATGATAGACAGGGAAAGCCTTGTTCATGCCCAAAGCAACATCTAACAGTGATGCAAGGATTATCAAAAAAAGATCAAATAATAAATTCTCATGAGGAGGAAAACAAACTGGGAGAAAACGTTAGTTCTTAATTAACTGCCACAACAGCCTACATTTTTATAATAAAGCAAGAAACCCCACATTAAAAACACTCCATTACATTTGCATAGCATCAGTTATAACAGGTTTAGAATAGAGACCAGCCAAAAATCAAAATCTTGAATGTGAACCCTTCTGAATTTTTGAAGTAGGGAGTGACTCATTATGGAATGCTAAAGGCTGACTTTGCCTGAACAGGTTTGGCTCTGCATCAGACCCAAAATCTGAAGATACTTCAGATGGATTCTGATCTGCACACCACACTCTCAGCCTATAGTTTTGAATTCATAATTCTTTTCTTTTCCATACATACCTCCTGGAATCTGAAGATTACAAAACACTTTTAAAATATTATCTGCACAAGATTCCTGTGTGGTTGTTGAGTATTATAACCACTTTACAGATAGAAAACTGAGTTACAAAAAAATTAAGTCCACAACAGGTCAGTGACAGAGTTGAAATTATAATGCAAGAGTCCCACTGATCATGTCCTTTGTACAAAATCCTTTAAAAATATTTTAGCATATAAAAGACAACAGATGAGGAGCAATTGCTTTTGAAAAAAAGACTACTATCTATAATGCAAGAAATCATGCCAGATTTACATCCTGTGCCTTGTGAAATCTAGCTTGTTATTACACTTGGCTGTATATTGCTATCCTTAACACTAGATATATGCAAGGTTGTGTTACTCTCTGCAGCTGCAATTATTAATATAAATAAATTATTTTATAACATTCTGTTTTCTTGTTATGCTTCATGTATTTGAAAACCATCATTTTTCATACTAAGACACTTCAAAAATACATATAATAGAGAAATTTCTTTCATATCAGCAATACTACAGATTAGTCATGAGAGACTTTAGAATTATGCCTACAACTTTGCATTCCCAAATTTTCATGTTCAAGTTTTTTATATGTTCAGAAACTAGGAGTTGCTTGTGAAAACTACACTTGCAAACACAAAATATGGCTAAAAATAATTATGGGTGCAAAACTGCAGGCACAATTTCAGCGGCAGTTTTTGACAACTTGGGTTATAAGGCTACTATGTTATTGTTGCGGACCATGCTTTTGCCCTAGAGGGAAAAAATACCAGGGACAGATATAAAAGCAGGTGCAAGAATCAGATCTATGTCTTTTGCAGGGTACAGCCCTGTGAATCACTCTGTGAAGTGTAGAGTAAAACCTCTTGTGTAAACGGTATATAGGGCTGGTGCTAGCTTTTTGCGCACTCTAAGAAGTCTGGTGATGTAGCATTCTCCAGTGTACCAGTTTGCTTTGCTTAACTGTGGGGAGCAATTAGCCATTGCAAGCATCAGTCTGAGCTCTTATATACCCTCTACTACCATTGACCATTGGCAGGCAGGAAAAACAAGCATGGAGCCTTATCACACCCTCACTATCCAACCTCCCCCAGCTCTGTCACTCACCCTCACTACTCTCCCCCAGGTCTGTTATTAGCAGCACCCCCCCCTCACCCCCCAACCTTGCTTTGTTGTTGGGTCCTTACCTCCTTGGGACCATGTCCCTGACACGTAGGGCATGCCCTGACTTTGTGTCTTCTGCCATAGAAGGTCTGCAGTGTTGCCTTGATTGTCCCTTACCCCCAGCGTTTCTTCACTTTCCAGATGAAGTTCCGAGGATGCCCATATTCCTTCAACTTTGAATCCTTCCCATTCTTGAGCTCCTCACATTGACACCATTATTTATTTATTTATTTATTTGGCTGCATAGGAGTGACTAGTCAAGACTCCAGTGCTCTGAATCAGGACTCAGCTGCTGCTGAGTAATAAAAGACACTCCCTGCCTCTTAGAGAGTAGCAAGGCTACAGTGCTCTCAACCCTTGTAGAATCAGGGAGCTAGAGAATTGAGGCCAGAATTTGCACTCCATTAAACTTGAAGTAACTTAGGGTTTGTCTACATTACAAAATTAGTTTGACATAATTTAGGTTAGGGTCACCCGATAGCAAGTGTGAAAAATCAGAATGCAGATGCGGGGGGGCAATAGGTCCCTATATAAGACAAAGCCCTGAATATTGGGACATCTGGTCACCCTAATTTAGGTCAACCTACAGCCACTGCAGTAATTCAATTTGCTGTTGGTGTCCACACTACCCTCCTTCTGCAAATGGTGTGACTCCTCACCAGGAACACTTGCACTCTCTGAAGTAGGGCATTGTGAGGCACTGACAGCTGAGTGGGGCTCACAGCTGGAGCCACCCACCCAGAGGTGACAGCTGGAGCAGTGAGCCCCTTGTTAGTTCACAGAGCCTGCAGGCACTGAAATTGACCTTCCTATCAATTTCACAGTTGCCTGGGGCTCAGAGCAGGAGGGGGACTCACAGCTGGAGCTGTGAAATTGGCAAGAATGTCTGTCTCACTGGGAGTAGTCTCCATTTTGTGAAACTGAGCCCTTCCCTGGGCTCACAGCTGTGGCTGTCTCCCCAGGGATGGGGGCTCCAGCTCTCAACCAGACACTTGGGTGACAGCTGGGGCAGGGGAAGCTAGGAGTCTAGAGCTGGGCTTAATTTCACAACAGAGAGCCTACCAGTGGTGAAACTGACACTATCAATTTCATGGCTTCAGCGGTGAGCCTGGCAGCTAAAGTATTGCAGCGTCTACATAGACACTGCGTCACCCTGACTACACTAAGGGTACCTCTTCACTACCAGCGTTAAAGCACTGCCACGGCAGCACTTTAACATGGCTGCGTAGTTGCAGCAACAGCGACTACGCCCGAGCTCTCCCAGTGCTGTAAGAAAAAAAACAAAAAAAACCACATCCACCCCCCCTACTTCCCCCAGAAGAAGAGTAGCTACCAATGCTTGGAGCGCGACTGCCAGCGCTGGTGCACTGTCTACTTGGCCACTTTACAGCGCTGAAACTTGCATCGCTCGGGGGGGTTCACACCCTTGAGCGAGAAAGTTTCAGTGCTGTAAAGTGGCCGAGTAGACAAGGACTGACATAAGCTCTACACCTCTTCTGGAGATGGAGTTATGTCAGTGTGGCAGGCTACTTACTTCGGGGGAAGTAAGACACTAGTGTAGACACTTGCATAATTCAGTCAATGTAAGCTGCCTTACTTAGGCCTAACTCTGAGGCTATAGCCTCTGTACTGGTATAACTATATTAGTTAGAGTTGTGATTTTTTTACCAATATAATCACATCATTACAACCTCTAGTGTGTACACAGTTATACCTGACTAAAGATGCCTTATACCAGGAAAGATTATTCCTCTTCCCATATGGTTGACACTGGGGGCGGGGGAGCAGGAGGGTATAGGTAAAGTGGTACCATTTTTGTCTGTAGATAAGTCCTTAATTAAAATCAGGGGGATGACATCAGATTTACCTAGGAGTAAATGAGTCACAACCTGGCCCATGGCCTGAAAGTTGAGCCTGTGGTTTCTGCAGAGCACTGCCCCTAGGTAACTGCCATGAATATGCTTTCCTGTTATAGCAACAGCAACAAAAGCAAGTTGCCAATCAATTTTGTCCTTATTGTCATAATAAAAGAATACTAACTCATATCTCTCCTAGTTTGTGTTGGTGTTGCTGCAGTATTGTGAAGGATCAGGAGGCCAGTGTGACACAGACAGCGAGGAGGGTTTGACATTTCTGATCCTCATGCAACAAAACAAAAAAAATTGCTTTGACCTATTCCTCAAGTACATTAGACACTGTTATGAAGGTTAATGTTTCATTTCCACTTAATGATGTAATTTGTTCTCTTTAATCCTGTCTTAGAGGAAAAGAAAGGCCCAAAGTAGTTTCCTTGGTTTTTTATTGTGTTTGTCTAGTGCAGTGGCAGTCTCTCATTTAACTTTCTAAGGACTACAATGTAGAGAGATCTTAGAATAGAACAATAGCTGACATTTAAAGGTAAGATTATTTTATTATCATCATGACTCACTTTACTTCAGTCCACATTTACTCCTATTCTGTGGAGTACGTTGATGGAAAGGAAACTTGTTTCATAGAAATGAAATATTAATTTGAGCATGTTTACAACTGTAACAAAATGTTGACATTTGGGGCAAAATTCCCTTCTCCAGTCTGGCTTGAACCTCTGAAGAGTGGGCAGCAGAAGAACATGTTGGTGTACATTAATGCCTCAGCTGTTGTCTGAATACCTTTATAAGAGTATAAAATGAATTTAAGTAGTAATAGAAAGAGGATTTGAGGCCAAGTTATATTTCTGTTTAAATTCCACCAAAATAGATGACAAATACACTTGTAGACACCTCATTATTGTGCTCTTTTCACTGATTTCTCTTCTCCCCCTGTACAAATTATTCCTGTTAGGATCATAAATAATCTGTGTATATGGCTGTATGTGCATATAGCTATGGCAGGACAGGGAATGTGCATGCACAAATTTAGAGCCCTAGTCCTTGTTCTATGGCTTTTCCATGGGTTTGTGGGAGTTAGAAATGGTATGGAAAACTTCCACTCCATTTTCCTTCTCTGGCTGTGGGTTTTTATGGAGCATAATTAAGCACACTAGGCAGTCAGCATCTGGCTCTTTAATCTGGAACAATGGACCAAATTTAGTCCTGGAATTAAAAAAATAAAATAAAATAAAATGGATGCAAATCCCACTGACTTCAATGCTGGGGCACAGACATCTTTTAAGTTTGTTCTTCCCCCAGTAAAATCCATTATACTGCCCTCCCTAAGGGCCTAATCAAATTCTCATATTACTTCCAATGTGGAGATAACCTTCCTCATGGATCTCTGATATGCTCTGTGTGTGGATGTGTACATGCAGGAGAGTCAGTCACTTCTGCCCCATCATTCTTCCCCTTTCTATCCTCCACCAGACGCATAGAGAGCCCTTCACAAGTGCGTGGAACTATGACCTGAGAAAGGGTGAAATGGGATTGAAAGTCAGTCTGTTTGGAGACCAGCAGAAATGTTATATTAGGTTAATCCATTGCAAGGTTGCATTAGATTTTATGTGACTGTCTCCATGCTGGGGTGACTTCCTTGGAAAGGGGTGTCTGAGACGGCAGCAGCAGCAAGAGATAGTCAATGCAACACAGCCCTAAAGAGCCATGCTGCCAGGGAGCCCAGGATGGGAGTGGGGAACCCGGCATAGATGGAATACAACTCACAGAACACATGCTTTTGGTTTAGTCAGTCTCCAAAGGGACTACAGCACGTACTAAGTGTTTGCAGGATCAAGCTTTTAATCTGGAGTTGCCCCAACGTATTCTGAGGGGAGAGAGCTAGCAAAAATACTTTATTTTCAATTATTATATTGTGAAAGATTAATAATTATTATTTAAGAGACTGCTATTACCTCACAGTAGCCTCAGGGCCCACTGTTGCCAATGCTCATAATTTGTTTGTGGTTCTCCTGACAGCTGCAGTTTTTTCTTAAAGCTCCAGCTCCTGAGGTCATGTGATTACACAAGAATCTCAGCTTTTATTTAATAATGGAAAAAAAAGTGTTTCTAGCCATCATGTTTGTGGAAAAAGCCTTAAAATGAGACCCCTGGAAGCTCAAAAGTTAGAAAAACAAATAACACAACACAAAATGTATTGTTTTAAAAACATGTGGGTTTTCTTTAAGGCAATCTCATGATTTTGGGGGGCCTGAATTGTGATTTTTTGAATGTCTAGAGCTGGCAAGACTAGCTCCTCTGAAAAGGCATCAATGGGAGTTGTAGGTACACAGTAATTTTTGGAAGAGGCTCAGCACCAGTAGGATTAGGCCTTGTATGAGCTGGCAAATCTGCCAGCTCCTGCAGCACTTACACACATTGGTATCAATGAGACTAGTTAAATGAACAAAGTTACTTATATGTATGCAAAAATCAGCCCCTTTGAACAAAAGATTCTAAAGCCCTGCAAAGACTTAGATAGATGCTTAACTTTATTACCACGAGAGGGCCCATTGATTTCGGGGTAGTAAAGTTAAGCACATGTGTAAGTCTTTGTAAAACAGGGTCTAAAAGACTAGTCTTACACTCCTTACTCATATGAGTAATCTTGTGTGATCTTGCATTAGTCCTCAGCAAGGGTTGCAGAGTTAGGCATTATATGAAAACAGTGACATTTAAAAACAAATTGGTTTAATTTTTGAACCATACAATTGTCTAATGACTTCACTCAGAGTTTAGGGTGTACAAGGAATGCAAGATCACATCCTGTAAGCATAAAATAAACAAATATACTTTAATTATTGCCAGGTTCCTGCCCCCCCCTTACGTCTATAAAATTTCTTCTGTGCCTTGATTTTCCAGGCATCAAATGTTATTAAAACAAAAAACAAATACAGATTCTTATTATACAGTATATTCAACTTTATTTAATTAACTTGTCATGCTTTTTTTGTAAGCACTTTCTCTGGCTATGACAAATTACCTCTTTCAGATCAGATGTATTAAATGGATACCATGAATCCTAAATCCCTTAATGGTTAAGAATAAAGCACATTGCAAATGGGATTAAGATTTTAAATCTTTTTCTTAATTTATGATTTTAAAAAAATTAAATGTTACAGAATTTACAGGATACTGCAATTAGTTTTACTAAGCTAATTACCATTTTTCTTCAAATACAGTAAATCTAAATTTTCAGAGCACTAAAGAGATTTAGGGTATTATTGAGATTAGTTTAAAAGGTTTATTCATATTTTAAAGAATGTAATGATCCACCTTTGAAGTAAATGGATAATGATGACCGCACACTCCCTGCCCTTGGCACTTTCTGGTAATTATTAATGTTATTCTTTGTATTGACATAGCACCCAGAAGACCTAGTCATGGACACCATTGTGCTAGGCCCTGTACATAAACAGATCAAAAAGTTGATTCTTGACCCAATCTGAGTTGCAGTCTAAGTATAAGACAAGAGACAATAAACAGGGGAGTACAAGAAAACACTGGTCAGCATGATAGGTAGTGGGTTCAGCACACTAGGAGGCTAACCATTGTCAAGTTTCTTGTAGGCATTACAACTAAGGAGAATTTTAAGGAGGGATTTGAAGGTAGATAATGAACTAGTTTTGCAGATGTTTAGGGAAACTTCTCTCAAGCATGAGGAGCAGTATGGGAGAAAGCATGGAAATGCTTGTTTGAAAATGTAACAAGTAGACAATGGAGGCTGGCATCATGGGCCAATTAGAGAGTTGACATCTTGATAACAATTGAGGGATGATATGTAGAGTGGGGCTTGACCGTGAAAGGTCTTGAAAGTAAATGCAGATAGCTTATGTTTGGTGCAACAGAAAAGGGGGAGCCAGTGAAAGGATGCAAAGAGGGGGGTGACATGTTCAAAGCAATGGGCTAGGAAAATGATCTTTGCAACACAATTGTGAATGGATATCAGTGGGGCAAGACTGCATTTGTCAAGGCCAGAGAACAGGATGTTGCAATAATTGAGACACAAGTTAATGAAAGCTTGGATGAGAGATTCAGCTGTGTGGGTGGAGGGATGGGAAAAGCCATATCTTAGAGATGTTATGCAGAAAGATTTGGTGAGATTTAGATATGGCCTGGATGTGAGGACCTAGAAAGGGTCTGAGGCCTTGTCTACACTGGGGGTGGAGGAGGGAAGAGTGATCAAGGATTGATTTATCACGTCTACACTACATGCAATAAATGGATCAATAGATCGATCACAACCAGCCGGATTGGCGGGTAGTGTAGACGTATCCTGAGAGTTGAAGATGAGGCCCAGATCTCAGGCCTGACAGATAGGTAGAATGATGGTGCTGTCCACAGTGATCAAGAATGGAGGTAGAAGGAAGGGTTAGGGGGAAAGTTTAGGAGCTCTGTTCTAGCTATGTTGAGTTTGAGCTGAAGGAGGTGGTGTCAGAGATAATAACATTGGATAGTCTCATAAACCATTTTGTTTCACATTATATATTGGGGCAGATACACAACAGCTTTTCCAAGGTCTTGACTTTAAAGGCTCAATCCAGCACATTTTAAGTCAATGAGAATTTTTCCATTGAATTGTACAGGAGCAGGATCAGACCTTAAGTGCTTAATTGTTACCAAATCATCATAAATTGTAATCCAAAGACCACTGAAGTCAATGAGAATCTCCCATTTATCTCAGTAGATTTTGGATTAGACCCATACTGCATAAAATAGTATTTAGGGACTATGATTTATGTGCCTATAGTATAAGGGAAGCTATTTTAAACATTGTCATGGAGACTTCAACTCACATATATCCGGTTCTTGTTAATGAACGGGTGCCCTTACAGATATGCCTATATCTTGTACATTCATGACTACAACAGGACCATACGCATCATTCTGTGAAGAATTTGCATGGGAAATTATTCGCAGCACATAACCAGCTGTCGTTTAGTTATATTTACAGAGAAAAAACAAAGTAGGAATCTAAAAATAAAACTCAGTGTTCAGAGCCTCATGTTACCACTGCTGCTTTCTTGTGCTGCAGCCTGGCCACATCTGACAGCTGATTAGTTAGGACATTTTTGCTCTTCACAGTCTAAGGGAAGGTCCATAGCAAACTAAAGGATGCTAATGAAAGAGATCACCATGCATTATTACAGTGGCAAACAAACAGGAGACTTGAATATGAAACACAGGCTCCGGGATAATGCATCTATTCTGGAATTATGCCAATCAGTCTGTTAACCCATTTGAACAGTGGGAGTAAGTAACCATTGGAACAACTTAGCAAGGGTTGTGGTTAGAGCTGGTTCAAAAAATTCCTCTGAAATAATTTTTTTGGTCAGAACTTGTCAATTTGTGGAAATCAAATTGTTTTGCAGCTATGGTACGATCTGACAGAACACAGGCAAGCCATTCAAAACCTGTCATGTTCCCTGGTAGCTTGGCCACTTGGCAGCCCACGCAGTAGGATGACGGGGAGCCCAGGTTTCCAGGAGCCAGTCTCAGAGCAGACCACCTGACGGACTGCCTCTGAGTTGGAGACCTCAGGACTTCCAAGGTTCCTGGCTCTAGGATAATCAAACAGGCAGACTGCTCCAGAGCTGGTATTCCATTCTCTTTTGCAGAGAATTTAAAAAAAAATTTCATTCTGAATTGGAACAAAACGTAATGGGAAATACCAAAATCCTCCATGAAATGGAATTACTGGTACCTTTCTCTGCACAGCTCTAGTTGTGGTGGATTTGCCGTCACTGGAAATTTTTAAGTCAAGATGGGATGTTTTGCTAAAAGATATGCTCTAGTTCAAGCACAGCTACTGGACTTGAAACAGGAATTAATTCAGGGAAGTTCTATGGCCTGTGCTATATAGGAAGTCAGACTAGATCATTACAGTGATCCATTCTGACCTTTAAAAAAACAAACAAAAAAACCCTCTGAATCTTTGTATTCTGCTACATGCTACCATCATGTATTCTGTCCCTTTCTTTCTCCATATAGATCTATATCTCTTTCTTCTATGCCAGCCTCTTATGCTTGGAAGCACCTTTCTTCCTTCAACTCCTTTGCAAGTCCCTTTTTTACTGTGATGCCCATTTACAAAAAACAAAACAAAACAAAAAAAAAAAACCAAACAGTTGATACCTTATATCTAATTAGAGTGGCAGTGGGGAAAGTCAATGCTTATACAAATAAAACAGCAAATGCATAAAATATAGATCTTGTTTCCTTCTCCCGCAAGCTCTGTACATTGCTTGCTTTCTTAGATTCTATTCTCAGTGGGGCAGGGACAATGTTTACCGTTTTTTTTTTTGTATATCATCTATCACACAGCCCCTGGGCTCTACCAGAATATATATTTGAAAAATAATATGCACACCCAACCCTGCAGGCTGAGGTTGGTTATATCATATATTGTGTCACCAATGCATTGCTAGATGGCTTCAAGGTTTGGCAAAAATAGCTGGAGAATAAATTTACTGATTTCTAAGGCTGGAGTAGTCAACTTCCAATTTTAAATACATGCTGGATCTCGGTTTTATGATCAGCAGTGTAAAGCCTGTTTGCAGTTTCAATAAACAATATGCCTTTGCTGATGACATGGACTAATCCATAAATGCTGGATCTTGAAACAGCATTGGATTAAAGTACCCCCAATAAAGGCATCATCCTGCATCCACTGAAGACAATAGAAGTTTTGCCGTTGATGCCATGGGAGAAAGATTGAGGTCTACAGATATTTAGGCAGTGTAATCTAGGGGAATGATCATGAGGCTACAAATCAGGAATGTCTGAGTTGTAATCCTAGCCCGCTGATGACTTGCTATGTGGCTTCATACAAGTCTCCTGATTTCTGTTAAACATGCTAGCAGCTACCTCACAGTATTGTGAGGGTTAATTGATGTTTGTACAGGGCTTTGAAAAGGCTTGGTGCTAAGTCCTAGGCCTGGTCTACACTACACGTTTAAACCGATTTTAGCAGCGTTAAACCGATTTAACGCTGTACCCGTCCACACAACGAGGCCCTTTATATCGATATAAAGGGCTCTTTAAATCAGTTTCTGTACTCCTCCCCAACAAGAGGAGTAGCGCTAAAATCGGTATTAACCGAAATCGGATTAGGGTGAGTGGTGGCCGCAATGACGGGTAAGTGGCCTCCCGGGCGTAATCGACCACAGTGCACACTGTGACCTCTGGACAGCAAATCTGAAAATTCCGGATTACACTTCCCAGGTAGACAGGAAAAAGCCCCTCGAACTTTTGAATTTCATTCTGTTGTCCAGCGTGGGAGCTCCTGATCAGCATGGGTGGTGATGCCAGTCAATCCCAAAAAGAGCTCCAAGCATGGAACTGTAACGGGAGATACTGGATCTGACTGCTGTTTGGGAGACAAATCTGTTCTATCAGGCTCGCGTTAACAAGAAGACGAATGCAAAGCATTTGAAAAAATCTCCCAGGCTATGATACACAGAGTCAACAGCACAGTGCTGTGTGAACAAGCGTAACGGAAAGCCAAAGAATCCAATGGAAGTCATGAGGGAGGGAAGTGGGTATGATGGACTCCAGCTAGACAGTCCGCGTCTGAAAGATCATTTGCATCTTGGCTGAGCTCCCAAATGCCTGTAGGTAAACACATAGTCTGGGGTGTTCAGGGTTCATCTCGTCAATTTTATCCCCCCCCCGGCGATCCTCGAGACAGAGCACCATTACAGCAGCAGACGGTCAGAATGATGATAACTGTCATCTTATGTCCAATTTAGCAATGCAACAGCAGAAGGTACAGACAAACTGATAATCCGTTCTGCTATCATGCAAAGGAAATAGAATGCTGCTGTGTAAGTACTGGCAGACACATCTGTTATGCAAAATCCAGTAGATAAGCGGTGCAGTAAAAAGGTGAAAGGGTCCATGGTGCCGTGCTTATAGCAGCTTGCCAGGGTCAATCCAGGGGAAAAGGGTCGCGAAATGATTGTCTGCCATTGCTTTCACAGAGGAAGGAAGATGACGCATTTACGCCCGAACACCGCGCACAATGGATTATTTGCCCCATCAGGCACTGGATCTCAACCCAGAATTCCAAGGGGCAGGGGAGACTGCGGGAACTATGGATCAAGCTATGGAATAGCTACCCACAGTGCAACGCTCCAGAAATCAATGTTAGCCTCGGACCATGGACACACACTGCCGAATTAATGTGCTTAGTGTGGCCGCCGGCACTTGACTTTATACAATCTGTTTTAAAAAAACGGTTTATGTAAAATCGGAATAATCCCATAGTGTAGACATACCCAGAGAGTCCTATTCTCCTGTCCCTGATGCTTTTGTAACAAATGACTTTGCAAGCTGAGCAAATCTATCCTGTAAGCGTCACAAAAAAGGTATAATTATCCTAACAGCTGATGTCAGATTGCTGGGGTGCGCCCTGCAGATTGGCCTCTGTGTTGGCAGTTTCACAGCACCTGCCAACCACTATAATATCTTCCTTGTTGGGAAGGATGGCATTGATCAATTTTGGATCCAATCAGAGTCACGGATTGGTTGGTCTGGAGTGGGATGCCACTCCTAAAAGGCAAATAGTATTTAAGAACAGTCATACTGGGTCAGACCAATGGTCTGTCTAGCCCAGTATCCTGTCTTTTGACAGGGCCAATGCCAGGTCTCCCAGAGGGAATGAACAGAACAGGTTGTCCACTCCCAGCTTCTGGAAGTCAGAGGCTTAGGACACCCAGAGCATGGGGCAGCATCTCTGACATCTTCACTAATAGTCATTAATGGACCAATCCTCCATGAAGCATCCCCCTTTTTGTTCTACCCTGCTGCTTTCAATCTCTCTTACATTACTGTATAAAGATATTTTAGCTAAATTACAATATAACTTTACTATCTTTTAATTTGATCACCCCAGTTGGTTCAAATATGCAGTTACGCATTTTTTTTGTTTTTTGGTTGGTTGTTCTGACAGATATTCACTTCTGGGCAGCAGCATGGATCACTGTGAATGGGTATGAATTTTAAGAACAAGTAGATGTTAGATATGTGGTTAATTTCATTTCTTGTTTCACAGTGCTTTATCTTTGGACATTTTGTCTTGGGGTTAAATCAATATCCCAGCCAGGGTTAAATAAAAAAAACAACAATGGGATGTTGGTAATTTGTTCTCCCAACCCCGCAGTGACTGGGAAATATGCCTTGTTACATGTAATTCAATCAAGTTGCTCCCATTTAGCCATTTTCTATAGCTGTTTGTATCTGCCCTCATTGGTTTCTGGCCTCAGCAGTGGTATTTCTTTAAAAAATGAAATATACTTCAGAGGCCTTTCCATTCACAAGATTGAGACTACGCATCCTAGAAAATGATGGACATTGAACAAAAGGGAGTGGAATTGCTCAAAACAAGCTAAGTGTGTAGAGCCACCAATCTCTACCTTTTTAAAGGTAAGCAAACAAGCATATGCAAAACATGAAACATGGGAGGCTTGGTCTACATTAGGAAATTAGGTTGTTAAAACTACATTGCTCAAGGGAGGTGAAAAATCCATACTCCTGAATGGCACAGTTAGACTGACCTAACCACTAATGTAGACAGTGCTAGATTGATGGGAGAATTCTCTGCCTCTCAGGGAGGTGGATTACTTATGTCAATGGGAGAAGCCCTCCCATTGCATATATAGCATCTTCACTGAAGTGCTACAGCTGTGCCTCTGCAGAGGTTTAAGTGCAGAGATGCCCTAAGTCAAAAGGAACCATTTACACTTCTTATATCTGATACATCACAGAGGAATACACACAACTACCCCGACATCTATTTACAGCATTTTCAGAAACGAACATGCCATTGATTAGTATTTCAGGGAATGCACTGTCAGTAGTTTGCACTGGCAACACTCACTTAGACTCTTCATTCCCTAGTGATACTTCTGGAAAAAAGAATGACATCATTCTTTGGTTACTGCTAGGTAGTGGAATGAGCATAGCAAAGGAAAAAAGCAAAAGGGACACTGACAAGTAGTGTAAGCCTCAAATTTGACCTAGCTTAAAATTATATTATTGAGAAATTTCTCTAGAATAGACCCACTAATGTGCTCCTTAAAACCACTGGAAGTTTTGCCTAGGTAGAAGTAAGGAGTGCAGACTGAGCCTAGTATCTACTTTAAAAAAAGAAATCCATTATTCTGTTCTAAACTGAAACAAACACACACAAACAGTAGCCAGTGTTTTGAGCTCTTTTTCACTGGCTGCATTGGCTTTGCTGAGGTTAGCTCTCAATTTATTCTCAAACCTGTGTAGATTCATGCTTTCTTTACTGAAAATGTTGGCACACAGACATGAGGAGAAAAGAGAGACATGAAACAGGAAAAGAAACCAACCAACCAACCAACCAGTGTTTTCCAAAATGTTTTCTAACTTCAACAATGTTATAAACAAAGGAGAATGAAAATATATATAATTGTAGTTAATCTCCTTTTGACATACAATCTACCAGCTGTTTGGATATTTCAAAAAGTTTGTAATATTCACTTCTCTCAATGTGTCAAATGTGGGAAGGAATAAATAATACCAATAATGATTTGCAATTCTCTAGCACATTCCACCTGAGGATCTCAAAGTGCTTTGCAAATATTAATGGGTTAAACCTGACAACACCTTGTTAAGTGGGTAAACACTGTTCCAATTTTACTGAGGGGAAAACTTAGACATAAAGAAGTTAAGATTTGCTCAAAAAGTCAAAAATTGATTCCACACTATGTTCCAGGTATAGGCCAATTTCACTTAATAGTGATATCAAAATATTAGCAAAAGTCATGCACCCAATTCAAGTTGGGTTTATCAGAGCCATGATGGACTCTGACAACCTTTGACTTCTTATTGATATTATAGCAGTGAAATATGACCCCAGACCACAAGCCATATTAGCCTTGGATGCAGAAAGGCTTTCATAGAGCAGCTTGGAGGTATATGTTTTGTACCTTACAAAACTTTGGACCTATATTTATTTCCTAGATCCAACTGTTGTATTCTTACCCAACCTCTTGAATCACAACATGACCTTGGATAACCTCTGGCTGCATCACCATCTGTGTTTTCCCCTTCCAGGGAGGAAGTATCTCCCAGTTCTATAGTCCAGCTATTTCCCCAGTGGTTGGTGGGTGAGGGAGGGAGGGAACACCTGAGCCTGCTCACGACTCCGGATCTGAGCCCAGGGACCCTGTCAATAGCAGCCTCCTGTTGCATCTCCTTATCTTCTCTGCTAAAGCATCTCCAATTCCCTAGGCCACTTCCCCACAACCCTAGCACCTTCTTCCCCTTCCTCTTAGGGCCTCCAGCCAGCATGTTCCAGCAGCCAGTCAGGAGCTCCTTCTTACTCCCCAAGTACCTGCTAGCAACTGCTCTGTCTAAGATGCTACCTTCCTGCAGCCTACTAGGAACACAGTCCTTTCAACTTGAGCTCTCTGCAGCAACTGACCCAACTTTGCCCTGCAGTTCCCTTTTATGTGAACCCATTGGGCCCTGATTGGCTGCTCCCTGTGCAGCCTCCCTATGCTGCTTTTAACCCCTTCCTTTCTGGTGTGGGGTGAACAACCTATCATAGAACTGATTAATCCAATTCCGCCTGTGAGTCTGTTTTTTCTGTCCGATGGAAAAAAATAAGGTGCCTGCAGTGGTGGCTGTGTGAAAGGGCTGGGATATCCTCGTTAAAAAGGTACCAATTTCATCCTTGTTGTCATGAAAAAGCACCTATCTGCAGAAATCCAGACTTGTAAAATGGGGGGAAAAAACCCTATAATCTGGAAGAACTGGCTGAGCCAGGGCATCATGTGGATTTCCCAGTTAATCAAAGAGGGCTTTCTCTCTTTTCTAGCACTAAAGGAACAATATAACCTGTCACTATCAACCAAGTGGCAGTACTTACAACTAAACCACTTGCTAATATATCAGATTGGTCCAGATACCCTAGGACTTCCAGAGCTACTGGGAGCTTTGAAAATACTTCATAAATTCTCCAGGCCCGTGTCCACTATATATGCGAGAACACTTTTCACAAAACTATCATTACATATTGGATCTCCTCATCCTCAATGGAAACCTGCACAACTCCTTCAAAAGATGAGGTTGGGAGCTTAAATTCATAACTTTGTAAACACTAAGAATGATGGGCTCAGTAAAGACACTGGTTTTATGTCTCATTACAACAATCTGTAACCCTCCTTTGGCTATGTCTACACTACCACTTATGTCAGTGTAACTTATGTTGCTCAAGGTGTGAATAAGCCAACCGCCTGAGTGACATAAGCTGCACTGACCTCGGCTCTGAGGTAGGTAGCACCATGCTGGTGGGAGAGCTCCTCTCGCAGACATAGCTCGTTGGGGGTGGATTAATTAAGATGACAGGAGAGCTTTCTCCTGTCAATTTAGAGCAGCTACACTAGAAAGCTTACAGTGGCGCAGCTGCATCTCTGCTGCTGCGTAAACTCTCTAGCGTAGCCATGGCCAATATTGTTCTGTGATTGCAGAGGTGTTAATTGCCCACTGCACGCTGAATGGTCTCTTACAATGTGTGTGAGTTATTTATGCTAAACAATCTGTTACTCTTTGATATAATATCAAGTATTAGAGCGGTAGCTGTGTTAGTCTGGATTTGTAAAAGCAGCAAAGAGTCCTGTGGCACCTTATAGACTAACAGATGTATTGGAGCATGAGCTTTTATGGGTGAATACCCACTTCGTCGGATGCATCGTTTAATACAATAGTTACCTTTCCCAGATGCGAAGAAGAGCTCTGTGTAGCTCAAAGGCTTGTCTTTTTCCAATGGAAGTTTGTCCAATAAAAGATATTACTTCACCCAACTTGTCTTTCTCGTATAATAGTCAAATATACACACAAACTGTTGTTTATATATTGCTGTGGTTGCAAACACATATGAATGAGGTAATTGTCCTATTATCTTTTAATTGAATGAACCATCTGGGTTCTTGAGTCCTAACAGATTGAATTAATCAACTAAAATTATATATGAATCAGACATATTTCTGAGAAAAAGAAATATGCAATAATAATAATAACAACAACAACAACAAACTAGGAGCACACATTACGCAATGTGTACCTTTCACAGCAGAGTACCCTTCTTAACAGAACAAACTAGTCTTTGGGCTCATGAACGGTTGTGGTAATATAAAACGGCACTATTTATGCCTGAGTTAATCTCCAATGAAGAAAAGAATCTTGTCTTTCATGAGGAGTGTGAATTCCTGCCATGTTACATGAGACAACATTCAGAATAACCATATGAACCGGAAGACACATAAAAAAGGAAACTTCCACTTTTTATTACACTGTACCAAGTAAAATAACATCTGAATGTTTATCAGTAACACAGAACAAAGTTAAACACAATGAAGTTTCCTAATGTATACAAGCCATTAGGATTTGATTCTGAAAAGTTGATTTCAGACAATCACAGTGCAGAAAATTCAAAGGTTTTCCTCTCTCAAGTGATAGTAAAATCCCCATATTTGTCACCATATTTTAAAAACTATTTAAATTTCAACTACAGAATATGTGTATGCATCTTTTATACTTGCATATCCCATATTTGTGTGCACAAATGCTCATTTGCACAGAGAAATACAGATTTTGCATTTGGACCCTGATCTTGTAAACACACACATGCTTCATTTTCCATACTGGACTCATTTGTGTAATTAATAATATTTTAACCCAGCTCTGAACACTTATGAATTTAAACCAAATCTGAAAGTAACAGAGGAAAGTAAAAAACCAAAACCAATCAAATAAGTATAATGTTTTAAAAACCTTAAAAGGCAAAAAGCTTTTGTTTATTATTATGGTTTGCTGACTTTTTTTTGTCTTGCTGTAGAACAGGATACATTTTTTGTGTTTTTATAGTAGAGTGTACTCATTTCACATCAGTTATTCATCACCCACCAGAAATTATAATTGCCTTATTTAATCTTATCCAATGAATATTCAAATAAGAAAGTAAAAATATAGCCTGAAATTAAACTTGTAACATAAAACAATGGTGTAGAAGATGAGGATGTATCATACTTCAGGTATTAAATGGAAGACACCAAACAAACAGTGAATCCAGGTGTGAAAAAGTAGAATAAAGTTGTTAAAAAGTAATAGAATAATGAATTTAAACAAAGCTTATTACAGCCTTCACTCTATACTGGTAACACTGGGAGTTAGAATCCTGAGGCAAATCACTGATTGGAAAGGTGCTACAAGACACTCTTCTAGTTAGTGATACAGGGAAGGAGGATTTGGTTTAATTTATTTTAATTTTTAATCTCAGATATTAACAATGAAACTTCATAATGCCAATTTAAAATGTCAGCATTTACCATTTCAGTGCTGATCATTTTAGCAGACACATCCAGATTCTTCACTGTTGTTGGATTTATGCCAGCTATTGAGGCAGAGTACAAGGGGCTAATTGCTCTCAAGACATGCTAGAGAAGGCATGAGGAATAAATACCCCTCCTCAAATTTAAAATGACCTTCCCTTCTATCAAAGATCCTAATTCAGGAAAGCAATGAAGCACATGTTTAAGTCCATCCCTATACAGGAAAGCACTTAAGCTTTAAGTTCAGCACATGTTTAAGTGCCCTTCATGAACATAGGGATACTTCACTGAAATGAGGAGAATGGGGAGGGGAAATGGAAATGTCTCTCTTCCCATTACCAAATACTTAACTACTTTTGGGTTTCAAATCCCACCAAAAGGGACTTGTAGATCTTCTTGCTGCCAAAGCACCAGCTGTTCCCTACCTAGCTGCCAAAACCTCCATCCTTCCCCTACTAGCTTCTGTGAGACAGTTATGCATTTTCAGTATGAAAATCTGCAGCACATTGAAATTCTGGAGGCAAAGGAAAACATAATAAGGTTAATATCAAAATAAACAAACACCACAGGATACTATAATGATTATGCTAGACCAATGGCATAGGGGCAGTAAAGCATAATGCTGTAGTCCCTGGTGCAACATTCAGGTCGAATGCACTGACTGGCGTGTGGATTGAGACTTAATTATGTCTTGCCCTGGTTGAATAGCTGGATTTATTTAATTCTAAATTAGTAGATCATTCAATTTATTGTGTTTAATGAATGTTAATAACTGGGTCTTGTTAGTCTATGGTTTCCAAGTTATTGGTAATATTTGCTTAAAAAACACTTTTTAGCCAGGTTATAGTCCTGCTTGTTCCTTTTCTACATGTGATGCCCAATATTTGAAAGTGGGTTGTTGTTGTGAAGATATGTACTGTTTCTTTAAATCTGTAAGGGAAAGTTGGTTGGGGGAGGAGGGAGAAAGTCAGGAAAGGTTCTAGGCAGAATTGTATAGTGAAGTAGAGAGACAGAGTGTGAGAAACAGCCACCGTAGCATGTTGTTATTTTAATAGAGTTCCTTGCTGGGTGTTAGAAGAAAGCAAATCTTTCTATGATTCTTTACCATTGTTACATGAAAGTAATGTCATAAACACAAAGACATTTCGTCACAGGTGTTCCAGTCATTGTGGGCTGGCTTGAAAATGTGTTTGTTTTAATCAAAGTTAGCTAAATCTAGACTTGTGATGAGCGTTCTGAACCTGATGAGTCATCTCTAAGCCTGAGTGTCCTGAGCCTGATGAATCACCTGAGATAATTACCTGTGAGTCCTAAGGGTTCAGTCAATCCACAAGCAAGTGTTTAACCAGGTGACCCCAAGGCAGATCTATAGGCTCCTAATTAAAGCAGCCACTCTAGTCTGCTCAAGGTCACTGCCTTTTCAGGGATACTCCCAACTGCCTGGTAGCTCTGACAGACACTCTTGCAGTAGTCTGTTCCTGTTCCTGTTCCACCCATGGCTGGTCATTCAGATGTCCTGGCAAGACTGTTCTGTTTTTCTGAATAGTACCCATTTTACCCCTAGACTCAAAACTCTTTAGGATAGGAATCTATTATTTTTTTGGCAGTTGATTTATTGTACTGCACAGTGTGTATTGAGAGCTTTATATACATATTAATTGTAAACCCATTTTGCTTTAGACAGAACTTTACTACAGGTTAAGCAAACATGGTGGTTGTGGGAGTTGAAATGTATTGTGACTAATATTCATAAATATTTTGTATATTACAGCAAAACCTGACATAAGCAACCACCCAAGAGACCAACAAAAAATAAGATGTCTAGTTGAGGTTTGCCTTTATTAAAGGTTAGATAAAGTTATATTGGATTCACTAAGGATATTTTAAAGTGTCATTTAAAACAGGGGTTTACCTATTGGAAATGGTCTCTCAGGGTACGTCTACACTGCATGATTATTTCGAATTAGCTTAAACCGATATTACAAAACAGATCTAATAAAATCGGTTTAGCGCGTCCACAGTGGGATCCCGAAATCGATTGTTTGCGTCCATGGTCCAAAGCTACCATCGATTTCAGGAGCGGTGCACTGTGGGTAGCTGTTCCTCAGCTATCCCATAGTTCCCACTTCCGTGTTGAGAGCACAGTGCCTGATGGGGCAGAAAACACTGCCCCGGGTGGTGCTGGGTACAGCCTCACCCCTCCCTTTGTGAAGGCAGCAGACAACCCTTTGGCGCCTTTTTCGCGGAGTGCATTGAGCAAACGCCATAGCACAGCAATCTTTCCCTTTTTTTTTTCACGTGGTGGTGGGGGGAAATAAACTGAGGAGCTGTTCCCTGAACCACGCCAGACACTGTGTTTGAACCTACAGACATTGGGAGCTCAGCCAAGAATGCAAATAATTTTCAGAGACTGCTGTGGACTGTGGGATAGCTGGAGTCCTCAGTACCCCCTCCCTCCCTTCATGAGCGTCCATTTGAGTCTCTGGCTTCCCGTTACGCTTGTCACACAGCGCTGTGTATCCTGGAGTTTTTTATTCAAACGCTTTGGCATTTCGTGTTCTGTAACGGAGCTGGATACAACAGATTTGTCTCCCCATACAGCGATCAGACCTAGTATCTCCCGTACGGTCTATGCTGGAGCTCTTTTTCGATTTCAAACTGCATCGCCAGCCGTGCTGATCAGAGCTCCACGCTGGGCAAGCAGGAAATGTAATTCAAAAGTTCGCGGGGCTTTTCCTGTTTACCTGCCCGCTGCATCCGAGTTCAGATTGCTGTCCAGAGCGGTCAGTGCTGCACTCTGGGATGCCGCCCGGAGGCCAATAACGTCGATTTCCGTCCACATGAACCCTAATCCGAGTTATCGCTATCGAATTTAGCGCTACTCCTCTCGTTTGGGAGGAGTTCCGAAATCGATTTAAGGAGCCGTTTAACTCGATATTAATGACGACGTCGTGTGAACGGATACAGCGTTAAATCGGTATATCGGCCATTAAACCGATTTAAAGTCGCAGTGTAGACCTGGCCTATGTATTAAGAACCTAATCAGCAAATCTTTTTTCTCAAGTGAAAATACAGTAATGAGTCTAAATACATCAGGCTATGTTGCCTGATCTATTGATTGTGTATTAATTATATTGATCAATTAGAAATTCCAATTAACATTCGGTGGGTTGGGAGGTCTAGTCCCGAGATCAGGTCCTGAGTTATTAACATTATTTTTGGGAAACCCAACATGCACCAAGGAGACAATTACATTTTGGACAGGCATTTTATCCTTATAACATTTTTATTTAGCACAATTAGCAAAGTCACAAACACTCCAACCCAGCAAGAAAGGTCAGGATAATATAAAATGAACATCTGAGCATCCGTATACTCACGCTTTCCCTTGCAGAAAAACCTGAAGTGTTAATCATCATCAGCAGCACCAGTGGTCATCATCCTGGCATCTCCCAAGATACGCACGCTGGGATACAACTTTTATAACCTGTTACACTGAGGCCACTATGCCTATTGCACATTCGGCAGGCATTTCAGCCCCTTTATTTGAACTTCCACGCCCTACTAATGTTGGATTGCCCTTCTCCCATAGACTACTAGGCCTTTACCTTAGATTCATTAGCATATATGTTCATTAGTTGCCCTGGCATTCTTGTGGTCAGACATCTGCTGATGTTCCTAACTTAAAATATCTTAAGCTGGTATAAACTGGCATCTTGTGGTTACCTGTCAGCACTGTAGTTGTTACAGCATTCTATCCTGTGACATCTTATGATCTGGGGTTACTCCTGGTTAGCTGCCTAGGCTAAGGCTTTTTGGGCATTATGCCTTGATCAGTTTAGCTAAGATATTGTCTTATAGGCCTTGAGGCTTATAGGATCTCTGCATTACTGCCTTAAATTATACTTATGCCTTACCTAGCAAATACCTATTCCGATAGACTACCCTATGAAGAAAAATAAACATCTTGTGGTTCAACCCAGTCCTGATCTTCCCAAAGTCATTCTTTGCCCTTTACCTCCCAAATAACCATTGTTATTATCTTTCCCCTGAGCACTGTGCAATGGGATGGGCAAGCAGAACTCACTTCAATCTTTTGTTCACCAGGTAACAGGTATATAAAGTTATATAATACATTAGCTTTATGGATGAGTTACAGCTGAATCAAAACTGAGATTAAAGCTGACTGGGAGCTGGAATTTCTGTTCCATGGCAAATTGCAAATTGGAAAAAAAAATCATTCTCAAATGGAACAAGAAATGAACATTTTGAAATTTCCCATGGAATGGGAGTTCTAAAATTTCATTTAGAAAGAGTCAAAATGACATTTTGTTTCAGTCCTTTCAAAATATTTCTGAGGCTTCTTCTCAGCTCCTCAGCAGGCTGCCTAGTCAGCTAAAAGGGAGCAGGAAGCCCTGGGAAGTTGGGTGGTTGTGGAGCTAGGGAGGTAGGGCTCCTGAGTTTTCAGGCTCTCAGCTCCCTCATTCTACCTGCTAGGTGTGATGTTGAGGAGATGGGAGGGTGAACTGGCAGGAAACCAGGCAGGTTTTTACTTGAAATCAACATGTTCCAATGGAAAATGTTGGCTATGGCAAATTGGCATTTTCTGACAGAAAAATGTCCCATTGGAAAATTTTCAACCAGCTCTAATTGAGACATTGGATAACCACCAATGAATGACTGGTTACTTAATGTAGGGCTGTTTAGATACTAATGCAGTAATTGTCTTTGAAATACGTGAGACAGATTTTTTTTTTAAATGGAAGATATGGCAGTACAATGTGCCATGTTATTTCACTGTTCTACAGGGAGGCAGTTCAGAAGAAAGGATACACAGGGTTTCTGATGCTACCTACAGCACAGTAAATAAAAATGAAAGATTAACTACCAGGTGATGGAAATAGCAACATTACCTCAACAAAGAACATACCAAGGATACAGGTATTAGCTAGAATTGTAACAAAATTCACATAATTGCTTTGGGCAAGTACAACAGGAAAACTAAAGTTCTGATCTGACCAACATTCACAAACGTGCTTCAATTTCGGAATGTATGTAAGTGCTGCTAGAACTGACGACTAATATATTTACTAACTTAATAATGACTGTATTATTCTTGGCGCAAATACACTATTTTCATTTGTTTAGATTTATATGCAACGTAAAAAGCACCTAATAACAATAATAGGGCTCTAGGCACTTTTGCTATAAATTAAAAATACAAAGAAACACAAGTATAGCCACCTCTCCAAAATTAAAAAGGGGGGAAAAACATTCTCGTAATGTATCGCAGTCTTCTATATGTGGATCCCAGTCCCCCTTCCCTAGCTGGCTTCAGGTCAAATGTCTTGGAGCCCATGTGTTTGTTTTTGGGGCAAATGCACTAATTAGCTAATTTGTTGTGCTGGAACATAGTATAGTATCAGCATCATTTCCTCGACACAGGTGGAACTAGCAATTGTAGCAATGATAGCCTTGTAATTTGAATCTTTAAATTCTTTGTCTTTGAAGCATACTGTAATGAGCTTTGCTCCACTCAACATCTCTGCAGGGCATTAAAAGACTACTGTATTAATTGGAGTGTGCTCCTCTATGTTAGGTGGACCTTTAAAGAACATCTAAGTGCCAGATTCTGATACCCTTTGTGGCATTACACCCCCATATTCTTCATAGTATTATAATGATACGAGTATGGCATAACTATGATGTATTTTATACACTATAAGGCATGTGAGATATCGTTGGAAAGGTTATGATTTACTGAATATGATTATCCTGTTTGTAAGCATGTATCATTTTGGTATCTGAAGTTAGCAATATTGTCTAGCCATCTATTAGAAATTTGTTTACACTTGGGGAACACCCACTAGACAGAATGCAATCAGTCTAGAGTGCTAGCTGGAAAGGGCCATTAGGAAAAACAATAGGTCTTAGACGAGGCTAATCTTTCACCCAGAAATCCTTCCTGGGGACGCTGCAAACAGACTCTGAGTTACGGCTGCAGGGTCATGTGATCAAGTCACCTGATAATGGATATCATAATAATATTAGTATTTTTCCACTGGCTGGGGGTGGGAATCACACTGGAAGACAAAGGATTCCCGTCATATGTAAAACTTATTTAAAGTAGGGGAGTGACATAATCATGGTTTGTTCTTCATTGAATCTCCACCCAAGATGACTGCTCTAAACATCTAAGACTAAAACTGAATGGAGGGGCAGGTGGAGAAGGACTGAGCCCAGGGTGGGAGGTTATCTTGCCTGTGAATTAGATATCTGAAGTTTTAAGCTGCAGTCAAGTGCAGCTGGCCTTCCAGAATCTCTGCAATCTGCCTGAAACATTTAGGGTGAGAAATTACTACTTGTAACCAACAGGAGTCTGGTGGCACCTTAAAGACTAACAGATTTATTAGGGCATAAACTTTCGTGGGCAAAAAAACTCACTTCTTTTAGTAACTTAAGTTTAGATTGCATTTTTGTTTAATTTGCTCGGTGACCTGCTTTGATCTGTTTGCTATCCCTTATAATTACTTAAATCTATCTTTTGTAATTAATACACTTGGTTTTGTTTTGGCTAACAGTGTATTGAATTCATAACTGGGGTGCAAAAAGCTGTTGCATGTCTCTCTCCACATTGAGGGAGGGGTGAATTTCATGAGCTTATGCTGTACAGTTCTCTGTGCAGCGCAAGACAGCATAATTTTGGGTTTATCCTCTAGATGGGAGTGGGTACTTGAGTACTGGGCAAATCCTTAGCTGAGCCTTCCCATGCAGAGCTGATTTCATTTTCTGTGTTTCTGCAGCTGGGTGTGTCCCTACCTGTGTGTGTGTGCTGATTAAGTGCAGTCTGAAGCCTGAAGGAGGGCTTGGCTGGATTGCCTCAGCAATACAGTGTGAAGAGAGCCCAGGCTGGTGGGTCAGGGAGGCTCAGTGGTACTCCAGTTCCAAGCAGCACCCTGGGGGAAACCCATTACACCCTTATTCATGCTGAATAGTACCATAGTTCAGGCTGTCTCAAGTGGCTCACAGACATGAGTGCCAACCTCAGGGCAGACTGTTACAAACCAGGGCACAAATGCCAAACTTACTGTGTCTCTATAATTTAGATTTCATCAACCAAGCATCAACTCTGAACTCCTCAAACACTATAACAGCCTTAGCATGGAGTCACAGACAGTTCCTTTGGGCACTGCAGTCTCTCTTGCCACCCAGGTCACCCTTACACCAAAAATCACAACAATATTCAGGCTACTCCTAGTCCCAAAGGCCCAGTCACTTACTCCAGGTCAAAAGACAATGCTTGTAGCCAATCCTGTAATACACTAAGGATTTATAAACTAGGAAAAAGAAATAAGAGTTATTTACAAGATTGAATGATGTAAACATACAAATGAGTTAGTGTTAGGTTCCAAAAAGTAAAAGAAGCTGCAGTAATGTGCAAGCTTTATATGTCCTTTAAGGCTAACTCAAGCTAAGCAGCTTGGGGATTCCTTGCTTAAGCTTAGAAACATTTCCCACTCCAAATTCCAAGCAGCACAGTGATACAGTTCCTCCTGGTCAGAGATTTTTATTCCCTTTCCCCAGAGGTTAAATTGTGATGGGACAAAATTAATGCATGCAGCAACTCTCAAGCATTTCATAAAATCCAAGCACTAAACACATTCTTATAAACTTAATATCTGTTTTAACAGAGCTAACACACAAGTGAGTTTGACTGGTTTCCAGCCATGCATTTTCAGTGTTCAGTGAGGCCCTGGGCTTTGGCATGAGCTGGCACGTGGTCTGCCAGTGTCACACCATACTCCACAAATAGCCTGTTGAAGTCATTGGGACTACTCATGGAGGAATTTGCTACCCAACATGAGTAAGGGTGTTAGAATCTGGCTCGAAGGCACTAATGTAGTATGACAATCTGGGGTTTAACCCAGACCAATAAGGTGTTGTGTCACTGCCTGCCCTGTAACCCTGACTGCCTTAAATGTTATGTAGATGTGGCTCACAGCCAGGACACCAACAGCCAGCAGACAAGCATGCAGTTCCCTGAGTGTCTGTGTGTTGTGCAGCCTTGGTTCAATATTTCTGAGCCCGCAACAACACCACCCTGACTTCCACCACCATTGGTTACTGCTTGTTGGGTAGTCCCAAATTTCCTCAAAACCATATGCCATGAAGTGTTCAGACCTCTCCTGGAACACTCAGAGAAATAAGTTTTGCTGCTCCTTTAAAGAGACAAAAGCACAACCTATTATTTTGACTGGAGTAAACAATCAATGCAATTCAAACACAACACTGGGTTGGCTTCGATTTAAAGTAAAACAAATGTATTAACAGAAAGATAGGTTTTAAGTGAGTTCATGTACACGAGATAAAGACAAAAATGGACAAAAGCAAATAAAAGTGAAATATGCTTTCTAGTACCTAAGGCTAACTGAACAAGCTACCCTCTTTGTTCAAGGTAGATTTCTTACCAATATTTTTTCTTCCCAGCCATGACTGACTTTCTGTCAGTCAGGGTCTTCCACAGTAGTACCAGGTGCTGCTTTCCCTTGTCTTCCTAGGTCAGTGGTCTTCAACCTTTTTAAGCACAAGATCACTTTTTGAATTTAAGTGCAACCCAGAGTCTACCCTTCCCCTTCCCCAAGGCCCTGCCCTTTCCTGAGGCCCTGCCCTGCTCACTCAATCCCCCTTCCCTCCATCACTCGCTCTCACTGGCCTGGGGCAGGGGGTTGTGGTTCAGGAGTGGGTGCGGGCTCTGGGTTGTGGCCGAGGGATTTGCAGTGTGGGAGGGGGCTCTGGGCTGAACCTGGGGCAGAGGGTTGGGGTGCAAGAGGGGGTGAGGGGTGCAAGGTCTGGGAGGGAGTTTGGGTGCAGAAGGGGGCTTTGGGTTGCAGCAGAGTGTTAGGGTGCAGGAGCAGGTGCAGGGGTGCAAGCTCCCAGCCAGCAGTGCTTACCTCGGGTGTCTGCTGTGCAGCGAGGCTAAGGCAGGCTCTCTGCCTTCCCCGGCCCTGTGCCACTTCTGGAAGTGGCCAGCATGTCCCTGTGGCCTCTGGGGGTGGGGCATGTGGCTCTGCGTGCTGCCTCTCCCTGCAGGCACCATCCCCGCAGCTCCCATTGGCCGCAGTTACCGTTCCTGGCCAATGGGAGTTGCAGGAGCAGTGTCTTCAGGCAGGAGCAGTGTACAGATTCAGAGACCCTCTGCCCCCCACCTCCCCAGGGACTGCAGGGATGTGCTGGCCGCTTCCAGGAGTGGCACAGGCCCAAGGGAGGCAGTCAGCCTGCCTTAGCCCCTGTGTGCCGCTGAACTTTTAGTGGCTGGAGACTGTGATTAACTGACAGAGGCTCTATGATCGACCAGCTGATCACGATCTACCAGTTGGTAACCACTGTCCTAGTTGCCAAAATGACTCTGTTTCCCCTTATATCTCTCAGAGTTCATTGGCTCTGTTTCAAGAGGCAGAATGACCTCCTACTGTTCTTCCCTTCCTATGGACTGCCTATCTCCTTGGTGATTTGTATGTAAATAGGGCTTCCATTGTTTTGATTCCACAGTGCTACCTTCCCTCCTGTTTCTCTGTGTTTTTGATCACAGAGTTTAAAGCATAATATCAGTGAGTATTCCTAATTCCTCATGTAGTGCTAATACATACTTTTCACAATAATATTAATCACCAGTGTGTCACAGGCTTTTATAAAAGATGCTACTTGATACATTTGTGTAATAGAGTAATACTTGCTTATCATTTGAGGTTCAGATCCCTGCAAGAGGCTATTTCTCCCTCTCGCTATGCTGAGGGCTTGATTTATCTTTTATGTAAATGTACCTTCATTGTCTCTGCCTGATGACCAAGCTGGTCAGATAAAAAAATACATATTCCTTTGTAAAAGCAGCAGAGAATCCTATGGCACCTTATAGACTAACAGACTGTTAGTCTATAAGGTGCCACAGGATTCTCTGCTGCTTTTACAGATCCAGACTAACATGGCTACCCCTCTGATACTTGACATTCCTTTGTATAGGGTAGACTGGGCTTATGCATTGCTTGCCAAACCTTTCAGCACATTTGTAATTTTACATACGTTATCTGTTCATACACCAAGCAATATATGTCATGACAAAAGGTGGCACGTAATATATCATTGTAAAACTCATAATTCACTGATCATTAATATGCAATAATATTAATGATCAGTGAATTATGAGTTTTACAATGATATTTTACATGCCACCTTTTGTCATGACAACAGTGTGTGAGGTGTAGTAAGTGTATTAGGCCTGATGAGTTGCTGACACAGAATAGTGAACCACCAGTGAGCCTCTGTGTCACACTTAGGTACACTGGACAAGAGATCCCATTGATATTCTGGACAGAATGCTATGACCCTGTGTTATACAAAACATTCGATATTGGAAATCACTAATCCTTCAAGCTATTTTACTGAATTTGTGAATAATATGAATATCCACTCCTATTAAACCTGGGAGCAGGATATTAACTTTGTAAATAACTGCAATTACAGGCAACACTGTAAGAAATTAATACCTGGAGCTATTAGGATTACATGGATTGTCTTTGATATAAACCCAAATTATAAATATGTGATTTAACTGTTGTAGTATTATGGAAAAATAAAGCTGATATGTCTTAACACTGGTTTAATTATAATAAAAATGCTGCAGCTGGATATGATGGGAGGAGGAAAAACACAGGTAATTGTTAGTATAATTATACATGGGCATTTAGTTTAATAATTATACATGTGCATTTGGTTTCTGAAAGCAGGGTGTGTGTTGGTTTCACCACTGTATCAGTATCTCCTGTCAGCTGCAGGATGGAATAGCTCTAAGCATCCCTGCCTCCTTCTTTGATGTGGTGGAAGGAGGACTGAGGAAATATGATGTTCAAAACAGGCATCATCAGAGTGACAGGGTGATCTCTACCCAAGCTTTAAACCTTTGGCTTCAGGTCTCCATCATCAACACTAAACAGCACACTTTTTCTTCCTAGATGTCTCCAATCGCCTTGCAGCCTGATGACACTGAATAGTATCTCCTCCTCCACCTCTTTTTACTCTCCCTTCATCCTAAACCCATGTAGTTGAACATCATCAGGTTTTTGAGGGCTGGGTGCAGCTCTCTTATGTCTAGCCTGTATCACTGCTCCCAAATCAGCCAGAGTTCTTACTCTAATGACACGTTGCACTCTGTGCTCTCTAGGAATTGAGCTCACTACTTCCACAGCCTGTACAGTTTTTGATAACCAGGGAAGAAGAGAACAAGCCAAAGTCATGGACCTACTGTACAGAAGTTTACTGCACTGCTGCTAGACAACCGTGCTGGCCGCAATGATAACATTAACTACTTGTCTATAAATGCTTCATGGTGGTTGTAATCTATAATTTAACACAGTATTTATTAAAATTTGATGTGAAGAGATAATTTTATTATTTTAAGTGTATAACGCTGGGGAAGTATGTATAGTACAGTGGAGTTATTAATATTTCCTTTAATGAACTCAGCAAAATATCTTTAAGTAAAGTTTTTAAGATGAATATACTAAAGCTACTTAAGCACATTTTGGCTCCGAAAATGGCCTGGTTAAAAATATTATAAGCAATTACTATAACAAAAACACAGCAAAGAAATGTGTAAATGCCAAGTGAAACCACCTGATACAATTGTTTAAAAATAATTTTTCCTCCTACATTATCAAAATGTTACATTAGTCCTATTTGAATTATGCTGCTAAAACCCAATGCAATAATTACAAATGTAGTGGCCAGAGATAATCTCTCTCCCAGAACCACATGTAACTCATATTACATGAAAGAGTTGTACATTTGCTGCTGAAAAGAAAACAGATCCCCTAATTACCTTGCACAACTTACAAAAATATTTTGTAGTTACATTTTCTGTACGATATAAAGTAGCCCAGCATGGAACCTACTGGGTATAAAATCTATATCTAAGACACACTGTTGTTGTCTTTGAGCCTAACACAATGGTGGGCAACCTGTGGCCTGCGGGCTGCATGCAGTCCATCAGGGTAATCTGATTGCGGGCCGCAAGACATTTGGCTAATGTTAACCATCCACAGGCACAGCCCCCCTCAGCTCCTAGTGGCTGCGGCTCACTGTTCCTGGCCAATCGCAGTATCCCTGCTGCCTGTTGCTTCTCACAGCTCCCATTGGCCAGAAATGGCAAACCGCGGCCACTGGGAGCTGCAGGGAGCTGTGCCTGTGGACGGTCAATGTCAGCAAAATGTCTTGTGGCCTGCAATCAGATTACTCTGATGGGCCACGTGCGGCCCGTGGGCTGCAGGTTGCCCACCACTGTCTTAGCATGAATTAATGCATCATGATTATTGTTACTTAAAGTGCAGTTCTACTCTGAAAAGTGACTCAATATAAATGTTGTTGTAAGGATCCATATTTATTATCTGTCAATAATTTCTGAGTCAATTATGCCCAATTTTTAAGGAAGGGATTTTCCGAACTGCCAGTCCTGGAACTTCATTTAGGATTTCAACCGGGTTCTTTTCTTCTGATACATTATCATCACTAGTAAAGGTTCTGCAAACCAAACTGGGTTCTCAGTTTCATTTGTGTAGCCCCATTCACCTCAAATTATGTGCTTAGTTGCATATTATGTGCTTAGTCACCCTGTGCCCCCCTCCACTCTCATTGCCTTCCATGGGTATACTATGCATAGATGTGACTGGAGTGTGGCGAATAACGTCCAGAGTCTTCAATATGCTCTGTGAAGGTACACTGCAGCTCATTGTCTGGGATCTGGATCTAACTCTGTTGATCGTGCATAAAAAATAGAATCCAGCTCACTCTCTCTTAGCAGTAGTCACACGATATACCAGAAGGAGTTTAGAGCATGAAATGCCCTTCCCATCCCAGTTTGCTGAGCTAATCCCAGCTCTTCGTTTAAGTGCCTTTTAAAACCTTTATTTTTTGCATGGCCCAGAGGAAATGAGATTAAAATTTTAATAAATATAACAATAACAAGAATAAACAATACCCATCTTTTGTGTCCCATCTTTTGGGTGTCCCTTCATTTTACTCTAAGACTTTGTACTATATATGAGTAAGTTGTTCCAGTTTAATTTAAATCATTTTAAAAATTATCTAGTTAAATTGTGCAAATCCCTGTGTGGATGCTGTTATTTTGGTCTAAGGGCTGGTTATTTCAGTTTAATAAACCTGTTTCCAATCATCTTAAGCTATACTGCAAGAAGCTGTTATTATTAGGAATAAAAGTGACTACAGAGGGATTTGCACTGGTTTAACTGTATCAGTTTAAAGTCATACCTCAGGGTATGCTGGTGTCACTTTCCAGTGTGGACAAGGCAGAGACAGTCTTTAGCTTGTGTATTGTAAAGTGTTGAATATATTTTTAGTCCTGGAGAAATAATACATACATGAAGTTATATAACAACATGCAAAAAATCGGTCTAGTGTATATACACAGAGAGAGAGAGAGATATCCCATGCTTCAGTGTAATTTTCTATCATAGAAAAGTTCCTCTGTGGTCTACTACACAATATTAGTAGAAAATTTGTATTATTTCACCCTTAGCAGTCAATAGTCTACTCTCCTGCATTCACTACTCACACAGAATCAGTTACCACAACCTGGATTTTTGGTTTAAATATATTTATATATAAAAATAAATCAAAGATGACAGAAATATATGTAACATAAAGGTAAATACTTGAGAAAATAAAATATAATGGTTTAATTCCTCATGGCTGGGAAGGATATTTAATCTACATGTGAATAACAGTGTTGTGGCCTTGCTAAGTTATAATGGAAATGCAGAGCAGCTCCAAGTGTTTAAAAATCATGGAAATGTAGGACTCGAAGAGGTAATCTTGTCCAGCCCATTGTGCTGATAGCTGTTTGTCAAAACTGTACTTGAAAACTTCCAATGATTGGGATTCCACAAGTTCCCTTAGAAGCCTGTTCCAGTTCTTAATTATCCTACTGTCTAATTTAAATCTCCTTTGCTGCAGATTAAGCTGATTACTTCTTGTCCTACCTTCAGTGGACATGGAGAACAATTCATCACTGTCCTCTGTATAACAGCCCTTAATGTAACCTTTTTCATCTGCCACCCCCCCAGTCTTCTTTTCTCAAGACTAAATTTGCCCAGTTTTTTAAACTTTTCTTCAGGTCACGTTTTTTTGACGACATTGTCATACACAGCTTCTCTGTATCCGTTCACAGCCAATGCTGCCAGTGTGTATTTCAATGTCCTTGACAACACTGTCTCAACCTGCAGAATTGTAGCTTTATTGGTTCCCCAAAGTGAATCAGTTGGTTTCCGTGTTTCAGACTTTGGACTACAGCTCTCGTTTCCAATGCCTAGAATGTTCTGAATCTTTGCTCCCCAGAGAACACAGTTTAATTCCTTTGTTTCCTTGGAATGGTGAAATATTAACTTAATTTTATTCTGTTTTACTATCTGTTAACATACCCAATAACTTGTGACCATTGCTGAAGCACATTCTTCAAGTCTCGGGCCCTTTCTGACACACAAATAATGCAAACGATCACTACCTATTATCATTTATGCCATGGATACCGCTACTTGAATCCAATTTTCCCTCTATTTATTTGCATGTGGATGTGGAATGAGTGACTGTCAGAGATTAACACTTAAAACTTACTAAATATGCTCAATTTATCTCACTCCCATTCTCTCCCCCTCATTTTCTACTCCCATTGTAATTCATCTAAATGCTCCTTCCTTCCTTCCTTCTCTCTCCCTCCTTTCTCTCCCTTGACTAAGTCTCCTTCCTCATTTGTTCTATATCTTGCATTCATTACGGTCCCATCTTCATCACTTGCTCTCTCTTTCACTGTCTCATTATCTTTCCCTCCATCTCTCACCCCCTATTCTAGTACTATTGATTTGCTTATGGTAGTGCCTACTATGTGCTAAGCATTTTCCAGACCTTCAAGCAGGGACATTCTTTGCTCTGGGTTGCTCACAGCCTAAGGGCAGATGGATAGGTAGACATAGGCTAGGGGACGGGGAAAAACAAGTCATCTAGGCTCACACTGTGTGTGAGACTCAGTGATGGACAGAATAGACACAGAGGAAGAGAGATGATAATGAGAGAGATGACTCATTACTTTGACTGTCCTCAGTGGAGGGATGGGGAGCCCAATGCCACTTCCCTCCTTCTCCAGTTGACAACAAAAAGCACCAGGAGTGGTTGGGGGAAGGAAGAGTCCCGACGTCCCCGTCCCCTCCAAAAACTGATTGTGGCTGGAGTGACTAAGTGAACGGGCGTGGCATGGGGTGGAGGAAGAACACAATGTTGGACCCCGTTCTCTGTTTGATCAGGTGGCCAGGAAGAATCTCTATACACCTCTTAATTCAGATGTCTCCTGCTGAGTGATGGGACTGTCTCCAATGCAGCCAACCTTTATCTGCGTGTGGTGCTCACCAGCAAGGTGCATGGTTGTGCAAGCATGTAGCTCAGAAGGAACAGTACCTGGTTCATCTTTAATATATCTTTCCTGAGTAGAGCTGAACTAATACTTGCTTGTTCAGTTTGTGCCAAAACAAAATATCGGAGGGAAAAAATGGGGTTCAATTTGAACAGATACCATTTTTATTATTTTTTTTGTTAAACTAAAAATTTAAAAAATATTAATTTTGAATTGACCAAAATGTTTTGGGTTGATTCAAAACATTTTTTTTCAAACTTTTCATTTTGATTCTGCCCTTTTTGTGATTTTTTTTAAATTTGCCAAATTTGAAAACAAAATACCTTTTTGAAATGAAAAAATGTAAATGAAATGTTTCAAAGTGGAAAAGTTGAAACAAAATGTTTTAAAAAAGCAAAGAAACATTTAGAGTTAAAAAGCCAGGGTTATTTTTGGCCCAAACTATTTGTCAAGTTTGACCAAAATTTGTGAATAGTTTCTGAGTTTTGAAAAATGTATTTTTCAGCAAAAACTCTGTTTTCTGAAATAATTGAATAATTTTGGCCAGCTCTAGTTCTGAGGACAATCACATCATGGCACAATTGGAAAAAAATATTCAGTGGGTAGCAGGGAAAGGCACATCTATTGTTATAGCACAGAGGTTCTCGAACTGGCGGTTGTTGCGAGGTTATTACATGGGGGGTCGTGAGCTGTCAGCCTCCACCCCAAACCCCGTTTTGCCTCCAACATTTATAATGGTGTTAAATATATTAAAAAGTGTTTTTAATTTATAAGGGGGGGGTCACAATCAGATGCTTGCTATGTGAAAGGGATCACCAGTACAAAAGTCTGAGAACCACTGTATATAGCAGACCCTTTCATAATATGGGGAGATGGATCTGTCAGCCATTTTCCTTGTGGTAGCATGTATGTTACAACAGAACACTTCCCAACAGAGGGCGGTATAGTACGATTATGTATGTGTTAATGCCTGGGAATTTAGAACTCCTTTTTTTAGGAAGTTCTTGATGAGAAAGGACTGTCTATGTGAGGAAGGAATAAAGCTTGACTACTGCATAATTTTGGTTCTCTCTTTACGCTCACACACTGAAAAATGTATTATTTCAGTGCTAATACAGGCTTTAGGACAATATTTTTAAACTATCACTAGAAATAACTTATAAACACAGAATGAATGCTGCTGTAATGTATCCTGGCTGCTTTCTCAGCCTTACTGTATGCAGTCTGTTCTTGTGAGTGTATATGTCTGAGTCAACAGGAAGTGTGACACTGCACAGTGCTTTGCAGGATGTGTCAACATTCAACTTCCTGTTGAAGCTCACCTCTTCATAGCATAGTAATTAGTAGACAGTGTCTGAAGCTTTATTATACAAGAATCTGTCTCATTAATTCATAAAATAGTAATGGCCTGATATTTGTGCCATGTGCCATGCTTGGCATACATAAAGCACTATACTATATGCTAAGTCTTGATTTCTTTACTTAAAATATCGGCAGAGAAATTGCTAAAGAACAAAATAAGAAATTTTTGAAATTTTGGGAGCAGGGAAGAAAGTGGAGTATCCTTTCACTGTGGTTGAAAAATATTCTTCCCTAAAAAAGAAAAAAAGCAAACAGCTACAGGAAAAAAGCAGTCTCTGCCAAGTTTTAGCTATACAAAAATATGCTAAAAAATGTGGGTTGCAAAGTAAAACATTAACAAATCAGGAGAAACTAAAGTTATGATTGTTTGTGCAGCCTTAACTCTGCCCCTTAGGTGCATGCATTATAATACATTTTTGAATTATAAGATAAATGATTTTACCATTGATATTATAAACACTCTTTCTACAGGACTCCTGCCTTGTTCAGTGCACAGGTCGGATGAGTCAGTTGTTCAATATTTATTTTTATCCTCTCTGTTCAATGAGTGAACCCCTGTTTCACTCACTGCCCACCATTTTGAGCTTAGCTTCATTCACTAGACAGCATCTGGGGAATGCTTTCCTTTAGAGGAGACTGGAAGAGCTTGGCTTGTTTAGTCTTGCAAAATGGATGCTGAGGGGAGATATTGATTGTTTTCTATAAATGCATTGTGGGGTAAATACCAGGAATGGAGAAGAGTTATTTAAGCTAAAGGACAATGTTGGCACAAGAACAAATTGATATAAACTAACAGGAACAAAGTCAGGCTGCTGGATGTTAGATTTCTAACCATCAGAGGAGCGAGGCTCTGGAACAGTCTCCAGTAAGAGTTGTGGGGGCAAATTACTAAATTAGTGTCAAGAGAGAGCTGGACAAATTTATGACAATTATATGACAGAGTTGTTTGTGATAGTAGGGGGCAGGGCTTAACAACTCTGGAGCTTATTTCCAGTTTATGTTTTATGTACCCAAAAACTTATGCTTCAGGGTTTCATCTGGCCACCTGCAGGGGTGAGGAAGGGATTTTTTTATCTCCTTCCTCTGAAGCATCAGGTATGGCCACAGCTGGAGATGGGACATTGGACAGGGAAGGACAGGGCTCTGAGGTGGCTCTGAGAATTCCTTCTCTCAGGTGCTGAACTGACTGGTTCTTGTTCATGTGCTCAGGGTCTAACTGATTGCCATTCGTAGTGTCAAAAAGGAATTTTCCCCCAAGTCAGATTGCAAGTGACCTTGATTTTTTTCACCTTCTTTTGCAGTGTGTGGGTGTGGGTCATTTGCCAGGATTATCTGGGTATATCTCACGTAATCATGTTGCTGCCTTTGTGGAGGCCTCAGGCATTAGTGAACCTCAGTCCTTCCTATTTTCTGCCACAGACATATAATAGTCTAGTCTCCTGTGGCTGTAATGCTTTGGTCTAATTTTGGTTGTTGGTTTAGAGTGTGAGTGCTGGGTGGTGTTAGTGATCTGTAACATACAGGAGGTTGCTAGATGATTTGGTGATAACTTCTGGCCTTAGATTTTATGACGCTATAACTCACTCTCTGCACAAGTTCGATGGTGTACTGTGAATGAAGCAGGGATGTGTAGTGAATTAGGACATGTTCATGTTTATTTAGTGTGCAGTGAATGTCTTTTTTGCTGATCTTAGAAAGTTTTACCTAGGAATTGACAGCCAGAATCTCCCAGTTGATCTTAACTGTCACCATGGAACACAGGGTTAGCTCAGGTTAGCATCCCACCAGGCAGTACCCCAGCGCTCTGTCACTGTGTTTTAAAAATCTTCCAAGTTCAAGGTAGGTGAGGTAATATCTTTTATTGGACCAACTTCTGTACGTGGAGGGTACAAACTTCCACCAAGAGAAGGCGGTCCAATGAAAGGTATTACCTCACCTCCCTTTTCTCTCTCATATCCTGACTACAACAACATTGCAAGCTTAAAGCATGCTCTTTTTTGTTTAGTGTAGACATGTCCAAAATTTAGGGGTTTTGGCAGCCTACAAGTAAGGAAAATTAAAGCACATTTAAATGTTTACTTAAACTTGTTTCTACCCTGCAATCACTGTATGTATAGCTATGTAGGTGTAACCCACACACGTGCTGGGTGTGGCGTTCTGTCCCATCTAGTGGCACCGAGACCACTTAGAGAGAGAGATTAATGAGTCTGCTCTACAACCTTAGCTAACAGGCATTGCCTTTTAGCTCATGCGGTAGAGGCTCATGCAGGGCCGGTGCTTTCATTTAGGCAACTTAGGCAGTCGCCTAGGGCACCAGCATTATGGGGGGGGGCGGCAGGCGGCTCTGGTGGAGCTGCCGCAGTCGTACCTGCGGATGGTCCGCTGGTCCCGCGGCTCTGGTGGACCTGCCGCAGGGATTTCTGCGGATGGTCCGCTGGTCCCGCGGCTCCGGTGGACCTGCCACAGGCATTTCTGCGGACGGTCTACTGGTCCCGTGGCTCCGGAGGACCTGCTGCAGGCATGCCTGCGGCAGCTCCACCAGAGCCGCGAGACCCACACGCGGGGCGGCGAAATGGCCCAGCACCTAGGGCGTCAGAAACCCTGGCACCGGTCCTGGGCTCATGCATTAAGATCCAAAGGCCCCAGGTTCGACTCTGCCAGCTGATGACCAGGTTTTGTCAGCCTTTCAAGGGGACGCTCATCCAGGATATCAACTGGGAAGTCTCTGATGCTCAGGGTGCATTTCCTCAGCTAAGGAAAGTATGTAACCTCCACACCTCCTTGGTGTGGTGTTCTGTCCCATCTAATAGCACAGAAACCACTTAGAGCAGGGGTCCCCAATGCAGTGCCCGCAGGTGCCATGGTGCCCGCGGGGGCATCTAAATGTGCCCACGTCCTGGCTGGCGGTAGTGCATCTGCCAAAATGCCACCGAATTTCTGCAGCATTTCTGTGGTGACGCCTCTTGATGACGCTGCTTGCCGCCAAGTGACGTCATCAAGAGGCATCGCCCTCAAATTTCTGCGACATTTTGGCAGCGACGCCTCTTGATGACGCTGCTTGCCGCCAACAAGTGATGACATCGAGAGGCATCGCCGCCGAAAAGCCGCAGAAATTCGGCGGCATTTCAGCGGGTGCTCCATCGCCACCACGGTCCTTCGTCTGACCAGACGAAAAGGTTGGGGACCACTGACTTAGAGAGAGAGATTAATGAGTCTGTTCTACAGCCTTAGCTAATAAGCATATGGTATTTAGCGCATACAGCAGAGGCTGCTGTCTTTAGCTTCAGAGGTCCAAAGTTCAATCCTGCCTGTCAATGACTGGGGTCCGTCAGTGTTACATAGGCATGATTGTAGTTATGACTACTTTTTGGTATAATTCAGGGAAATTACCTCAATAAACTTTCATTTTACGTCTTTGAAGAGAGACTTACATTACTGAAGGCTGCAAAAGCAAAGCAGCAGAATGGGCAGAATGTGTTTTTTTGCTTCTAGATCAGTGGTGGGCATCCTGTGGCCCGCATGCAGCCCATCAGGGTAATCTGATTGCAAGTCACGAGATATTTTGCTGACCTTGACCATTCACAGGCACAGCGCCCCCGCAACTCCCAGTGGTCGCGGTTCGTGGTTCTAGCATGTCCCTGCAGCCTATCACTTCCCACAGCTCCTATTGGCCAAGAATGGCGAACTGTGACCACAGGAGCTGCGGGGGGAGGAAGGGCATGCCTGTGAATGGTCAATGTCAGCAAATGTCTCCTGGCCTGCAATTAGATTACCCTGATGGGCTGCATGTGACCTGCGAGCCGCAGGTTGCCCATCACTGCTCTAGATCAATCAGAGGTTGCACTTTGAAGAATAATAAAGAATGGCTGAAACAGAAACAAAATTTTTCCCAATGAAAAACCTTATACTATGGTAATCCCAGTGCCTAAAATAATCCACAGAACATTCAGTACTTATTTCTTTTATTGACATAAGGGGAAACTTTTTATGGCTGAGCACCTTTTCTGCCCCCTGGGGAACAGTTGTGTCATCAAGAATGAGTTAGCATGTTCACTCTAGTCTTTAAATTCTCAATTCCAAATATATGAAGAGAAATATAAACATAGTTTCCAACTAAGTGACTGGTAGTGTACATATTTGAACTGTACACTTTATAAGGAGCTCCTCTTTTCCATCTTTATTTACTAAGCAACCATGGCAGGGGTAACAAAAGCTACAGTGCCTTTGTTGGTTTATATTTATATATATTAAAGTGTACGTGCTTGTGGCCCTTTTGTTCCTGGACTGTAGTGTATCATCAGATCTTACTACAGTTTGATGTGTTATTAAGTAAATAAATGTGTTACTAATACTAGCGAGACAAAGTGGGTGAGGTAATATCTTTTATTGGACCTGCTTCTGTTGGTGAGAGAGACAAACTTTCGAGCCACATAGAGCTCTTCTTCCTCTGTGCATCTCAAAAACTTGTCTCTCTCACCAACAGAAGTTGGTCCAATAAAAGATGATACCTCACCCACCTTTAGGGATGATGAGTTATATGGTCTGTGGTGCTCAGGCTCCAGCAAATTCAGGCCCTGGGGGCCCGGCTCCACAAATGTTCGGGGCCGGGTCTCCTCTCTAGCTCCACCCTGCCACCCCCACGCAGGGCCGTCCTTAGGCATAGGCAACATAGGCAGCTGCGTAGGGCACCTGAAAATTTGGGGCACCACTGGGTCTTAGTGTCCACCCTCTTCTTTTCCTATCCCTGTTCTGACCCTTCCTGCAGGCTCCCACAGATGGCTGCTCTAGCCTGGTGAGTCTTCCTTGGGAGGGAATCTAGTAGTTAAAAGTGAAAAAACCTCCAGCCTGCCAGACCTATTAGCACAACATTGAAACTGTTAAAGAGACATTCAAGGGGTAATAAAGCCATTTAACAGGCATTTGCCAACCCCAAGGTATATACTGACAGGTTTCAGAGTGGTAGTCCTGTTAGTCTGTACCAGCAAAAACAAGGACGAGTCCTTGTGGCACCTCAGAGACTAACAAATTATTTGGGCATAAGCTTTTGTGGGCTAGAACCCATTTCATCAGCTGTCCACGAAAGCTTATGCCCAAATAAATTTTTATACTGTCAGTTTCTGACTTTACTGACAAAAACAGTTGTGCATTAATGTAATATTTACACAGAACATGTCAGTCTACAGGACCTTAGTTTAAAATTTGCTTTAAAAATATTTCATTAGTGAGCTGGTGAAGATTATAAAATCACATTTCTAAAAAATGCTTGCATAGAGTTTTAGATGCACAATCATCTTTAGCCTTAAATGCGTGGATCTTCAGACATACAGTTTTTTAAATAAATCCTTCAAAAGACCTCCCTTATCTAAAATACACATTTTAATTACTATAGTTAAAAAAAAAAGAGCTTCCAAGTCTTCCTGTCCTTTCTGTCCATCCCTTCACCACCTCTCCCCCCACTCCCCACTGAAGAGAGCCCTTAAAGGGACAACAGTCCTTCCCTTCCAGATAGCTGGACAAAGAGTTTCCCTTTCTTTACTTCTGACTATCCGATGAACTAGTTTTAAAAGAACCCTCCAGCAAAATCAGTACCTTAGTAAGACATAAAATCCTTGTTATACCTAAAATCTTTGGAAACATATTTTTTTAAAGTTGGTGAAATTTCATAACCATGTCTCTTGTTATGGAGATCACACAAAGTAAATTACTGTTCCCTTTTTCTAAAAGCAATGAACATTGTTATGAACACACTAAACCTCTCTGATTAATTTAAAATAATGTCTTTGTTTCAGTGAGTTAAATATGTAGTAATCTGGAATGCTGGCTTAAGGTTTGAGTACATTTAAAATATAAATTCAGCTTAGAAATACTGATTAAGAAAATGTAAAACAGAGAAGAGCTGCATCATGTATTCCATTATATGTAATGTTGTATTCAGCAGGACAGCTGACTCACCCTTACTACGAAGTTTTTGCAAATAAATCTCTGACAAACTTCAGGGCATATCAAAAAACCTGTGACTGACATTTTTTATTCCCAAATTTTAGTGCTTTTAATTAGGTACTTTCTTCATGTCCATTCTGCATGAGGGAGAAGGTATGGGAGTCTCTGCAGGGAACTGTGACTCTCCCCCACCATGAGGCAGGCCGGGCATCTCATTATCCTTTGCTGTCTTGTCCCTCCTCCCGCTCCCCCTCCCCCACCCGGCTGTGAGCTTGGGTTGCCATCCGGCATAGGGGCACCAGTTTAATAATACTGCGTAGGGCCCCATAAATCCTAAGGACGGCCCTGCCCCCACATGCCTTCCTTGGACCGTCCCCCAGTCCCGCCTGCCACCCCTGTGCGCCTCCCCCAGAGCATCTCTCAGCCTTGCCTGACGCCACCATGTGCCTTCCCCGAACGTCCCTGCCTGCCCTGGGCAGCAGGTGGCTGCGCCCTTCAGCTCTGTGCTCCCTCGCTATCTGCTGCTGGCTACAAGGGAACAGTGCCAGAGGCTGACTGAGGTGGCTGCTATGCCTGTGGAGGGAGAAGGGGAGGAGGCACATAGCAGCCCCCGAGGCAGGTGACTCCAAAGGGGAGGGCTTATCCTGGCTGGACTGCCTGAGCAGCAGCCTGGGGGGCTTGGGTGAGTGTCATGTTGGGGGGGGGGGTAGGGGACGGGCTCCCACCCCTGGAGCTTGCTGCTGCCTGTGGGGAAAGGGCTGGGCGAAGTCCTCCTCTCTGGGCCCTCACCCCAGCCCTGGGGCAGCCTGCCTGCTGTACCCCAAACTCCTTATCCCTGGCCCAGCCCCACGTCCTGTACCCCAATCCCCTGTCCCAGCTCAAAGCCCGCACTCAGCAGCCAAACTCCCTTCCAGAGCCTGCACCCTTCCCTTACCCAAATTCTCTCACAGAGCCTGTACAGAGGTGTGTGTGTGGGGGGGGGGGAGCGGACTTGGACCGAAATTCTGTGCACCACCAAAAATTATACAAACCTGCTGCCATGCCCACTTTATCTCTCTAATATCCTGAGACCGACATGCCTATAACTGCACTGACACTAATACAATCAGCGATCATGCCTTGTGCCGGGAGCCTGGAAGGACGGGTGGGAAGCAAATTCCGTTTAACCTGGAACCCCAATAAAAGAAAGTTCTTCCCATCTCTGCTGTTAAATTCTCTGGTGCTTTTCGAACCGACTAACCAAGAACTATTTGTCTTGCCGGCGATACGCGAGCAACGAAACCGATGAAACGCGTTATACTGCGTCCTGTAAATTACCAGCGCATGTCGGAAGTCAGCTTGAGCAAACAAAATACATCAGGGCACCAGGCTAGCCTCGTAAACACGCCCCCAGGCTTACACACAGACGGTCCTATTGCACGGACAGAAGGTTACCCGCAGGGACTGGGTTACCCTGCTCCCCGGGCACGTGGCTGGTCGGTGCTGGGGGCGTGGCACCAGCCCGGGGCCTGCGCTTGCATCAGCGCCCCGCCTTAGCAACCCAGCTGTCTCCAGCGTCAACAATGGGGCGGCTGCCTCTTAGAACCCGCCGCGTTCGTCACAATGGGACAGAAGCGGTGGCGGAGCGGCGGGAGCCAGGTGAGGGGAGTCAGCGGGGGGGCCGACAGGGGGCGCCGCTGTGGCCGGGATGGAATGTCACGTTTCCACGTGGTGAGCGGAGCTGGCGCGCCAGCCAGCCCTGAGGGGTTAACCTTACATCTCCTTCCCGCCACCCATCCTGCAGCTGGAGCCCTCTCCCTGACCCCAGCACAGGGCCCCAGCGAGTTAAATGTTCATTGTCATATTTCCCCCACGAATACCCCTAAAGCTCCAGCCCCCGAAGCGCCGTTGTTGGGCAACCCTTAAAACACCTAGGTTCCTGTGGAAGGAGAGAGGTGAGGATAGGATAGTGTAGCCACAGTCATGCCTGGTTTGCAATGGGTGGTGTGTGCTCAGAAAATCAAGCTATGGAACCATAAATTCCCTCCCCTCCACCCTGCGGGACGTGTTTTCCTTCCCTCCTGCATTATTTGCTATATTTCATGATCCATCTGTTACTTCAGTTTTGTGGCTTTTACTGTTCTGCATGGCTCTTGACTTCTAAAAATGTCTTAAGTAACTGGCTGTACTCCCCAAGGCATGGGTAGGTGTCAGATCTTTGACAACCCTTTCTGTGTTCTCCCTCTCATAATCCTCCAGCCCCTTCCAGATCTCATCCTCTCCCCAAATGAAACAGCCTTTTACCTTAGCCCTCTGAATACGTTCCATGCCAAGGTTTCACACTTATGCTGGGCTCTCATCAGTTCTATTCCAATCCTGAAATCCACCAGGCTGTGTTCTTGTATTTATAAAATAGTCTAGTTTTCCCAGCACAGATTAAAAACTCAAGATGCACAGTAAGTGAGGGTGCAGGAGACGTTTATTGGCAGAGTGAAAGGATAATGGTGAACTTTAATTAAATTTTAAAAAATCTGTTTTGGTTCAGAATTTGGGCTCAAGCTGGTTGCCTTTCCTTAGATTTGAGGTTAATTTGATATTTATATTGACACCATTTCATATTCTTGTCAAAATTTCTTTGTGTAGGAAACTTTTTTTTTCTCTTCTCTTAAAATGCATTTCACATACAGATGCTGTTCAGCTGGGGTGAACAGGAGTGGCATTTATATTACAAAATGAAGGAAAATCTATAGTCAAACTCTGGGTGGCTGCAGAAATGAGATGGCTTCTGGGATCCACAACTTAAATGTGGAAGACTGTTCAAAATACTGCTTAGTTTAGTTGTTAACGTGAAGCTGCTATGATAACGAACCTTTTAGTTTGTCTGTTTCTGCTTAGAAAGTACACAGGTAGCTGCTACCTGCAGACACATCTCCTTTGGTAGCCCAATAAAAGGTATTCTCTTTGGATGTTATATGGACAGTTAAACCCTGCTAATAATGAGTAATTTTATTAAGCTAAAATAAAATTATTCTGTACATATAGTACATACGTTATAGACATAGCATATATTATCAGGTTGCAAAGAGGACTCCTTTTGCTTTTTTTCTTACCAGGGCCCCTAAGAACCAGGGAGGATTTGATTTAAACCATGATTTAAATCACTAGTCAGGAAATCATGGATTTCTACATAAAAGTGCATTCTTGTTGGTTGTTATAACCTTAAATCATATTCTTCACAACTCAGAGATAGATGTAGGTTTAATTTTTAGAAGATACGCACTATAGATTTTTAAAGTGATTTATTTTGAAAACTTTTCAGATTAGTTTTACAGCTATATCAGAAAATGAATGATTGATTGGTTATTTCATTTACCAAAAATAATTGAAGCAGATATTTATGAAGTCCATTGGGAGGTGAAGTATCTCCAGTTCAACAGGTTAATCATTAATATTTGGAGGATTTTCTTGCCATGCTCTATTAAGAGGAGAACATCACCAGAAGGACCGGCTCTAGGCACCAGCAAAGCAAGCATGTGCTTGGGGTGGCACATTTCAAGGGGTGGCATTCTGGCCAACATCTTCAAAAATTCTAACATCAAGTGCCAGCTCTCCTCTGGCAACAAAGTGCTCAACAACTGCCTGGATGTGGCGGGCAGCAGCCCTCGGGGCTACTGCTACAAAGTTTGGCTGACCCTGGAGTCTGCCAAGAGCGACTTCATGTTCTTACAGCTCGATTTCCCCGAGGAACAACAAGAAAGCTGCCAAGAACTTACTAGGGCCAGGAAGGAAGCCCCGAGCGGCCAATAACACCGTCAGTGCCGCCAGCCAGGTAACCCTGCGCTGCAGTACGGCCGGTGGGGCTCAGTGAGATGCACCGGGAGAGAATGCCATGAAATACCCCTTCAAAGGTTAGTATGGCTTTTCCCCTTCTTCTCTCCCTCCCTCGCCCCCTTGGAAACGAATCTGAGCTGGAAGAAATCCTTTTATTCAGGCACAACTTTTTAAAGATAAGTACTTGACCGTTTGATCAAGTGCAGGGTTTCTCAAACATGGGTCGCTGCTTGTGTAGGGAAACTCCTGGCGGACTGGGCCAGTGTGTTTACCTGCCCTGTCCGCAGGTCCAGCTGATCGTGGCTCCCACTGGCTGTGGATTGCTGGTCCGGGCCAATGGGAGCTGCTGGAAGTGGCAGTCAGTAAGTCCCTCAGCCTGCGCGGCTTCCAGCAGCTCTGTCAGCATTAAAATGGCTGTCTCCCTGCATTTTGTTCAAGGCTACAGAATTAGGCTTCAGGGTACTCAGAATGTGTTCATCATTTCTCTTAAGCCCAGCGTTGAGAACTTCGGCTGTGACAGTGCCATCTGTTTTTTCACGATTTTGTTCACAAACTGTCATCAGATAAGGCAAGTTCAAAACAGTCCACTACTGAGTTCCATTACACGTCTTGTGAGAGAGTTAGTCTGGTTCCTTCTACTTTTTTCAGAGCAGCTGCTGCAAAGTGGTTGTTATGGAAGTGTTTTGCAATTTCAACAACAGTTGCCTTTATGTCTGGAACACTGAAGTCTTTGGTTAGGAGGTGCATCAAATGAGCACTGCAACCATATGTTATTAGCTTGGAACTCTCTTCACTCTCTTCTAAATAATTTCTTCTCATCCCGGATACATTTGTAGCATTGTCTGACATTTGAATTTTTTTTCACAGTTTGTTACAGCTTTTACTGCTACTTCTTGTAAGTATTCTGCTGTGTATGCATTTCCCGATGTATCAATTGTTTCTGTAAGGAAGACATTCCCTTCTTCTGTTGTCACATCAGCATATACAACAGGATCATTGTGGACATTGCTCCCACCCATCAAGACTCAGGTTAAGAATTTTACCCGCTAGACCTTTGTACACTTCTCAATTTCTCTTTCATACACTTTATTCAGCAATTTGCCTGTGACATCTCCTCTGCTGGGTGGACTGTATCCTGGTCTTAATGACTGAACCATGTTAATGAAGTGTGGGTTCTCAATCATACGGAAAGGAGTATTTTTTGCATAAACAAACCAGGCAATTTTTCCATCAATTACCTCTTTTTGTAATCTGCTGGTTCTTATCACAAACTTATCTAGGGTTGTTTCTGGATGATGGAGATTTTTTTTTCTTTTTGCTACAGGTGATATACTGTGGCTATGTGACATACACGATGTGACTGAAACACTATCATTGGCAGATAATGCTGAAACTATAGAAATGATGGTGATCTTGAAGGTGGATAGTCCTCAGAATCCTGTATATTGAGGATGGATTTGCCTAAACAAAATAAGTCAGTACAGTTATTTAATTATTATTACCATACTGCTCAGTTAGTATCACACATTGCATTCAGCTGACACTCAGTACTACTTTAAAGGTGAAATTGTAAAAGGAAAATTTGCCTATTTCAGCTATTTTTTTTTTTATTACAACTGCATCTAAAATGATAATACCGTAGAGTAACAACTATATTTTTTGCTCAAACATAAGAATTCAAAACTAGTCCAGAAGGAAGACAGTCAGTCCTTAAGAAAGAAGTATGAAATAAAAAAGTTTACCAACCTGAAAATCCTGCATGTTCAGACATGTTCCTTTCATCATCTTCAATGCAGCTTCCTCCTGAGAAGGAACACTACTCATGATGTTGTTTCGTTCAGGCAACCAGGTCTTGCAATTCTTTGTTGTACGGTTTGTATTTTGCACACATGGCCTGTCTTACCCACAGATAGAAGAACTTCATGAAAATATTCCCAAACTGGATCTCTTTTACGGCCTGCTGCCGTTATAGGTTTTCCCTTCTAGTGAAAGAATGATATGGTAGATTTCAAATCAATGAAGGTTACACTCAGAAAGACCTTAAGACTTCTGGAATATGCTGCTCAAACAGTTTCACTTTTGTTTCTACTGCCTGTCCCTCCCTTCTCACATTTATCTCCAGACTTCTTCTCCTTGTCCAGATCTATTCTGCCCCCAACAATCTTCTCTTCATTGAACTGTTTGAAATTTTGCACTGTTAGAGAGAGAGATGAGGAATTGACTCTGTGTACACAAATTTGCAGAGGGACAATAGGGTTGAGGTCTGTTATTTCTTACCTCTGTATTTATTTATTTTTATTTAAAAACATTTTTGCTGTTAACAAGCATGTTATCTCTGGAGACACAAATCCACAGTTTGAGAACTGCAAAACTAAGCATCTCTGATGGTATCTTCTAGACTGAGCACTGAGTTCCATTGCATAGATAGAAAGATTAACCTAAATAATCTATACAGAAGTTTCTGGAACCTCATAAGATTGGGTCCCTAATCCATGAACTATTGGAACTCATTTACAAAACTTTTTTTAAACATTACATGAATATATTGTCATACTATAGAATTAGAATTTATAATCCCTATTCCATGATGAGATATCTTTGACCTATAATGTATGTATCTTAATTAAAACTATCTTTAGATAGGTTTTTTTCCTGTCAAAAAGCATTTTATCAAAAAAGTCCAATTTAAATTAAAAAAAAATCTTTTTTTTTAAATCATTTATTTTTATCCACCCTGCTAAGAACTAAGGTTGTATTTGCATTTAGTGTTGTTAGTGTCTTCCTAGATTATAATAGTTGATAGATTAATATACAAGAGATAAAAATAACACTATTGATTTGGCAAAGACAGAGGAATAGTCATTCTTCTGTTACAGATTAGTTATATTGTAATTTATCCTGTCTCTGCAGTAATGCCCATGGTAAACTCCCTGCTGACAGCAGTTAGGCAGGTGGCCTGCTAGTGATTCATAAATATCTCTTGTTCGTTCATTTTATTTTTAAAAAAAAATCAAATTAAAGTTAAAAATCTTGAAGCCTCAAAATTGCACACTCAGCCAGTAAGTGCAGTCCTGTTACTTTCACGTGTCTCACCTGCTATCTTTTTGTTCTACACCCACCTGTTGTGTCTTTTCCACATTTGAGCCCCGATACTGCAGTCTCACACAGGCATAATGTTATCTTATGGGACTATTTGCATTATTAAAGTTATGTATGTGTTTCTAAGACTGGCCTTCTAGATCGTAAATTCTTTGTGGTACAAACTATTTTTTATTTTATACTTGTAATTGCCTAGAACAATAAGGTTTCAGTCGTGATTGGGCCTCTGAGTGGCACTATATTGAATAGTGATTGTTTGGTTTTAATTTTTCAGGTTTTTAAGAGGAAAACAAAAAGGACCCCAAATCAAGAAGTCCAGAATGACCAGAAATCTGTGTAAAAGAGTTTCCTGGACTGACCGTGAGTAACGTAAGAAGTAGACATATTTTGCATGTATTCTTGGATGATTTACAATAGAAAGCTTTTGATGTGCATGTTATAATTGCCTATTATCTGTCCCAGTATTTGGGGTGAAGTCTCTTGTGGGTTCGAAGGGTTGCTTTCTGGCAGACTGGATGTAGTCTTCCCAACGCTTGGGTTTCAAAACAAAGAGCAATTTAATGTGAAGTGAATGTGCATGGAGGAGGGAGAGGGACATGATATCTGGTAAATGCCTGGAATTAAAGATGACTTTCCATAGTTAAGCACACTTTTTCAGTAGAATGAGAAAAAGGTAGGGAGATAAATATAAAAAGTGCCTTGCAAAAGGAATGGTGAGACAAGTGATGGTGGGAGGGAATAAACAATTTTTTGGGAAGTGTAAACATTCATGTTTTTTTCTCTTTATAGAGGTTACCTTTGATATGAAACACACAAGAGAGCAAGAAAATTCGGATTCCAACATTGCCCATGAGGGCAAGTCAAAAGAGAAGGAAAAGAGATTGAAAAGCACTTTGTGGGACTTGGATGTACAGCCTCTCATCTCATCCTCTCAGTGGCTTCAGCGTCATGGACTCAAGAGAAACAAACTGTCCCTCTCTCAGATTTTATCACAAATTGGATTTCAGCACAGGGAAGGTAGGAGGAAAACCAGTGGTAAAAGCTAAAAGTTGATTTGGAATAGTCCAGAGCTCCATGCTCCTTTTTAGCAGCACAGTATATGGTGTGGAGCCTTTAAAATTGTTTCTTTTTTTGGTGCTACCTTAGAAAAGAGAAAGGGAAGTCACATTTTGCATCTTCACCTTAGCTTGGGAACATATCCCACATGGCTGCTCATCTCTTGAGGGGGGAGATAGAGAGACAGACTATTCTTTTTAATCTGCACCATCATGTTCCTCACTTTAATCTTGATCTCAGTCTAGCTACATTTGTGAAATAACTTTTAGATACTGAATTTTCCGGAATTAGTACATGCAAAACCTTTTCCCTGGAGTCCGAAAATGTAACTGCCATAAGAACCCTGTCCTTCGTGGACTGAAAACACAAAGATCCTCCTGAGCTCCTTGCCATAAATTATTATTGTGATTCCAGATGAACATTTTGGTAATTTTTAGACAGGTAATTCAATATCAGATTTAAACTCAGGCTGTTTTTCTTGCAAAGTCAAGCTCTGCAATATCAAAGCCAAATTATAATTTGCAGTTGTGCGGCAGTTGGAGGAGAGAGTTTGTGAGAAATAATAATTATAAATCATTTATATAATAATGATTTACAGAGCACAGTAAGGCATTCCCTGACATGAAGAATTTACAGTTTAAGAAGCAGTAGTTGTAATGTATTAAAAATTGTTTTATGCTGTTTAATTTAAGAACGCAGCTGGCTTGGAGCCATGGGGAATACTGTATTCTCCCCTGCCAGGAGCCTTACTTTCATTACTAGAAGGCTAGAGGTTGCACACTCACTCCTCTCTGGATTAAGAAGGTATACAATGCTTCTTATAGCATGGTTTTACCAGCAAAAAGACACTGGATTAGCAAAGGAACATGCTGCATGGAATAGCTGCTCTGTGGCTGTTAAATATTCACATGTCCTGTGTTTTCCTGTCAGTGGAGTCCCAGCTATGCAGATCTGCCAAGAAACTTTTTGTTGTCAAGGGAGCAGAGAACATGCTTTTCCTTCTTCAGGGTATGTCCATGCTGCAACTGAAGATGTGATTTGCAGCTCAGGTAGGCATACCTGTGCTAGCTTTAATCTAGCTAGCATGGTAAAAACAGCAGCATAAATGCAGTGGCACCAGCCTCACACAGGCTGTACAAGCCTCTCTAGGGACAAACTCGCATTGCTAGAACATGCTGAAGTTCCTGCTGCAGCATTTTCGCTGTTATTTTTAGTGCACTAGTTAGATTAAAGCTAGCACTTCAGTTATGTTACCTGTACTGCAAATTGCATACCTTTTGTTACAGTGTAGACATGCCTTTAGCTGCATCCACTTTTGTTCCGTTCCATATATGTCATGGGAGGGCATCGTACATCCATGATTTTTTTTTTTCTCTTTTGACTGACAAATACTTGCACTTGCTTTTAAGATGTAAATGGAGAATACAAACGTTGAATTGCAGAAATCTGAAGTCACAAGAAGCTTGCTACCAGTAAGCAAGATGATAGTTTTTTTTTAATTCCCCATTAGATATAACTAGACTAGGTTCTAGGAGATGAGAATAATTTCTACAACTCAACATAAATAGAACCTTTTTAAAGCTCACTAATATCATATAGATAGTACAAATCCTCCCTCTCAGCTGCATGAACCTAAATTCGGACAGTAACTTTTTTAGGATCTGTCCTGCAACATGTATCAATCACTTAGTGGAAAAATTCCGCCTTTTATCCAAAGAACCTTACTGTCCCTTCTATAGAGGTGTTACTGAATTTGGTTTGTAGATTGCTGTAAAAATGTTATTTGGCTAACCAAAAGAAAATTGTTTAATGACAGTGCCATTTATCTTCTCTTCTGTTGCATATGACTTAGAAAAACAGTTCATAATGAAAATAGTCCCAATAACTGGCAACCATTTATAATCTTGAATGTAGATTATGTGTCCACCTTGGGGAAATTTGTGGCTTCTCGGTATGCAGACGGTCTGTTTCCTCAATACTTGAGAGCACAGGATGGCAGAGTATATAATGTAAGTGCGACTGACTTGTGGTTCAGTAGAGTAATAACTTTCCCCCTATTTAAAAGATGGTATCAGTGTAACAAAATGATGTGACTGAAGTATCTCCTCTTCTAAAGAAATGCTGACAGGAAACTGATGTATTTCCAAAATGGGAACTTTATCTTTTGATGATTTTATTTCTACTGCGCCAAATGATTAATGATCTAGAACAGGGGTCTCAAACTTAAATGACCACGAGGGCCACATGAGGACTGGTACGTTGGCCTGAGGGCTGCATTACTGACACCTCCTCCCTGCTGCCGTCGGCCCCGCCCCCCACTCTACCCCTTCCCTGAAGCCGCGCCTCTTCCAACCCCTTTCCTGAAATCCCCACCCAACCCCTCCCCCTTCCTGCCCCCAGGGGGTGCAGGAGGGTGTGGCAGGGGCCCAGGCCAGGGAGTTGAGGTGTGGCAGGGGGTCAGGGCAGGGGGTTGGGGTGCGGCAGGGGGCTCAGGGCAGTGGGTTGGGGTGCAGGAGAGGTGAGGCTTGCAGCAGGGGGTTCAGGGCAGGGGGTCAGGTGCAGGGTGTGGCAGGTGGCTCAGGGAAGGGGGTTGGGGCAGGAGGGGTGCAGCAGGCAGCTCAGGGCAGGGGGTCAGGGTGCATGGTGTGGCAAGGGGCTCAGGGCAGTGGTGCACAGGATCTGGCCAATAAGTGAATCTAGCTGAACTGTTCGGTAATAGCGACCATAATGTAATTAAATGTAACATCCTTGTAGGGGGAAAAATACTAAAGAAACCCACCACAGTAGCATTTAACTTCCAAAAGGGGAACTACACAAAAATGAGGAAGTTAATTAAAATGGAAATTAAAAGGAACAGTCACAAGAGTGAAATGCCTGTAAGCCACATGGAAACTAAAAACACCATAATAGATGCTCAAACTAAGTTTATACTCCAAATAAAATAACAGTAAGAGGACTAAAAAAAAAAAATGCCACTATGGCTAAACAGCAGAGTAAAAAGGGTAATTAGAAGCAAAAAGGCACCTTTCAAAAATTGGAAGTCAAATCCTAGGGTAGATTATAGAAAGGCACATAAACGCTGGCAAGCAAAGTGTAGAATTAAGCAGCCAAAAAAGAATGTGAAAAGCAGCTAGGAAAAGACACAAAAAATAAGAGGAAAAATTTGTTTTTTAAGTACATCAGAAGCAGGAAGCCTGCCAAACAATCAGTTGGGACACTGGACAATTGAGATGCTAAAGGAGTACTTGAGGAAGGCAAGATCATTGCACAGAAGATGAATGAATTCTTTGCATTGGACTTCACTGCAGAGGACTTGAGAGAGATTCCAAAACCTGAGCCATTCCTTTTCGGTGACCAATCTGAGGAAATGCCCCAGACTGAGGTGTCAGTAAAAGAGTTTTTGGAACAAATTGATAAATTAAAGAGACATAAGCAACCAGGGACCAGATGGTATTCACCCTGGAATTCTGAAGGACCTCAAATATGAAATTGCTGAACTCCTAACTGTGGTGTGTAACCTGTTGCTAAATAAGCTTCTGTACCAGATGATTGGAGGATGGCTAGTGCGATGTCAGTTTTTAAAAGAAGGCTCTAGATGTGATCCTGGCAATTACAGGGTGGTAAGCCTAACTTCAGGATCAGGCAGATTGGTTGAAAATATAGTAAAGAACAGAATTATCAGACACAAAGAGGAACATGATTTTTTGGAGAAGTGTCAACGTGACCTTTGTAAAGGGAAATTATATCTTACCATCAGAGGGATAGCCGTGTTAGTCTGGATCTCTAAAAAGCAACAGAGTGTCCTGTGGCACCTTATAGACTAACACGTACTGGAGCATGACCTTTCATGAGTGAATACATCTGATGAAGTGGGTATTCACCCACGAAAGCTCATGCTCCAATACGTCTGTTAGTCTATAAGGAGCCACAGGACACTCTGTTGCTTTTTATATCTTACCAATCTGTCGACTCTCAAAGAATTCTAATGAATATGTAGACAAGGATGATCCAGTGAATATAGTGTACTTGGACTTTCAGAAAGCCTTTGATAAAGTCCCTCACCAAAGGCTCTTAAGTAGAGTAAGTAGTCATGGGCTAAGAGGGAAAAGGTCCTCTCATGGATCAGTATTTGGTTAAAAGACAGCAAATAAAGGGTAGGAATAAACGGTCATCTTTAACAATAAAAAGAGGTAAATAGTGGGTCCACCAAGGATCTGTACTGGAACCAGTACTGTTCAACATATTCATAATTTATCTGGAAAAGGGGGTAAACAGTGAGGTGGCAAAGTTTTCAGATGATACTAAACTGCTCAAGATAGTTAAGGCCAAAGATGACTGAGAGGATTACAAGGGGATCTCACAAAACTGAGTGACTGGGCATTAAAATTGGTAGATGAAATTCAATGTGGATTTAAAGTAATGCACATTGAAAAACATAATCCCAACTATACTTAAAAAATTATGAAGCCTAAATTAGCTGTTACCACTCAAGAAAGAGATCTTGGAGTCATTATGGATAGTTCTCTCACAACATCTGCTCTTTATTTACCTCTTCACATAACACAGGAACCAGGGTAACCCAACTAAATTAATAGACAGCAGGTTTAAAACAAATAAAAGGAAGTACTTCTTCACAAGATGCACAGTCAACTTGTGGAACTTGTTGCCAGGGGATGTTATGAAGACCAAAAGTGTAACTGGGTTCAAAAAGAATTAGATAAGTTCATGGAGGATAGGTCCATCATTGGTTATTAGCCAAGATGGTCAGGGATGCAGCCCCATGATCTGTATATCCCTAAACTCTGACTGCCAGAAGCTGAGATTTGATGACAGGGGATGGATCACTTGCTGATTGCTCTGTTCTGTTCATTCCCTCTGAAGCATCTGGCACTGCCTGTTGTTGGAAAACATGGTATTGGGCTAGATGGATCATTGATCTGATACTGTGTGGCCGTTCTTATGTATATGAGTCAGGGTAATGCCTATAACTTTGCCTAGAACCCCAGAGTGAATGTCATAAGGTCCAGAGAAGGTCCTAGATATATTTCTCTTTCATTTATAATTATTTTTCTTTCCAGGGGTAGGCCTTGGCATTGCTTAATTTACTGATGAGGCTGAGGCTTATGGGATGTTAGTTGTTTTTTATTTGCACCAAATACCTAAATACAAATATTTAGGCCCAACAGATACTGAATGTTGGGCATCCTGAACAAAAATACAAAGAAACATTTTTAATTTCATTTCAGCTGCTGCTTAAGGACAAGATTGAGATTACACTGCCCAAGGAAAGAACTGTGCATCCCCTTATTCCCCTTCACAGCATTTTAAGAGCAAGTCACAATCTTGCCCTAACTTAATAACTAGTTTCCAAGTGCCCCCAATATATCCATCCATCTGCTCTGCAGTCCTTTCTAACCCCCAAAGCCCCCATTTCCTTTAAGTCACTTACATTGCTCTGATCTTGTCACAAACAAATCATGCAAACTAGTTGACGCTGCCCTATGCTTACTTAAATATTGTGGAATGCATTTAGGATAAAGTGCAGTGGCTTTTCCATTATATGTGAGTGACTCAGAGGCATTTGTCAAGTATTTTGCTGCTGAAATAGTGGACAAAAAATGGGTTGTTTCCGTTGCTTCCTTGGCTGGCATATCTGGCACTACAAATCAATCATTGTAGCTTTGCTGGACTTGGGACTGCTTTGAGTTATTTGAAAATGAAGATTGAAACATTCTCTCTTGTATTTAAATAAAGCTGACAGCCAAAAAAGAGCTAATTCTTCATTTTGTGGACTGTCTAACTGGAGCTATTGAGCTGTACAAGCAGAGAATGGAATGGGTAACCAGTGAAAGTCGGCAGATATTTGGAGTGATTCTGGAATCATGCATCACCATTGTTCTGGACTTTGGCACTGTGTGTAGAACTGAATATGACCTGTGCCGTGATGTGCTTTCTATGGTCCTCTCACAGCAAGTGACCCAGCTTGCCAAGTTTAACCTCATTCGGTAAGAGAAATGGTGTTTATTTTCCATTTTTTGTTAATGAGATGAAGAGAACTACTGTGGAGTATAGATCTGTATTCTGATGATATGCTTACTGCAATAACAATCGTCATTATTATTATTTGTATTATGGTATTATTATTTGTATTATGGTAGTGCCCAAAGGATCCCACCAAGTTCAGTGCCTCGTTATGTTAGGCAGCGTACATCTGTACTGTTCCTGCCATGAAACAATACACATTGGGAGAAAGGAAGTATTGCTATCTGCATTTTACATGTGGGCCACTACCCCACAGAGAAGTAAAGTGATTTGCCCAGTGTCACACACTAAATCACACAGCAGCATAGCTGAAAAATGAAACCAGATGTCTTGAGTCCCAGTCCAGTGCCTTAACGAAGAGACTGTATTCCTTTCCTAATATGAGTAAATTAATTCATATTCAGTGACAAATAGGCCCAGGTTTTCAAATTTAATGTGCATGTGCAAGGCTTTATTTATACAAGCATATAGATGTTTACACACACAAAACAGGATTTACATTCATGTCAGGATGGGAGTTTGTGTGCATGCAAGTCATGTGTATGCAAAGGTTTGTGAGCAATTTAATGCATCCTGTTTTGAAAACTGGCTTCAGAAAGTCTACTGAAAATTAGATTGTGACTCGTAAAGTCATTTTGCCCCTGATTTATGCCACAGTTTTGATTCTGGTGCCCTGAGGTGCTTAATTCCCCACCTCCCAGTACACTTGAGGTTTGAAGATCAGAAGTGAGCTTATGTGGCCTTTGAAAAACACACACACAATTTTTTTTAAAGGTAATCTGCAAAGTTATATCAAAATTGAGGCACAGTAAAGTTAAGTATTTGCTGAATTTATCAGGCAGTGGAGGGGGATTTAGGACAAAAATACATTTTATCTTTTTTAAAAAAAACTTCTGTGACAGTGCAGTACTACTCTCCCAGGTTTGCTAGAAGTTCTCCGAGTGATGCTTTCTGGAATGTCACGGAGACTAGAACCACCTGTTTTTCTTCTTTTTTTAATATACATGCACATGTGCGCATGCTTTGCACTGCTGTAGTGCCTTCAATGCAAAAACTTCAAAGCACTTTTTTAAAATACCGATGAACTCCACATCCCAGCTTTCTGGTTTGGTAGGTAGGTAAGTATTAATCCCATTTTACAGATGACATAGTGGCCAAAAATCACTCATTAGTCACAAAGGTGACACGGCAAGTTAGGGGGTACAGGGAGAAATAAAACCTAGGTTTTATGACACTCAGTCATGGGCTTTAAGTACTGGACCATGCTCTGTCCCCAGTTTTTAGAAAACATGATCATTGTTTTAGCTTGGCAACACTGTTAAAACTGATTATTTATTTCTTACTCTTGGAATATTTCTGTTCCCTCCCTACCACATCCCACTAGCCTGTATAGTCAGCTACTTCTCAGATTCTTTCTTGCATGTTTAAGGGGAACTATGCTCTAGAAATTGTTCTTAAAACAGCCATATTTCTTTAGTTATCTTAATTCTGTTTTGGAAACAACTGCCCTAGAAACTAATTTTCCAACTTGTGGTGCCTTATGAGAGTTTTATTTTGCCTCTTTATCTTATTACTAGTCTGGTTTTAGAAACGTGTATTTTAACTACTGTCCTATTAATGGAACCTCAACCTCAAGAGTTGGTGATTTATTATTTATTATTATTAAAGGTCTAATACAGTAGAAATATTTTGAGCTCTGCTGTTGTATGTTGTCAGTGGCTCCTCATTACTCCTGAATAATCACTAATATTATTTTCAGCACTGCACAAGATCTTGTGAAGTGGCAACAGAAAGCCGTTCCTGTGTCTGAATATTCTGTAGAGTGTGCTGTTAAATGGCTCTGGAAGTTGGACCATATGCCAGCCATCAGTTCCACCAGCTCCACCGAGGCTCTGTTGGAAGCCATAAGTGATGAGACAGTAAGTTTATACATCTCTTCTGAAGTCTCCAGTAAACCTAAGAATATCCAGTGGGAGAATTGGATTGGAAGTTTTATCCTAATGAATTGTGGAGGGCTAAAGAGAAAACTTGTGGCTATCTAGAAGGTATTTCTTTCCAGTACAGTTACAGCCCATATTTAACAATACTATATGTAAATGTATCAGGTTCTGAAAGCAGAAACTTATTTTGTTTTCCTGTGGAGCATGAAAGGTCAATATGTGCTGAAGGGGGCCACTTAGGGATCTGGGGCAAAATCAGTACTTGGTCCTGCTAGTGAAGGCAGGGAGCTGGACTTGATGTCCTTTCATGAAGGCAGTGGGCTGGACTTGATGACTTTTCAGGGTCCCTTCCAGTTCTATGAGATAGGTACCATATCTCCATATATTATTATTATTATTATTAGAAAGGAGACAGATGACTCGGTGATTCTGAGGGAGGCGGGCCGTCAGGGGGGCAGAAGCTGGTTGGGTTGGATAGGCGCGGGCCAGGCTGTTGGGAGGCACAGCCTCTACCCTTAGCTCCTTCAGCAGGTGTGAGGCTGCAGGAAGAGCCAAGGTTTGCTTCGTTAGCTACCATCCCTTTCACTTCTCAATGCCAATTGTAGTCTATAATTAATTTCAGTTGCCTAGGAGATTCATGTCAGCGGGAGGGTAAGCTTCATTTACAATTAGCCACTGGGTGGAGGAGCGATCACATGGAGAAGAGCAATATCCTACACCACCTACTCTCCAACCCTAGCATGGGAACCCCCCCTCCCTGCATTCCCTGAGGCTCAGAGGGGTTATTCAGCTGATTCCAACTAGTGTGTATGGTGTACCCTTAGTCCACTAGCAACTCTGAATGGAGACCCCTCCCTCTCTTATAAAGTAAAAACACTTATATATTTAACACTTTAAATGCTGGGAGGGCAGCACGGGTTTGAGGAAGCTTGACAGCTCAGCCAACTCCACCTAATAACCTTGACCCCTGAGGGGGCCCGCCCCAGTTTGATGAACCCCTGGGTTAATTTAATTTAGCACCCCGTGTTCTTCATCATTGCATGTCTATGTTGAGCCATTTTCGTTTTCACAACATTAGCTATCCCAGTCCGGAACAAGCGTCCAATGCTCAGTTCGTGGTATGTACTAAAACTATACTAAAGAGCCAAACCCACAGTAACCGTTCCAGTTGTGAGGGCCCCCAATTGGAGCCAGTCTTTAGGAACAGAATACACTGCATGAGGTTAAGTCCATTAATGGCTATTTAGCCAGATGGGGGTAAGAACGTGTGTCTCTGCCTCTGTTGTTCAGAGGGTGAGATAGATGGCAGGAGAGAATCACTTGATCATACTGTTAGGTTCACCTCCCTCTAGGCGCGTTGGCATTGCCATTGTCGGTAGACAGGATACTGAGCTGGCAGGACCTTTGTTTGACCAGATATAGGCTGTTCTGTGTTCTAACCTTAAATGAACCCGAAAGTAGGAGACAGATATGAATCAAGGAAAGCCAGCAGAGTATCGAAACCTGGGATCTCTGACTTATCGGGTCAGGCGTTTGGTCACAAGCTGGGTGGTTGCAAAAGTTTGGATTTTTTTAGCCAGAATTTTATTATTTCTCTCAACAATCAAACACAGCAGCAGCAAATATGGCCACACAATTCTGAACCCAACAACCATATTCAGTTTGGGCAGACTAATTTCAGCTTTCAATTAAAAACCAAAACAAATT
>NC_133769.1:249513924-249719987 GCF_003597395.2 Chelonoidis abingdonii | reverse complement strand
TGATTGCTCAAATATTTTTAATGAAATGTAAATTAATATTACTCAGCAAAGATGTCATTTTTTATTCTGTATTGCTTACTGAAATATGTAAGAAAATCCAAAAAACATATGTGAAGACTGTTTTAACTTAGCACTAGCTGACTCAGAACAACAAATTTTGAAGGAAAGCAGACATTGTCCGTGATTTTTTCTGCTTTTTAAAAACCCCTAGTTTTTGATCCAAAAAAAGTTTTGATGGAAAATATTTGTCCAACCCTTTTAATGAGATTTAGTGCCTTTTAGCACTAGCTGATGCTGAGAACCAGTGATACCTTGTAAAGAAGTTTTCTCAAAACTGGGTTTGTGCTGAGATGTGGAAGGTTTATTTTTCCCAGGGCTGCCTGAGGGGGTGAGCAAGTGGGGCAGTTTGCGCCGGGCCCTGCAGGGGCCCCCAGGAGAATATAGTATTGTATAGTATTGCAATTGTTTTTATGGAAGGGGCTCCTGAAATTGCTTTGCTCCAGGCCCCCTGAATCCTCTGGGCGGCCCTGGTGGGATAGTGCACCATCCAGGAGAGTCCTTTTGGCAGTTGGTCATCATGGACTAGAGTTTAATTGCAACCATTACCTAATCAATGAAAATTCATTTAGTGTATGTGCAGTGTAGTGTAGTGTAGTGTAAACTAGTGGAGTCCCCACTTGGCTCCAGGCAAAAGCCACAACTTCATTACAGAGTCATAAAGTGATTCACTGCTGGAGTCTGTTAACAAAAAAATAATTCCACATTAAACTTACAGTAGCTAAACTGTTTCCCCAGATTCGGCTGCTCCTGTGGTTTCTTTACTTAGCTTAAACCTTCATCAGGGCCAGATTAATCTTTTGTGGGCCCTCATGTTGGGGTTGTTCACCAGAGAAGGGTTGCCAACTTTCTAATGGCACAAAACTGAACACCCCTACCCTGCCCCTTCGCAAGGCCCTGCCCCCCGCTCGCTCCATCCCCCCTCCCTCCATCGCTTACTCTCTTCCACCCTTCTTCACTTTGAGCTCTGGAGTGGGGCCAGAAATGAGGGGTTCAGGGTGTGGGAGAGGGCTCCGGGCTAGGGGTGTGGGCTCTGGGGTGGGGCCGGGGATGAAGGGTTTCGGGAGGCTTAGGGCTGGGACAGGGGGTTGGGGTGTGTATGTGTGGAGTGTGGGCTGTGGGAAGGGAGTTTGGGTGTACGAGAGGGCTCCAGGCTGGGGCAGGAGGTTCAGGGTGTGGGGTTCCTGTGACGCTTAATGCGGTTCCCAGAAAGTGGCTGCCAGGTCCCTGTGGCCCCTAGACGCATGAGTAGCCAGTGAGACTCTGTGCGCTACCCTCATGCCTGCAGGCACTTCCCCTGCAGCTCCCATTGGTTCCTGGCCAATAGGAGCTGCAGAGCCAGCATTGGGGTGGGGGCAGCACGTGGAGCCTCCCTGGCCACCCATGTGTCTAGGGACTGCAGGGACCTGGTGAATACTTCTGGGAGCTGCGTGCAGATAGGGCAGGCAGGGAGCTTGCCTTAGCCTCGGCCCCTGCTGTACCGCCGACCAGACTTTTAATGGGCCGGTTGGCAGTGCCTACTGGAGTCACCAGGGTCCTTTTTCGACTGGGCATTCCAGTCAAAAACCGGATGTTTGGCAACCCTACTCCAGAGTGAGGCAGGGGCAAAAGCATATCTGGGTGGGGTGGGCGTGTTGGTCGCTGAGTGAGGCAGAGGTTGCAGGCAAAAGCACAGCAGAGTGGGGTGGAGGGTTCGTCCCTAGAGTGAGGCAGGGGCCAGGGGCAAGCCCAGCAGGACGGGGGTGGAGTGGACAGGATCCCCCTGGTTTGGCATGGAGCCAATACCTACTTCTCTCCACCAGAGCCTGGTTCTGGGGAGCCAGTTCTCTTTCTTGCCAGTTGAGCTGCAGCTCCTCCAGGCAGAAGCAGCTGCTTTTCCTGCCCTCCTGGCGGGAAGACTGATTGCGGTTTATCCTCTACCCAGACTGCTTACCAGACACTGCCAGGTCTGCTTTTCGACCAGACTTTCCAGTCAAGAACTGGACAACAGGCAACAGAGCCTCATAACTTTAAATGTGGGAGGGCATAGCCTTTTTTCCTGCCTTAAGGGTGAGTGACAGGCAGGAGGGGGTGGAAAGGAATGAGTGGCAGGTGGGGCCTGGGGGAAGGGGCTGAGCAGGGCAGGGCTGTGGGGTGGAGCACAGGTGGGACCAAGGGGGGAGGGGCGGAGCGCAGGCAAGACCTTGGGGTGGAGTGTGGGGGGTGGGGCCATAGTCCAGGCACCAGTGGCCCCCGCACATCTAGGGAGCTTCCAGCGCTTCTGCTTGGCAACCATAATTGGCAGTTTGTGCATGTGGCCCGGCACAATGGCACCATTGTGTACTGTCCTTCATCTCAGGCATAGCTACTCCCTAGGGCTCCTTACTTCAGGACCTACCTGTCTCAAATCCTAGGTCACTCTCCCAGAGGGCTAGTCCTCCCTCCCTTACACTCAGGGTGGAATCAAATGAATCACACCTTCCTCCATGAGTCAGCAGTATTTAACCTGCAGTTCACAACACCTACTAACTGTGTGGGATAGCTGGAGAATCCTGTCTCATCTGTGCATGCAGTAAAAGTTGGGGTAAAAATGCCCATGGGTCAGTCTATTAGCTCATCAGGGGACTGAGATGAAGATCCATTAAGGTTGTGTCTATTCTTTGAGCTGTGGCTATAATTTCTAGTTCAAGAGACATACCTGTGCTAGCTCTGATGGAGCTAGCATGCTAAAAATAGTGTAACCGTGGTAGTACAAGTGGTGAGACAGGCTTGCCACCCAACTACATATAGCGGTCCAAGATGCTAGGTATCTACTTTGGACGGCTAGCCTCCTGTTGCTTTGCTGCTTAGGCTACACTCTATTTTTAGCATGCTAACTCAACCAGAGCTAGCATGGGTATGTCTCTTTGAACTGGGAATTACAGCCCCCACTCAAAGTGTATTCATACCTTTTAGAAGGCAAAAATTGAAACACTCACTGGGTCTAATGGAGGATTTAATCTGCTTTACTGTAGGCCTGTACCTCACAGCAGAATGAAGACACGGACGTGGTTCCTTAATGCCTTCTCAGGCTCAACCAGTTTTATCTTCTCTTATTTTCCTTAGTGGATGCTCCAGAGATCCCTACTGTGTATGTGGAGAGTGGCTTCTTTTAAAAGTGATCATTTATCAATACTTACACAGTGCCTGAGGTACTGCAGTTATTACCATATTCTGTCTCAGATACTAGGCTATAATAGCTATGGGACTGATTCTCCTGTCACTTCAACGAGTTTTATGTTAGTGTGATTCCACGGATTCTAGTGCAGTTACCTCTGATTTACACCAAAATAAGTGAGAAGGAGAACCCAGCCTTTATTAGCCTTGTGACCCTCGTAATGAGTCAACTCTACTGATTTTTCTTTCCTCATGTCAGCATAATACATTGCTAGAATAAATCCAAAGCAACTATATGCAAAATAAGGCTTCCTATTCTTGTTTTCTGTTTAATAATATGCATAATATGTCTACCATAGGTTGAAGCTGTTTATTACTTTACTGTGGGTGATTTTCCAAAGGACATGAAGCAGCTACTCTTGCAGAAGGCTTCTAACAGCCCATACCCAATTCACACAGTATCTTTTAATGCAAAGGAGGAAGAAACCATCCTTTTCCTAAAGGAGCTGAGCCAACTGACCTCTGGAAGGTATGGGGAACAACTATTACTGCTACATGATTTCAGTACTTTTGAAGGACTATACAGATAGAAATATGTGAATCCTTACAACATACCTAGGAGATAAGTGAATATTATTCCCATTTTACTGATGATAAACCTGAGACAGAGAGGTTAAGTAATTTTCTTAAGGTCACAGAGGAAATCGTTGTAAGAGGTGGGATTAAAACTCAGGAGTTCCTACGCTCAGACCAAACTTCTCTCCACACAGGTGCTCATGGTCTCTCTTTAAGTCAGTTTACTATGTAAATGAGAAACAATCTGTCCGCTCCACCTATTCTTGGCTCTGCAGAAAAAAAAAGTGCAAGGAAAAGAGATGGACACAAAAATATGCTGAAACAGATGATTGATTGATTTATATACTGTATTGCAGTAACACTTGTGGGCACCAATGAGGAATTCAGAATCCTGTTGTATTAAGTATTATACAAACACACAGTAAAAAGACAGCCTCTGTCTCAGATAATTCACAGTTAAAGTTGTGACAAGACTCAGCAGGTGGATGAGACAATGAAATGGGTGGAGTGGGGTTGGAGGAGGAGGTAACCATAAAGCAAGCATCTTACGGACTTAATTACAATGTGTAGCTTTATTCAGAGGCTGCAGTGGTTATAGTTAGCAGTCGTGCTAGAGATGTGTTGGAAAATTAATGCCGCAAAATACAAAATGTCCAGTAAGTTCTTGGAATGTACCAGGGACAATTTCTTGTTTCACAAGGTGGAGGAAGTGACGGAGGACAGCTGCTGTAAACTTGATTCCAGCTAAAGGGAGGAATTGGTTGCTAATCTGAAGGTTAAAGATAATTTGGGTGAAAGCGCTCATGAAATGAACAATGATTCTAAGAAAAGGAATTAGTGAGAGCAGCAGGATAAGAACAATAGACTTTTTAATAAAAGCAGACTTTAACAAACTCTGGGAATTGGTAGGTAAGGTCCTATGGGAAGAAAATCTAAGGGAAAAAGTCATTCAGGAGAGCTTGCAGCAATGCTTAAATTATAGGAGAAAAGTTGTGTGCCCCTGAATGTCAAGTGGCTTGCTTTCATTTAAACCATAGTGAGAAGTAAGGGGGTGTAAGACAGAAGTGAGGTGTCCCCTAAAAGTAAGGGGTCCCATTCCCCCAAGCTACCCTGTAATTCAAGCACTGACTGGCAGTTTCTCAAAGAGACAATATTAAAGGTGCATCAGCAAACTATCCTGTTGCAAAAGAAACATAGGAAAAATAGTAAGATGCCAAAATTGCTCCCTGAGGAGCTCTTGAATAATCTGAAAATCAAAAAGGAATCCTCAAAAAGTGGAAATGTGGACAAATAGCTATGGATGAGTAAAAAAGAATAGCACAGGCATGTAGGGACAAAATCATAAAGGCTAAAGCACAAAATGAGCAGAATATTGGCCAGTCATAATAACATTTGTGTCCCATCCTGAAAATGTCCAACCCATGAGGTTATACAGTGTTTGCCTTCTCCAGTCTTTGCAACCTTGGCTTGACCTTGTCCCCATTGCCTCATCTGTAATGTGGTGTTTTGGATTTCTTCATCTAAGATGAACCCACATGCTGTACATCACAACAACCCATAAATAGGTACCATGCCTCTTGGAACAACATGAGGTATCTGGGGCTTTCCAGACTCCCCCACCCTTCCTTACCAGTATCTGAGGATGAGTGACATGTTCCTTTAAGATGTAACCTGCCAGGGTAGGTTCCAACATACTTATGGACTGGATGCTATACACTATTAATGCTTTACTTAGTCCTGTGGCCACTGGTATTGCTAGTACTATAGGAAAGATCCATGTCTCATGAAGCATGCACTTTTTCTCAACATAATAGATCCTTGAGTAGCACCTTATTTGTCAACAACCCAGGCACTTCCCCACCTTGAATTTCCTTTAGTCCTACCTGTAGCTCCTGTATTAGGAAGCTGCCATACCACAAACAGGTAATCACCTTTGATACATTAGGGTGGTTCATGATTTTTTTGCATTTCATTGAGTGCTGCTTCCACTTCCCTAAACAACTGTCCTGTTATTCTAGCATCCTGGATCCTTTAAATCCTGCACTATATCCTCATTCTGTTGTTTAGTTAACTTTTTAACAGGCTTCGTAGTTGAACTCGTTTTCTTCCCACAATACTCTGATATATATATATATATGATTCCATGCTGATGTTTCCAATGCCTCAGCTCCATGTACTATTCCTATATCTCTTTTATCTCTTTCTCCCTGATTCTTTCCTGCCTCAGGCCACCAAATTTCCTCCAATTCCACCTCATCCATTGATTGTCTGAAATTTTGCACCACATTTACTACCATTTGCATATAGAAGCACACACATTTTGCATGACAGAGCTGCTGTGGGAATATAAAATTGGTTAAATTCAATACTAAGGGTATCATTTGGTACTGTACATTATTATACATAATCTGATATTCACAATTTATCATTAGTCCATAGTTCATCGTGCTTCAGTTCTGGAATAGGAAGCATTTTTACACCAGTATGTTCAGAAGCAGTGGTGGTCCTCTGCCAGTTCTTAGTCACATCAGAGAGAACCTCAAAGCCTCAGTCACTTTCCTGGCGTGGTAGGTGGACTCCTGGGCAGAAGTTCATTTGTTGATCTCTTAGAGTAACTGTAATATTTTCCACGTGTTTAACTGCATGCTGTAACTGGTTAGGTTAGCCATTACCATCCCATTTAAACACATGGCTCCCTTTGGGTCCCCCAGTCCAAGTACCTGCTCCTGAGAGTTGCTTGTGCTACAGGATCTTCCACCTTGGCTGCAGTTCAGTCTGTACCAGAGCTTTGCAGGCTTTCCTGCATAATTACCTGGAAACCATAAGGCTAGGGTGGCTTTTTTCCCTTTGTGCGCTGTCACTAACTTGTTCCTCTGCTGTATCATGAATACCATGGACCCCAGTGCAGTGCATAATATACCTCCCACGGTGATCAACACCTGAAAAAGAAAACAATTACTGTCACTTCCTCTTTTTATATCAATAGATTCCTTCTGTCCTTCCCTCTGTATGGTTTAATCTGCATAGCATACAACCATTGGTTTAGCACCCCTTTTTCATCCTTTTCCTGGACCAGTGGTATGGATGGACTAGCCTTGTCCATTACATAGCAGGGACTCTCCCAACTGGCTTTTGGAAGTGGCCTTTTATTTGAGACATACTGCATGAGGAACTGATCTCCCACTTCATATGCCTTGCTAGAAGCTTGGTCATCAATTATCTTTTCATTTTTTTTGTTGGGCCTCTCCTAGGCTTCTTGCCACCATCTTGTGTGTGCCGTACCAATTCCTTGAGGTGCTGCTCTGTTACACTGCATCAGGGCCGGTGCAACCATTTAGGCAAACTAGGTGGCCGCCTAGGGCAGCTAGTGGTTGGGTGTGCCTAAAAGTCCCCTCAGGCGAGGAGGTGGAGTGGAGGTGAGCTGGGTGGCGGGGTGCGCGGGGAGGGCTGCCCGCAGTAATGGGGGGCAGAGGGCACATAGGGGAACAGCTCCCCGCCCCAGATCACCTCCACTCTGCCTCCTCCACTGAGCACACAGCCCAGCTCTAAGTCTCCTCCAATCAGCGCCGCAAGTCTGGGGTGGGGGAGGATAATTGGAGCAGCGCTGGCGTGCTCAGTGAAGGAGGCGGAGCCGGAGCCGAGGTGAGCTGGGGCGGGCTACTCAGGCAGGGTTAGCTGCCGTGGTGGAGGGGGGAAGTCTCCGCAGGCAGGGTTAGGAGAGGCGGCGGGGAGGAGAGGGGGGAAGTCTCCTCGGGCACGGTTAGCTGCCGTGGTGGGGTGGGGGGATGGGGGTGAAGTCTCCCCGGACAGGGTTAGCTGCTGTGGCGAGGCGGGAGGGGGAAGTCTCCCCGGGCAGGGTTAGCTGCCGTGGTGAGGCTGGGGGGACGTCTCCCCGGGCGGGGTTAGCTGCTGTGGCGGGGGGGGGGGGAATCTCCCCAAGGCGGGGTTTGCTGTGGCGGAGGCGGAAGGGAAATGTCCCTGGGCGGTTAGCTGCCATGGCGGAGGGGTGGGGAGGGGAGGTCTCCCCAGGGGGTTAGTTGCCGTGGGGGACGGAGGGGAAAGGGTTAGTGTTGCAGTGGGGGGGGGTAGCTGCTGAGGGGGGCCGCCGGGGTGGGGGATTGAGTTAACTGCCGTGGGGGATGCAAGGTGAAAGTTTCGCCTAGGGCACGAAACTTCCTTGCACCGGCCCTACACTGCATTATGTCCATTACTGGGGTAATGAATAGCTCATCTCCCTTTTAGTCATAGTCTGAAAAGGGGTAACCCGCATAGCCTTTGTCATGCTTCCCCTTATGATCTTTAAAACAAGGTGTAGTTTAGCATCCCAGTCTTTTCCTGAGCTGCTTACCATCTCTTCAGCATTGTTTTTAATCTGTCTCGTTGGCTTGTTCCACAGTCCTGAACTCTGTGGGTGGCATGGTATATGGAATTTCTGATCATGTTGTTGTATCTCACAAACCTTCCTAGTCACCTTTCCCATGAATGCTGGACCATTATCACTATCCATAGCCATAGGAAGAACCCACCTAGAGAATTAGCACCTGAGCTGTGGTGATGGCTGTACAGTGTTGTCGAAATAGTCATAGACTTTAAGGTCAGAAGGGACCAGTATGATCATCTAGTCTGACCTCCTGCACAATGCAGGCTGCAGAATCTCACCCACCCACTCCCGCAACAAATCCCTAACCTATGTCTGAGCCACTGAAGTCCTCAAATCATGGTTTAAAGACTTCAAGGTGCAGAGAATCCTCCAGCAAGTGACATGCTGCAGAGGAAGGCGAAAAACCCCCAGGGCCTCTGCCAATCTTCCCTGGAGGAAAATTCCTTCCCGACCCCAGATATGGCGATCAGCTAAACCCTGAGCATGTGGGCAAGATTCACCAGCCAGTACCCAGGAAAGAATTCTCTGTAGTAAGTCAGATCCCACCCCATCTAACATCCCATCACAGGCCATTGATCGTAAACCATTTCCTACAAAACACATACACACACACACACACACAAACGAACTCAGATACGTCAAACTCAATATGTGCACACAAACATAAAACAAACACAAATGTGTAGCTTCTGTATGCCTAGTAAAAGCATCTACAATTACAAAAAAGCATTTATTCTTTCTAGCAGTTGCAGTTGTTGGCCTCCATTGCACAATAAACACTCACTTTTTAGTGCTAAGTTAATTTAAATGTCCACCTGTTGTGTGTCTATTCTCATGAACTCCTCACTTAATCCAACCAGGACCTCCCCCGATTTTCAAGCCACAAGTAGTCGATCCCTGTGTTTTTAGTTCCCATTCATATAATACACCAGTTCCCCCACCTAATAATTTTAAGGTGTCTTGTATTTCCTCATTTTCCTTTTGTAGAGCCTGTAGATCAAAATCTTTTTTCTCTCTCTGTTTCATGGCCCTGGTTGTCACTGCCTCTACCCCAGCGGTGGCCGTCTCTCCTGGCCATATAAATCCACTTTTTGGCTTCTTCCTTTACTGCCCTATCTGCTTCATCATTCCATCTTTTAATTTTTCCATTCTTGACTTGTGCCTTATCCTTCATTACCCAGACCTCCATCAATCCCTTGGTTTGTGTCACCTGTTCCAACCACTTTCATAAGCCTGTATGCTTAATGCTCCTGCCATCACTCTTCTTCCCTTCATTTTTTTTTATCAAATGGAAGAAAAGCAGTAAGTGCATTACACACACAACTCAAATCAGACACTAGCACTCCCCATCTTCACACCTCTTATAGCCTGAACCAGTGTAGCAATATCATTATATTGAGCTGAGGGATTTTGTCTTGAAAAGAGGTCTTGTTGGTACTCTCCTGCATAAATCAAGGCTAAACCAGTAACTGGCTTTCCTGCCACATAGTAGGCGGATGTAAATGAGGAGTAATCCCCAGTGTCATCAGGACCCAGAGCAGTGGCAGTCTTTGGTAGAAAAATCCCAGTCAGATTGTTCCCTGTTTCAGGGCTTGGCACACACTCATCACATTCTCCTATGATTGTAAGCCTTTCCCGGGGGGGAGAGGGAGGCTGGATTATGCAGTTGATCTCCCTCTGTTGTCCCTTAAGAGTGGGGGACATTCTAGTGCCAGACTTTCCTGTCCTTAATCTTTCCTTTTGCTAAAAATACTAGAGGGGCATGAACTGAACACACACTAACCTTGCTTCCACCCATAATATAACAACATTTTGGAGAGGCCAACAATGATTCATAGCCCATATGGATTTTTCAAGGATAAATTGAACCAAGCCAACCTAATTTCCTTCTTTGATAGGGTGACTGGCCTAGTGGATATGGGGGAAGCAGCAGACATGATATATCTTGATTTTAGGAAGGCTTTTGACTCAGTCCCACCTGGCATTCTCCTAAGCAAACTAGGGAAATGTGTTCTGATGAAATTACTATAAAGTGGTTGAAAAACTGGTTGGAAGACCGGACTCAAAGAATAGTTATCAGTGGTTGGCTGTCAAACCGGGAGGAAATATCTAGAGGAGTGACAAAGGGGTCTGTCATGGGTCCAGTACTATTCAGTATTTTAATTAGTGACTTGGATAATGGAGAGGAGAGTGTGCTTACAATATTTTTGGAAGACAGCAGGCTGGAACGGGGTTTTAGCACCTCGGAAGACAGGATTAGAATTCAAAACGGCCTTGATAAAGTGGAGAAATGGTCTGAAATCAACCAGATAAAATCCATTAAAGACAAATGCAGAGCACTGCACGTAGAAAGGAAAAATCAAATGCGGAACTACGAAATGGGGAATAATTGGCTAGGTAGTAGTACTACAGAAAAGGATCTGGGGATTGTAGTGGATCGCAAATTGCATATGAGCCAACAATATGATGCAGTTGCAAAAAAGGCTAATATTCTGGGGTTTATTAGTAGGAGTATCATATGTAAGATATGGGAGGGAGGTAGTTGTCCCACTCTGTTCAGCACTGGTGAGGCCTCAGCTGTGTCTGATTCCGGGCATTGCACTTCAAGAAAGATGTGGACAAACTGGAGAGAGTCCAGAGGAGATTAACAAAAATGATAAAAGGTTTAGAAAACCTGACTTGTGAGAAAAGGTTAAAAAAATGGTCATGTTTAGTCTTGAGGAAAGAAGACTGAGGAGGGACCTGATAATGGTCTTCAGATATGTTAAGGCTGTTTAAAAGAGGACAGTGATCAATTGTTCTGCATGTCCCTTGAAGGTAGGGCAAGAAGTAATCAGCTTAATCAGCAGCAAAGGAGATTGAGGTTAGATACTAGGAAAACCTTTCTAACTGTAAAGATAGTCAAGTTTTGGAGTAGGCTTCTGAAGAAGGTTGTGGAGTCCCCATCACTGGACATTTTTAAGAACAGGTTGGACAAACACCTGTCAGGGATTGTCTAGGTATACATGGTCCTGCCTCAGTGCAGAGGGCTGGCTAGATGACTTGTAACACACAAAAGGAAGTGTCAGAACTGCTGCAATGTTACTAATTTAAGGCAGGTCTTGGGACAAGAAGAAGCAAAGGTGATGTTATCCATCAGCCCTTATAGAGGGGAGCTTCCGCACTGTACCATGCCTCCTCAGAGTCTGCTTTGTCCCTGCTGGGCTCATGGGAGGGGGCCAACCTGCCCCGTCCTTCTGGGGAGCAGTTAGGTGACCAGCTCCACAGGGAGAAGAGGCAGGTATCAGCCTTCAGACACTGGGCAGGGTTTCTCCCCCAGCTGACTGTGGTTGAATGTTTTCCTTTGGGGTGGAGAAGGTGGAAGGAGGGCCCATTGGGTGAGCAATGGCAGTGACACGCAAATTGGCTGTGTCCTGAACAGTGGCCATAGGTTTGGGGGGAGAAGGGTGATGGTGTTCAGCAACGACCCAGTCATATTGAATGGAAGCCCTTTGGAAGAAGTGCAGTCCTTCACCTACCTAGGTAGCATCATCGACCAGCAGGGTGGCACAGACGCAGACATCAAAGTAAGGATTGATAAGGCAAGAGCAGCCTTCTTACAGCTCAAGAACATCTGGAGCTCCAGAGAGCTGTCTTTGGCAATAAAAATTCGACTGTTCAACTCCAATGTGAAATCAGTCCTACTGTATGGAGCTGAAACCTGGAGGACAACCAAAACAACCACCAGGAAGATCCAGACCTTCATTAATAGCTGCCTCAGAAGGATTCTCCAGATCCGCTGGCCAGACACCATCAGTAACATCCACCTCTTGGAGAGGACCCGTCAACTCCCAGCAGAGGAAGAAATCAGAAGGAGAAGGTGGGGTTGGATAGGACATACACTACGCAAGCAGCCAACTAACATCACCAGACAGGCACTGCGGTGGAACCCCCAAGGCAAGCGGAAAAGAGGCCGTCCAAGAAACACCTGGTGACGCGACCTTCAGGCTGATAGCAAAAAAATGGGCTATACCTGGAACCAACTAGAGCGAATGGCCCAGGATAGAAGACTCTGGAGATCTGTGGTTGGTGGCCCATACCCCGATTGGGGTGACGGGCATGAGTGAGTGAGTGAGTGAGGGTGATGGTGTGTGTGTGTAGGGGGGAGGAGGGTGGAAACTAAGGAGTTGTATATATTTATATTAAGTTAATTTAGTTGTTGTTGTTGTATCTGTTTCTGTTTGTCTTTTTTTTTTTTTTTTTTTAAGGTAGTAACCTCTTAGGGGCAAGGTCTGCTCTGTTTTGGTACAGTGACTAGGCTGGTGGGTCCTCAAACCTGATTTGGGCTTCTGGGAACAACCATAATCCAAATAAATAATAATAATAATTATGGGCATCGTGGCAGTCCCTCCTGAGGAATGCCATGTTGTAGAGGCTCTGCAGAGCTATGGTATGGGCAGAAGCATTCTATGTGGTATGATCCCTCCTGAGCCCTAAATAATTCTGCAGAAGTCTAGTGTGAATGTTAATACTCAGTGGACCAGCAATAACACCTTGCAGCTGGGTAGCTGTGCACAGATGCAGTGCAGGCAGCTGGGTAGCTGGCTGTGCAACCAGAAGGGAGCCTGGAGGAAAGTGTAGGCCTAGCTTTTCCATAGCTCTAGTCAGGAATCCATGGGATCCCCATGGTTAGTGCCTTTGTTTCTTGTACATCCTTGTTTTGGAAAGGCCTGTTTCTTTCCCTTTACACGAGGCCTGCATTAATCAGCTGTTACGGCTCAAGTACCATGGAAATGCACCCTCAGTGTGTTTGGAATAACTTGTCTCCTCCTGTGGAATATTTTCAGGTGGATGACTGAGCTCTGCCTGTCTCCCTGGCTTGTATATCAGTAGTTCAATAAAGGCACTTGTGGGGCTCTGAACTTGCAGGATGCCCTGTTTAAAAAAGACTCCAGGGTCCAGGTAAGGAAATGATTCTGAACATTTATGCTAGTGTCTTCATATTGACACTTCTGAAGTACCCCAATTTCTGGCCTCTTCACCGTATGAGTATGCAGTAACAGAAATCAATGAGTTCTATAGAAGGGCAACAAGGATGTTCAGAGGTACATAATGAAGGGATAAACTAGGGATGTATTTACATAATTTACTTAGAGATGAAAACCCTTTTTATATTACAGATTCCATGCATTTGCTGAGAGAACTGACTACATAGATATCATTGGACCTATACCAAAGAGTGAGGAAGATGGAGAAAGTCTAGCCACCCAGAATTCAAGAAAATTGAAAGGAAAGGTGCCTTTAGGTAAAAATAATAAAAGCATGTTCTTTCTTAAAACCTTCAGAATAACAGTGTAATTTAGGAAATGTAGCCAAGTGTTAATAAACGTAAACATGAGCAGTGCTCCCACTTTACCATCTGGGAGCAGGGGCAGGACAAATGGCTGGCCTCTGGGTGGGAAAGGGTGGATACTATGTACGTGGTCAGAGGGGGAAGGAAGAAGGGAGAAATGGACAGAGCTTCATGTGTATGAGAGAGATACACAGAAAAGAACAAGATTGTTTTGTTTGGAAAGAGGGAAAGGTGTTGCTGTATATATGCTAGGGGTGTGGTGGAAGCATTTCAGTAAATGTTGCATATCTGAAAGTGTTTCTATGCCACCGTTTCTAAAGATGAATGATGAGTAGCTTTAATCACCTGAAAGTGCAGTAATCTCTTTGAAATCCTTTGTGTGGTATTTCTTATTGCTATTATGGACTAGAATTTACAAGTTAAAAAGGAAGACAATTAGCCTTGTGCAATTACTAAGCATTATAGCCATGCTTATGACATCACTGACAACCAATCAGAAAACTCCAGTTGTGTCTAGGTTCTAAATCCTTTCCGAGCAGAAAGTATATTGCCGTGATTACTTTTTTCTTCCATGTCTGATGTCTCTTGTTTCACGATGCCTTCTTGAATGATGCAGAGGGCAATAATAATAAAAATGCTGATTAGCCTCTAATGGGTTTGTTTCTTGCATATGTGGAATAAACTACAAAAGAAAATAATTGGAAACTGAGGCCATGTCTACACCAGCGAGCTTACAGCGGCACAGCTGTATTGATGCAGCTGCGCTGCTGTAAGATCGCTTGTGTAGCCGCTCCGTGTCGATGGGAAAGAACTCTCCTGTTGACATAATAAAACCACCTCCACGTATGGCAGTAGCTATATTGGTAGGAGAAGTTGTACTGCCTGGCCACACCTCTGCCTAGGAGCCAGGGGACATGTCACCGCTTCTCCCACACCCTAACTGCCTCCCAGAGCCTGCACCCTCAGCCAGAATCCTCACCCCTTCCCACACCCCAACCCCTGCCTCAGTTTGGAGCCCCCTCTTGCACCCTGAACCCCTCATTTCTGCCCCCACCCTGAAGCCTTCACCTCCAGCCAGAGCCCATACCCTCTTCCACACCCCAATCCCCTGCGTCAACCAGGAGCCCTCTCCAACAGCCGGAACTCCTCATTTCTGGCCCCATCCTGGAGCCAGCACCCCCAGCTAGAGCCCTCACCTCCTCCTGCACCTGAGGCCCCTGCCCCAGCCCAATGAAAATGAGTGAGTGAGTGAGTGAGGGTGTGGGAGGTGGGGATGGAATGAGTAGGGGCAGAGCCTCAGAGAAAGGATGGGGCAGGGCTGGAGCCTTGGGGAAGGGGTGAGACAGGGAGTCGGGCAAGGGTGTTTAGTTTCGTGCAATTAGAAAGTTGGAAACCCTGTCCAAATCCCACTTCCTGTGCTATGGAGAGAACCTCCATGGAGCCCTGCTCCATGGTAGTACATCGGCTGCAGAATTCACCTGCATAGCATCCCACTGGCCTTCCCCCCCAGTGGAAAGGAGATCAGGATTTGCTTCTCTGTTATCGAACATTCCAGGTATGCAGGCAAATACATCTCCAGTGCTACATGTGTGCCTAATTTTTGAAGTGCTGCCTTTAAACAGCAGCATTTTAAAGAATAGTATCAGAGGGGTAGCTGTGTTAGTCTGGATCTGTAAAAGCAGCAAAGAGTCCTGTGGCACCTTATAGACTAACAGACATTTTGGAGCATGAGCTTTCGTAGGTGAATACCCACTTCGTCAAATGTGAAGAAGTGGGTATTCACTGACCAAGTGGGTCTGACGAAGTGGGTATTCACCTATGAAAGCTCATGCTCCAAAATGTCTGTTAGTCTATAAGGTGCCACAGGATTCTTTGCTGCTTTTACTTTAAAGAATGCTACTGTATTCTACTGCCACACAGTGGCGGAGACAGGGTTCTGCAGGAAGAAGTTAAATTCCCCATCTTGGCTTGTATGCAAAATAAGTCTGAGCAACTTAAAATGTCTAATTTTCTTGCATTTGTCTGTTCTCCCTTTGATCTGAGTCAAATGATCACAGAATTAATTAGTATTCCAGTCCCTTCTGCAAATTAATTTTATTTTTTTTTCTGTTTCTTGGACTTTTAGAAATGTTGGTGCTGGTTTGCCAGTTTTTGTTTAGTTTTGCTGGTGGTTGTAAGCTAGTTTGGTATCTTGGTTCTGAAATCAGGTGGGGTTGGAGTAGTTTTTGAAGCAGGCTACAGGATGGGTATGGCTGCTGGGAGGTAAGGCTGGAACAGATTGATTTTTTTTTTTTTTGTCTGTGAGGATGTTCAGCAATTGGGAGGAGGAAAGGGGTGCTTATCGGGGTGTTGTATGTTAGTTGTAGTTTGTATGTGCGCGCGCACACACACACACACACACACACACACACACAGAGTTTGATTCTGTACAGCAAAGTGGGTATACATTCTACCAGGTTAAAATGCTCCATTCGCAATTTAAATTTTTAATTATTATTTATTGCTCTTTTTCAGCTTTTTAGCTATCACTACTTTAGATTGTAAGGCAGGAAATTCATCTTTATTTGTATTGTGAAGTACATATCTGGTACTATAATAGGTAGTACATATTTAGTAAAAGGTTTTAAAAGTCTGGAACCCAGTTCTAAAATTCTGTTAATAATTTTAAACTTTACTCATTGTAAGGGTTTGAATACAGTTAAATAACTATTTTATCCTTCTAACACTGAGTCAGTCATTCAATTTAAAATGTTATCTAGGCACAAAATAGGAGTTTATTGTGTAAAGGAAATAAGGGGCTTGATTTACCACTGTGGTACTCTTGCTTAATGCTGGTGTAATTCTGCTGAAATCAGTGGAGTTACATAGGCACAAAATTAGAGCAACATGGTGGTGAATCAGGCAGAAGAAAACAAACTTTAAGCTCAACTTTCATTCTTGCTGCTAGTGGAAAGTAAATATAAAAGCTGTAGGCATATTTATCCTGCATATTGCCTTTTTCCATTGTAATCCCATGGACATCACTGAGTTCTTTGCCCTTTATGAAATGGAACTGTTGAGTTCTTCAAGTAGATCCAAGGAGACAGTTAAACTGACAAGCTGTTAGCCTGGAGTGGGTCAGTGCTTGATTTCCCCCGAAGTAGATATACTACATCCGTGCTTGAAAATTAGGTAATTGCAATAAAAATGGGCACCAGCAGCAGTGCTTTTGAGGGCTGTTAATATTTAGTGGAAAAACGAATATTAAGATGAAATCAACAGGAAAGCCAGCATCGGAGAGGGAAGCAGGAGAAAGGAAGGATGAGTAGGACAGTATGATTGAGATCATGTGGGACACTGCATATAAAGGATATTGATGTTTATATTATTATATTTGTGTGTGTGTGTGTGTGGGGATTCTCGGGGGGCCTCAAGGAGCAGTTTTTCTCTCCTGTGGCTTCTCAGGTGGAGGAAGATGACTGGGGGTGTGAGGATGTGGTGGGTGGGACAGAAAAAAGGGGGAGATGAACCCTTCAGTTGGAGAAAAAGGAGTTGCTGGAGATGATATTGGAGCAATCTCTGGAGAGGTTGGCCTGCTGTGGGGGACTAGACCCCAGGTAGGACCTGCTTTGACATTTTGTCATTGGTCTTGTAAATCCTGGTTGTTACCTGGGTAAAAAAATATTGTGTTGCTTGACTGTAGTAAAAATGCATTTATCATCTAAAGGATTTGTCACCAAATACAACTGCTATCAAACAGGTATGTTATTTGATTTCACAATGCTGTGGCATAAAAGAAAGTGAAAAATGTCAATTAATGTTTTATTGTGTAATATTGAATTCAATACATGTCCCATACTGGATACAGTACATATCAGTACATATAGTAAGTTTTCAAAACATATAAATTAGAAAGACCTGGAGAAACCAGCAGAACATTTACAATGCTTCTATTTTTCAACTTTTCAACAGAAACATTTAAAACCTTCACAAAAATAAATCTGGATCCCTTTTAATAGGAGATGATGATTTGGGAAGGAAATATTTTTTTCTGAATTGTATTTGTTAGTACAACCTTATGTTCAATACCTCGATTAATACATATATTATTGATTTATATTTGGTGGTTTTACTTCCACATCACTGTAGCTGGTACATGTTCAATGGCCTGGTAGTTGTAGTTTATTGCAAATTTATAGTGCGTTTTTGTTCTTATGTAACTCTGCTAATGTGTTGCCAATTGTCATGTTTTAAGCGTGGTGTTTCTTAAAATGAAACTGAATCAAGTGTTTTGATCAGAATATTTTTTCGATTTTCTAAGGTCAATGAGAAACTTATACTTTATTTTTCCTTTTCAGTTTTATGCTGTGGAATGTTCCATTTTGCTTGAACTTTTTATGATTTTGTAGAGATTGATTTTCATGTTAACTTGTATTGGCTAAAACAGAACTCTCAAAATACAAGAGGATACCAGGAGATGGCAGTGTATAGTAACACATAATAAAAGGTTATGTGGAAAATTAACTACATTTCACATTTAAAACAGTGTTGATGTATTTACAAAATATATATGTATTGTTCATTTAAGGCAATTCTATGATGTTTATTGAACAGTCAAAATGAGCGGGATTTGTAGGTAGGTTAACTGATGGTTTATTTTAGTAGAGATATATTGAATATATTATCAAGTATGGCATATCCTGTAATTGTTTTGGGTACACTGGATTGCATCAGCAGATGTTAAGATATAGTTGGACTAATTCAGTGTTGTAATATGTAAATAAGCATTAGGCTACTAATCTGGTTTTACAGAAACGAGCACTTATGATTCAATCCTTTTACATCTCGTATTGTTCTATTATGCCATTCTTCCTTCTGATCCATATTACAGTATTAAGTTCTCATAGGCCATGGTACCTAATTTATTCACAGCATTGTGTAGACTTCTTGAAACAGAAGTACATGCCATCTCTATTTTTCAGCTTTGAACTTGCAGCTTTTGCATACTTTAATTCTATTAAAGACCAATTTTAAACTTTTAATCAAGGGCAAAGACCATTTTAAAAATTCAACTGGTCTTAGATCTATTCTAACTTTGGGGTTTGCACTGAGTAATCTATTTCATTGACACCTGTTTGCCTAATTGAAACCAATTTTACAAATTACTTAGGTGTCATTAAGATTTTGGTTAGTTATAGCAGGAGGACAAATGTATATTGCTAAAATAACATCACTTATACTTAGGGGACTGCTAAAGTTACAAGTACATCTGCTCAGATTTAGGAATTTTAAGCAACAGAAAATGTCAGCGTTTCTAGATTTCGGGGTTGGGGTTTCTCATGCAAAGCCTGGTTTTAATTTAAAAAAAAAAAAGAAAGAAAGAACAGAGAGCTGGATTTCCCACTTTTGCATTAAAATGCACAGGGGAATTCTATGAGAATTTCCTTGTGGAGTTTCCCCATGCTGGGAAGGAGGATTTACCCCTCACCATGGGACAGGCTATAACCAAAACCCACCACCCCAAACCCAGGAGGCTGTGTACCTTTGTTTTAGGGCCCAGAGCCCTAAGCCCAGGCAGCGCATCTCAAGTGAAGCTTCATTGCTGGTGCCTCTCTGCTCATGTATATTCCTTGAATCCCTTTTAAAGAGAGGAGTTCCCACTGCAAAGAGACCCTATGGACAAGGTAATAAAATGGTACCTACCCAGGCAACTCCATTGACTTTAGGATTGTTGAGCAGGTGTAGAGGTGAACACCGAATTTGTCTGAAAGCATTAAAGTCTGTGCATTATTCCTCCCACAGTAGCTGGTGTCAGAGAAGATGTCTTCCTGATCTGGAAGGAGTTGGAGGAGGCCAGAAATGCTCTGATACAACTTCAGAATATTTTATCAGAGTCAGACCAGCCTATATCTGGCAAAGGTATTGTTCATAATTATTTCTAGAAAGATAACATTGTGTTCATGATTAATTTGTTTCATTTGTGGGCAATTTTGATAAACTTCCAACTTAGGGATGATTTTTCTTTTTAAGGCTATTTTAAGACCAAAACACGACATCTGTAGTTACGGTTGCAAACACTTACCTTTATAAGCTTCTATTTACAGTTGCTTTAACTTTGTTAAACTTTAACAATTCTTTGGTGAATTTTTCCCTGCTTGCTTTCTGCCTTTTGGAAAGTTTCATCAAAAACTATTCAGATGTCTCTGAGAACAATACTAGCGAAAACAGATAGTTTTACTAATGTTAATTTTTCCAGCTATTTTTCTAAGGAACTCAATCAGCTCTATGGTTGAGGGAGGGACTTGAAACCTGGCAGAGGATAGCTGTGCAGTTCAGCTGCCCCACAAAAATTCATCCACATTTGACCAAATTATAAACCTCTGAAAACTGTCATGTGCTTAAGCCTTGTCTTCACTGCAGCGTTAACTTGAGTTGTAACTTGAGAGTTGCTCCTTATTCAGGCCTCAGCCACACACTAAAACCCTTCACTGGAATGTGGTTGTGACCCAGGTTTGTCAACTGGCAAAGGACGTAGTGTGTGTGTGTGGGAGACCTGAATCTGGTCTGTACTCTGTATGTCATGTGAGGTCTCAAATAAAAGCCAATGTCAGACTGGTAATCAATATTGTTCTGAAATATGTATGCAGATACTATGTAAGGAGTTCTGAATATATATACTGAAAACATGTTCTTAGTCTGTGTCACTAGCAAAAGTGAAAACCAGGCTTTCTGCCTGATGAGATGTTTCTTCATATATCTGTTTACATGTAAGTTGAGTATTGTCTTGTTCACAATGGGTCTCCTATCACCGCTCTGAACCGAATGAAAATGAAGGAGTGTGGGAACTAAGAGGAAGAGAAAAATAGCATCTTCCATTGACCTAGTGGTGTCTACATTGGAGTGTAGGTTGACTTAACTATGTTTTTCAGGAGTGTGAATTTTTCACACCCCTGGGTGACATAGCTAGGTCAGCCTACATTTTAGGTGTTGAGGTTTGTTGCTAAAATCTCTGAATATCCTATCTGCCCTGATCATGATTCCAGGCCTGATGGAGCTTCTGCATGGCAACCACACATTCCCAGGCTTCCCTACTTGGCTCTGTAGGATAGTTAGGCAAAGAAACAGCTGAAAAGCATGTTTTGACTTAGGGGAAAGTGTTCTGGGTTGTAAGCCAAGAGTTCTGATCTCAGCTGTTCCACTACTCAAGATGTTAATCCTGTGCACTTCATAGTCATTACAAGGCCTCCGACCCCGGATCCCCCTCTTTCTACAGAAGGGGTCACTGAGAGGTCACACAAGATTGCTTCTGGCAGAGCTGTGAAGAGAACCCAGGCCTCCAATATGGAAGACCCCTAGTCTGATCTACTTAGCCACTCTGCCTTTAAGAATAATTGTGCCATATCTATATGGTTGGCTATGCTGTTTGTAACTATTGGATCATATTACCTTCTAGAGCCAGGAATAGAACCCAGAATTCTTAATTCTCAACATTTCCCTCTCTTACAAATAGCGTGTAAGCTACTGGCAAAGTAAGTGTCACCTTCCCTATCTCGTGACTGGACCTTATAGAGATAATAGCCTACTACTGCTACCAGTTAATACTTTAGCTCAAGTTGGAGACCTGTACAGTGGATCTAAAAGTCCTAAATTCAAATCCTGCTGATGATCCATGGGTGGGGTGTGTGTATCAGTATTATTCCATTATTTTTTCAATTTTCTTATTTAAAAAAACTAGGAAATTACATTAATACAGGTTAAAAATAGTAAGGTTGCAAAATTAAGCATTCAGAATTAAGAAATATCAGAAATAAGGCTTCATGTGCAACGTTAATATGGTTCCCTTGTGTATAAGCATTATGGTACAGTCTATAATTACACAATCACATATGATTTGTTCTACAGAACTTCTGCTTCATTCAGTACACAGGTTTGGCAATAAATGAGACAGAGGGATGCAGGGAGAGAAAGGGCATTCTCTGGAGTAGTACTGAAGAGCTGAGTTCCATTCCTGGGTTTGCCGCATACTTCCTGTGTGATGTTGGGCAAAGGGCCTGATTTAAGGTTACATGGGCAACTTTAATTCTGACATTTCCTAATTTAGAAGTGCTTGACTTTGCAACCTTAATGTTGTTTTAATGTATTTTTTCATATATAATTACTGTATAAAATGTTCTGATCATACACTAAACTGAATTAAAGAAAACATTAAATTCCAGTGTGATTAATAGCTGAACTCGGGCAGCCCATCTATTTTGTGTCTCAGTGATTCAGATAACTGGAGTTGTCCTGTTTGTCTACATTCCTTTCTTTGTCTTTCCGATCTCTTTAAAACTCTTGTATCCTAAAATGTACTCTGTTCTGTTCTAGTGAAGTGAAAAAGAGGCTGCCTACTTTCTATTGACTCTTCAGATAATAGGTTATGTATACACACTAAGCCATGGCCTTTACATAAGTATATGCAAAGGAAAAAAATGCAAACATATTTGTTTTAAAAATATGCAAACAGACTTGTTTTAAAACATGATTTAGCAGAGTTTGTGAAAGGCCACTGATCAGCAGTCAAAAGGCAATTCCTTTCATATGATAAGGCTCTGTTCTTGCAACTTCATGCATGCGGTCAGATCTCTATAACTATAATTATTCAGTGATTCTACTCAGAATTCTGATCAACATTCTCAAACATGGTTGCCTAAAGTTAGCCTCCTAAATCCATACTTAGGCAATTAAATTGCTGGCCTTATTTATAAAGTGCTGGGCATCCCGCAGCTCCCATTGGGGTCAGTATGATTTGTCTACAATTTTGAAAATCAGACTCTTTATTTAGGTGTCAAAATATGGAGTTTGGAGCCAAGGTTGGCCTTAAGTTTGTAAATTTTGGCCCAGTTATCCATATATCAGTCTTCTTTTGTAATAGCTTACAGAAACTCTTTGGTGAATTATGTTAAGTACAATTAGTTATGTATATTCTCAAATCAGCAACCAAAACTGATTCTCCAGTGCCTAAGCCAAAACCTGAGGATTATATAAGTTCTAAGGAGTGGTTGCAGAAGAATGGCTTGAAAGCTCAGAAGCTGACGTTGTATGAAGCACTTGCTGACTGTACTTTTCGGCACTCTGACGGGGTGGTTGACATAAAAGCCAAGCCAGAGGATGAATCATTACAAACTGATGCTGTAAGTACTGCTAAGATTCCCTTGAATGCTGTGTCCTTTTTGGCTTCTATCTGCTTTTCTGCTTTTCAGACTTACAATGAAACTCTATAGATGAGCCTTTTGTACAGCATGTGGTCTGTTTGTAACCCCATTCTTATTTGGAGGATTATAATAAAATCTTGTTAATGGAACAGGATGAAGAGATTCATAAGTGAAATGGAGTGGAAGTGACCCTCTCTTTGCCCTGAAAGGACAGCTTTCACTATGGAATCTGCCGCGAAGGATTGTGGGGGATCGTTTCAGCAACAACTTGTTTTTCCTCATCTTTATGACTCAGTGGAGTGGGGCAAAGGAATGTTCGTCAGTTTTTATTCTGTTCCACATGGTCTAGGAGCTGTAGAGGGCCCAGATGCTCTAATACTACCGGGTTTCAAAGCAAAGTGTGAAGGGTTGGATTATTCTGTGGTTTGCTTGCTCTTCCCAAGCACCACCAGAGCACTTTTCACTATACTTCTCCTGTTCTTTCTAGCTAAGAGCAGGTCAAGGAGGACAGGGAAACAGTTTCTATTGATTTCGTATCAGGTATCAATGTCCTGAGCAGGTTTATAATCTGTGGCTACTTCTGCAGCTATGCAGTTGAAGCAGGCATAGATCCCTGCCTTTTAAGTGTATTTTCCAAATGTTGTTACAGCACATTGCAAAGATCACATTTTAAAACATTTGGTTAATAATTCCTTGCCCCTATAGGAGACGAATAAAAAAATAATCCACGCAAAATACTGTGATAAATTTGTACACACTTACTGGAAAGATGGGTCTGTGGTTCATGTGTATGTCTCTACTGAGAAGTACAGGCAGTATGAAGAGAGAATGAAGAATGCTCTTGGACAAATGGAAAGAAGGTTAGTTTGGTTTCAAATGAAATCTGTTCAGATCTATGCTCTAATGCAGAAATGTTTTAAGTTTACAGCCATGGCAGACAGAAGCAGGGGGTAAACACTCAATAAAAGTTATAAAGAAGTTAGTTACCTTTTTTTAAGTCTGACCTTTGTGTAGGACCTCTTAGTATTCATGTACTAGGAAAGACTGATGTATGGATTGAATACTGTTTTGTAACCTTGCATTCTTCTGTTCGAGTGAAAGGAAAAATTGTCATATGTTTTGCAACCAGGAGTGTTTGAACAGGGTGGTTCTATGTATTTTGCCACCCCAAGCACGGCAGTCAGGTGGCTTTCAACGGCATGCCTATGGGAGGTCCGCTGGTCCCATGCCTTCGGCGTACCTGCTGCCTAATTGCTGCTGAAACCACGGGACTGGCGGACCTCCAGAGGCATGCCATCGAAGGCAGTCTAATTGCCGCCCTCACGACAAATGGCAGGCCGCCCCCCACGGCTTGGTGCACCAGGCACACGTTTAGTGTGCTGGTGTCTAGAGCCACCCCGGTGTATGAATGCCTGATATTGATCACTGAGGAGCACTGATGTAAGAAGTTGAAAAATTGCCTTTTAGTAAAGGTACTTTTAGAATCTACAATAAAACTAGATAGGCATTTACTCCATTTATCTATGAGCTGAAAGTTTCTTGTTCAAATCAGATGCTACAATAATAAATATTAAGTAAGACAGGTCATAATTCAAAATTGTTTGCACATGTATAGTATCTTCCATCTGAGAATCACAAGTGTATCTCCTTGTTGAAAAAGCATGGAGAGGGGGTTAGGCTATGGCTTTCTGGGACATTTTGGGAGTCACTTAGATTAGTAATGACTTCTGTCCATCATCTGCCCTATAATCTTGGGTGCCTTAATAGTATGTGGCTATGACTCAGAGCCTAGATACTCCTTGCAGGGTGCCCCCAACAGCCCGTCTAGTCCAACTCTCCCCGAATCCATCTCCCAGGGTTCTGAACTACCAAACACTTGAACTCTTTCCCTATGGTAGGACACCCCTGAAGGTGTGAAAACTGACACCTGTTATCAGTTCATTTTGACACATATACTCCAGGCAGTTTGCGCAACAGAGACCTGCTTGGAGTGGAACCAAAAAAAGGTTTATTTAATAGAAAAATCAGAGATTCAAAGACAAATTTGTGAGGAAAAGCAAACACATACAAGTCACATAGAAAATAAACATAAAGGTCAGTCTCAGGCATTTTACTTCTATATTAGCTAAATTCCCTTTTCTAGTATGTTACCTACTGACTCTGAACAGTTTTGCAATGTGCCCCATCATAGAGGGGATCTAGTGTTCCATACACAGCACTCTGCCTAGATGCTGACTCTCAGTTTTTGGATGTCCTTTACTTCAAACCCCCTCTCTTTTGAGGATTTGCAGATTTTTTTCCCCCTCTCAGACTATGGTGATACTGCATGGTGGAGAAAATTCCCTTTTCTCTTAGTTTTCCAAGACTGGGGTTTTCATTTCAATTTCAAGTTGTTTCGATGTTTCCCTATTAATTCCACTATTGTCTTTTGCTGCCTGATTGCTTCACCACTCTGTTGTGAGGTGGTGCTGTGGTTGCACAACAGTTAAAATGTTCTAAACATATATACATACTTATATTCATAGCCATAACTTGTAAACACCTCTCCTAATGACCGTCAATGTCAGAACACTACAAGCTTTCATAAAAGACCTTTTTTTATATATATTTATCCACAATAACATTGTATACAACCGTTTGATTCAATTGCTTATTCTTTGGGGTTCAGACCCTTGGGTCGTCTGGACCCTGACTGTCACACCCTCCTCTCCACCCTAACTAGATCTGGTGGCTGGCCATAGAGAGGAGAACATGGTGCTGAATCCTAGGGCTGGCTCAGCAGTGGAGCTCCCGAGGAGCTCCGAGGGGCCTTTTGCTTCCCTAAAGCATAATCCTTCCAAGAGCATCTGCTGGTACAGTGCGGCTCTGCCCCATCCAGAGCTCAGGCATGCAATTAATAGGCATAGCCTGACCCTTATAATATTTGTCTGTTAGGGATTGTTCTCAGTGTGACAGAAACAATTGTGTTCAAGCATTTCTCTTCATAGTTTTTCATGTTTCTTCCCATCAAGGATATCAGTGCCTGAATATATTTATCAACATCCAGGGTTTTGTTATTTTTCCTTGTTTTATCCTATCTTTGTCGTCTTCTGGTTGAAATTCACATGCTGGTGAAAGCTCCTAGCAGAAAAGATTTGAGAGTCAAGGATTTTATATTTCAGATCTGAGAACACCAACATAGATTTTTCTATTTTGAATCGGTTGTCCATTCATCATGAAACTTTGGTAGAGTACTTTGCATGCTTTTGTGAAATACTTCATGAGAAAATGCCCTTCAACTGCAAATGTGACATGATTCTTTTATTTTTTTTATGGCATCGTTCTCTTTTAACTTGTACAAAGGTGAGTAATCTTTATCTCCGAGCCACTGCACTGTTCGTTAATATCCCACAGTGCAATGTACACAGGTTGTTACAGCTCACCAGAGGAACCTAAAGTGGAACCGATTAGAGACTCTCAATCAGGAAAATAATTCTGATCAGGAAAGCACTCAAGCACACATTTAACTTTAAGCCTGTGCTCGAATCCAGTTAATTTAAAATTAACCATGTGGTTAGGGCTCCTGTTCAGTAAGGAATTTAAAGATGAGCCTAATATTAAAGTTGTTTTAAGTGCTTAAGTTCCTTGCTGAATCAGGGCCTTAAGTGTTTCCCTGAATGGGGATGGATTTTATCACATGTTTAAGTGCTTCCCTAAGTTGGGTCTGGAGTACAGTCACTGAGCAGTAGGAACACCTTGCTTGCTCCCAGGGACAGCCAGTTCAGTCTGGAGGATTATTGGCTTTAATGTTACCATATTGCTTTATGCTGCTCTCTAGCTCCAAAATGTTATTGAAATGTTGCCTTTCACACTATGTTCAGGTGACTTTTTTTTTTTTTTTTTTCCTTGCAGGGTTAAATGGCTTCAGCGAGGGAGCAGAGGTCTCTTTGGGAACGTGCTTGAAGATCACGTCTATATTCTCATTGATACATCTCAGTCTATGAGGGACAAACTTCCACTTGTGAAGGAGAAAATATTTCAGCTCATTCAGGTTAGATGAAATGGTGGTTCCAGAAACCTGATATGTGTAGCAGTACTAGCACTTAGAGCTGATTGAAGCTTTTTTTTCCCTGCACGTTGTTTTCAGTTAAAATTAGTGGCCATTTAAAAAAAAAAAAAAGAAACATTTTGCAAAAACATTTGATTTTCCTAAAAATGCTGTCAATTCAGGTGCCCAATCTCAGCCAGCAGCAGTAGAGAGCAGCAGTTGTAGAGAAAGTCCTGCTTAGCCCTGGGCTGGAGCATGCCCTCTGCAGATAAAATCTTTGGAGATTTTAACTAAGCTCTAGCAACTGTCTACTGAGCATGTGTGAATTGTGATTCTTCCCACCCCTGCCAAAGGCTTGTAACTAGAGCTGGGTGACATATTTTTAGACAAATAGTTTATTCACCAGAAAATGCATTTTGGGATTAACCAGAACAGTTTGTGAATTTGTGTTGAGTTCACTGAATAGTTTTGATTGAACTGAAAGAAAAAAAATTTTTGGTAATGTTGAAATGCAGCCTTTCATTTAGACCTGTAAAATTTCTTTTGGACTCTCAGGCATTTTGACAAAAGCAAAGAATTCAAGAAGTAGCTGGTGGTGAAGAAGAAGGTGGTTGTAGTGCCACTACCTTCCTTATAATTTTTAGCCCAGTGGCTAGGGCATTCACCTGGAATGTGGGAGACCCATGTTGAAGACTAAGATTTTGTCACGGCTATGATTCGTAAAAGTCACAAGCAGGATGCAGGCAATAAACAATAAATCGCGAAAGCCTGAGCCCTGTGGTATGGGGCTGGAGCTGAAGCCCCGCTGCCTGGAGCTGACCAGGGCCACTCGTGGGGCGGGGGGGCAAGTGGGGCAATTTGCCGCAGGCCCCCACGAGAGTTTTTCGGGGCCCCTGGAGTGGAGTCCTTCACTCGCTCTGGGGACCCCGGAAAACTCTCGCAGGGCCCGGCCCCCTGGAGCTTCTTCCGATTCAGGTCTTTGGTGGCAATTGGGTGGCAGGGGGTCCTTCCGCTCTGGGACCTGCCGCCAAAGTGCCCTGAAGACCCATGGTGGGGGGTCCTTCCGCCCCGGCACCTGCCGCCAAAGTGCCGGGTCTTCGGTGGCAATTCGGTGGCGGGGACCCCTTGCTGCTGAAGACCCCAGGCCCCCTGAATCCTCTGGGCGGCCCTGGAGCTGACAGCCCAATCCCGGCTGCCCAGGGCTGACAGGGCTGCAGCCTGAGGCTGCAGTTGCGGAAGTCACGTAAAATCACAGAATCCATGACTAACTTGTTGCTTTATTATACCTATGTTTAATTCCCCCCTGTGCCTGATGAGAAAAGGAATTAAAACTTGAGTCTTCCATATCCTAGGTAAATGCCCTCATTACCAGACTAGAAAGTCTTTCTCACTCTCTTTCTCTGGCCCAGTGGCTATTCATTGTCATTCAAAGTGACAATTCATAGTAATTCATGACAAAATTATAAGCAACTGAAGGATCTTATAATGGGAAATGTCAGGCAAACTTAATACTAGGTGATGCTACTATCTCCCACCTAACATATATGTATAAAGAATAGTTGTCATTATTTATTGAGATTATATTACCAGTTATACATGAATGAAGACTACTCTTGTGGATGTTGCTCTCCAAACATAACATGGATTGTTTTTCTTTTTTCTTTTTAATATTGAGAAAAATGCAACTGACTATCTCTTACAGGAACAACTGAGACACAAAATCAGATTTAACTTTGTGAAATTTGATGCTCAAGTGGTCGCTTGGCAAGAGAAACTTGCTGAAGTTAATGAAGAGAATTTGCAAGATGCTTGGCTTTGGATAAAAGATCTGGAGGTAAAGTAGAGAGTAACATATCAAAAAGCATGTATGAGCTAAGTTCCACTTATATCCCCTATTTATATAATATTATTCAGTTAATTAAGTTAATTGACTAGTAATGTTTAAAGTTTGACCATGAGGAGTTTTAGAAGGCATTCATAGACAGTAGTTATATAGAGTTTCTATTTGTTTTTAGTGGAAATTCATGGGCTTATGATATTAAAATTCTTTAGTAATATCATTGTATATCTCCGAGTCCAGTGATTTATTTGTAGAGTTCCTGGGAGTGAGGGGTGGGCAGGGTGAAGAAGCCCCATAAGGATTTTGAAGCTGTGAACTAATATAAAGAGAATGTCTTAATATATTTAGTAGATGGTAAGATATCACAGACAAATATAGAGAGGAGGATGAAACATTGCTAATCTCTGGGTAGGGAGTTACTGAATGTTTAGAATCAGGGAACAGATAGTTTAATCGGTATGAATTGAATTTTCTGGGCTTCCTCCATTCCCTGCAAATAAATCACCGCTTTACTTAAGCCACGTATGCAATACAATATCATGCAAGACGGGGAATACCTTGAAAAGGCATCCATTTGGCATAATTTCACCCAGTCAGTGAGGAACATCCATTTTCTTTGTTATTCAGTAGGGCTGGCTAAGTGGTTGTCTTTATGAATTTTCCTGTCATGCACTCAGCTCTAGATCTTTTTGTTCTTGTGCAATTCCTTGTGCTTTTCAAACTACTGCCAAGCATGACATCTGTTGCTGACCTTTAGTATATTTAAAAGAGCATGTGTACAAGTCTCAGATCAGAAGGTGACTTCAAGAAGAAAGTTAAAGAGAACAGCAAATAACTAGGAATATTAATCAAAACAAATTCTTTGATATCACGTAATGCACTTGGATCCCCTTGAGGAGGTATTCAAAAGGAGACAGGACTGTAAAACAGTAACAGTTCCTGGAAAATTCCCTTACAAGTGGCAACACTTATATCATATGAGATAACAGTATCATATACAAAATATGTCAAATTTTCTAGAACTAATAGATAAAAATATCAACGATGTGTTGAATACAGTACTGCTTCAGAGTTCTTGGGATGATGGAAATCTAGATGGGACAACTTCAAGTGTTTTCTTCATATCACTTGGATTACCAAGCAAATCTGTTTTTCCATGATGTACTACAGCATATTTTGTTTATTTCAAATTAGGTCAAAAACACATACCATTAAGCAAAAGATGAACAATTTAAACATGGTGTATTTAGGATTGACATGCCCCTAATATTAGTGTCTGTGTAAACTTCTCCCAAAAGCACTACAATACTTGACATACGTAACACAAAGGCAGTTAGTTAATTATGATTAGGAGTAGTTATAACTTCTCATGGACTGGAAATAACAGAAGCTGACTGATACCAGGTAACAAGAAAAGTCCAGAATTTCCAGCTAGATATCCCCGTGAGGAGTTGATGGGTCCACTTGCGGTTACAAAACCCTGGATGTAGAACAGTGGTGGTCAGCCTGCGGCCTGTGGGCCACATGTGGCCCATCAGGGTAATCTGATTGCGGGCTGTTAGACATTTTGTTAACCTTGAGTGTCCGGAGGCATGGCCCCCCACAGCTCCCAGTGGTTGCGGTTCACTGTTCCTGGCCAATGGGAGCTGCGGGAAGTGGCGGGCTGCAGGGACATGCTGGGTAAGAGGGTAAATGATGATTCAGTTTCGGGCTGCATTGGTGTCTACTTTGCAGTCCCTTCCAAAATATTAATTAGAGTATACCAGTAATAAACACCCACAAGGCATATTTCTGGGATGTGTGACTCCTTTGAGAACAGAAGGTATAAATGCTAAACAAAGTAAATTAGTTAGATTAGTTCCCCAATTAACATCTGAAGAGGTTCAAGACTGTGAGACAGAAGTCTTCAGAGTAACCTGGACTCTGCTTCGAGGGACCTTTGCGCGTTTCTAGAACCAGAAGGGCTCAAGGTGACCTAGGCCCTCCTTTGGGGGATGTTTGACAGACCAAGTTCCTGAGAGGGAAAAGAAGAGAAGAGAAGACATCTCCATCTAGAATTGGTAGATATACCTGCTTTGTTTGGCAATCAGGGTATTGTATAGAGCTAACATAGTTACTGAGGATTTATGGACGGGGAGCTGAGGCTTATAGGAAAAGATATGTACTGTGTAACCTTAACTGCTTGTGTGATTCTTCCTCAAATAAATTACTGTGCATGAAGCATATTGGTTTCCGAATTCTCACTGATACCGGTAACATCTGCCCAGCCATGGGCAGTTAAAAGATCCGTTTCAACAAAAGTCACCCCACCAACCAATATCTCTTCTTCTTCTCTGGACAAAGCCGTCATGCCTCCACTACCCACAACAGCTGATGACTTTAAGCCATTTTAGGAGCTATTTAAAAGGATTGCTGACTCGCTCAGGATACCCTTGGAAGAAGTTGTAGCATCTCAACACAAGCTGTTGGACACTTTGCAAACATCAACCTCATTGAACATTGCGCTCCCCATAAATGAGGCACTCATGGATCCAGCCAAAATCATCTGGCAGACCACCCAGTAATACCACCCATTTGTAAGAGAGCGGAGAAGAATTACTAAGTTGCCTCTAATGATCTGGATTTTTTGTTTTCACATGCCCTACCGAATTCCTTGGTGGTAGAGGCCATAAATGAATGACGCAGACAACACCACTCCAGAGTCACCCGGTATGATTAAGACTGGAAATGGTTAGACCTCTTTGGGTGCAAGGCCTGTTCGTCAGCAACTCTGCAATTCAGAATCGCAAGTTATGATGCACTAATGTCCAAATACAATCACACACATTATTCTAAAAAGTCTGAGTTTATTGATTGCATCCTTGCTGACAAAATAGAACAATTCAAAGCAGTCATCTTGGAGGGTCCCCTTCTTGCATGGATAGCCTTTCAAGCTTTGTCGGATGCGTCAGACACAGTGGCACAATCCATTGCTACAGCCAGAGTTATGCAACAGGCTTCTTGTCTCCACCTCTCTGGTTTTCTGAAAGAAGTACAATCTACTGTTGATCTTCCCTTTGAGGGCTTGAAATTGTTCTCAGCCAAGACTGATGAATCCCTCCATACCCTAAAAAATTCTAGGACAACTCTTCAGTCTTCAAGCATTTGCACATCTGCACAAAGAAGGAAGCCAGGGAAATACCACTCAGCACAACGAACGGGACTGCACCATATGTCCAACCACAGAAACAATATGACCCATAAAAATGTGGACAGAGGCCTACATAGAGGTAGATCACTCTCATCTCAGCCGTCAACATCCCAACAACCCTCCTCAAAACTGCCATTTTGAGCATTTGGTCGAGGGTCTGACATACCTGTCCCATTTCCAAGTGCTGAAACCATCAAGAGCTGTCCATCCTTTCATAGGCTGGCTGACACCATTCCACCCAGTATGACAGACCATCACCTTGGAGAAATTGGGTATTAGAAATTATCAACCCTGGTTACTCAGTTCAGTTTATCTCCTTCCCTCCTCACTGCTCTCCCTCCCTGTCCTTCATCAGGGACCTTTCTCATGACTACTTTCTATAACAGGAAATGGAATCAGTACCAACACAATATAAAGGGAAGGGCTGTTATTCCCGTAACTTCTTAACCAGGAAAAGGACTGGGGATGAAGGCCCAGTCTCGACCTAAGGAAACTCAACAAGTTTGTGAAGGTTCAGTGGTTCAGGATGGTCATGCTAGCAATGATAATCCCAGCACTGTAACAGGAGGACTGGTTCTTGGCCCTGGAGCTCTAAGATGTATATTTTCATATCACCATATACCCATCACACAGGAGATTCCTCAGATTTGTTCTGGGACGAGATCACTACCAGTACAAAGTGTCTTTACACTTCCCTGAGTGTTCTCCAAGGTTCTCGCATTGGTGGCGGTCCACTTCTGTGAGAAAGGAGTCATGATATTCTCCTTCTTGGACGACTATCTACTCCAAGTCTCCTCCCGGGAAGACACTTTTGAAACTGGCTCTCTTCTTACAACTAGAAATACAAATAAACATGCAAAAATCAGTGTTGGTACCTGAACAAAAACTAAAATTCATTGGGGCTCACCTTGATGCACTGGAGCTCAAAGCCTCATTAGCTTGGGTGACAAATCTGTGTAGTGGTAATCTGATTGCCACAAAATAGCCTACAGTTATCAGCCAGGACTTGCCTGCAATTATTAGATCATGTGGCAGCAACCAAGTTTGTTGTAAGGTGTGTCAGGCTACATATGCATTGTCATCAGTGCTGGCTCAGGACGGTATACATTCTGCACAGACACAGCCTGACCAAGTGTCTTACGATGTTACTCTCAGGCAAAAACTCTACACTGGTGGACTAACCCCACAGTGAGTTCCCTTCACACAGTCTCCTCCGTCAATGATACTTACAACAGATGCTTCTCTGTTAGTTTGGGTAGCACACTTGCACAACCACACAACCACACAATCCCAGGCCAGTGGTCCCCCTTGGAGTAAACATTACACATCAACCTACAGGAACTACAAGCAGTCTGCAATGCATGCTCACGCTTTTTACCTCTCATTAGGAACAAGACCATAAGGGTACTGATGGACAACGCTGCTTGCATGTTTTATATAAACTATCAGGAGGGAGCAAAATCACCGAAGCACTGAGATGATAGAGCTGTTGCATCTGTCAGAACATCAACATATCAGCTACTTATCAACTAGGATGTCAGAATGCCACAGTGGATATACTAAGCAGAAAATTCTCTCAGGAGCATGAGTGGGAAATAAACACCACGGTCCTACAGAATATATTCAGACGTTGGGGTTTCCTGACTATAGACCTTTTTGTTGCATCCCAGAATGCCAAATGTCCATAGTTTTGCTCAAGAACAGGATTGGAGCCCTGATCTCTGGGCAGTGTTTTCCTCATCAAATAGGATGTGCCTCTGCTGTACTTGTTTTCCCTTAGCTCTCCCTATCCAGGGTGACATACAAGATAAAGACTGAACAATCCAGAGTCATCTTGATAGCTCCCAGGTGGCCCAGACAAACTTGGTTCCCTTACCAGTTGAAGATGGCAGTATGCCCTCTTTCACATCTCCTGTCTCAGGATGCAGATCAGGTTCACCACCCAAACTTGGAGATCCTCCACCTGAAGGCATGGCTCTTCCATGGTTCCAGGACAATGTCATGATTGTTTGGAAGATGTAAGGGACATACTATTAAACAGCAGAAGGTAGACTACATGTTATACTCTACCTGCACAAATGGAAGAGATTCCACATATAGTTTCAGAATGAGGAAACCATGGCTATTACCTCCCCCTTACCACTGGTACTAGATTACATACTGAAGCTAAAGAAATTGGGTCTATCCTCAAGCTCACTTAGAGTACACCTTGCAGCCATCATGGCTTTCCATCACAAAGTTGATGGGTACTCAGTCTGCATCCATCCTATCACTAAATGATTCCTCAGGAGCATTTGGAACCTCTATCCTGAAATATAAGCCCTTGCCCCACTTAACCTAGTACTATGCTGTCTTACTGGTCCCCTGTTTGAACCCTTGGTGGCATGCTGTCATAAACAGATAGCTAAGGGTTAATGTTTCTTTTACCTGTAAAGGGTTAACAAAGAGAACCAAACACCTGACGGCAGAGGACCAATCAGGAAATCGATTTTTCAAGCTTGAGGGAGGGAATGTTGGTCTTGGTATTTGTCTGTTCTGTGCCTCTGCTCAGCTATGAGAGGGTCTATTTCCAGTCCTTCTAATCTTCTGTGTCCCAGTTATAAGTACAAGTTAGCAAAAGTATAGTCTTTTAAATTGTTTTCTGTATTTGCATCTGTGTATTTGCGCTATAAGTACTTTAAATTGTATTGTTTATTGGTAAAGGTGTTATCCCTTTTCTATTGTTTATTCATTTTCTATAAGTTGAAAGCCCTGTATCATACCATCTAGATTACGGAGAACTGTTATTCTATTCTTTCTTTCTTTTTTTTATTAAAAGTTTTGCTTTTTAAGACCTGTTGATATTTTTTCTAGTTGACCCACCAGGAAATTTGTGGGAGAAAGGAAAGACAGCGGGGAGGGGAAAAGCTGTTCTCTGTGTTTAACTCTCCTAGTGTCCCAGGGCGGGAAGAAGCTAAGGGGGAAGAGAGAGAGAATATTTTCTGTTTCCTTGTCTTTGGATTTGTCTCTTTGTGGAAGAGAGGAGACATACTTCTTGGTATTGTGATGTAGAGAGGTTGTATCAGTAACTCTCAGGTTAGTCCAGAGAGGAAATTCTGGGTGGGAGAGAGGTGGGGGGAATGGTTTATTTCCCTTTGTGGTAAGACTCAGAGCCTCTGAGTCTTGGGGTTCCCTAGGGAAGGGTTGGGGAGATCAGAGTGAGCCAAGACACTGGAAATTCTTGGCTGGTGGCAGCGAGATCAAATCTAAGCTGGTAATTAAGCTTAGAGGGGATCATGCTAGCTTCTCAGATTATGAACGCTAAGGTTCAAATTGGAGTAGGAAAGCTATGATACATGCTTACTTTTGCACCTATCGATGAAGGTGGCTTTTTTCATCACCATCACATCTGCCCAGCGAGTAGGAGAACTGGGGGCTCTCATGGCATACTCCCCATATACAATCTTTTTCAAAGACAAGGTTACTTTAAGACCACATCCTAAATTTCCACCTAAAATGTTTTCCCCATTCCATGTGAAGCAACTTGTCTACTGTCCATCATTCTTCCCTAAACCCTCATGAGAACAAACGAGGCAATGGTTCATACTCCTAGATGTTAGACATGCATTAGCATTCTATCTTGAAAGGACAAAACCCTTCAGAAAGTCACCAAAGCTATTCCTTTCTGTTATGGGAAGATTGAAGGATCTGCCGTATCCAAGAAGAGGCTCTCAAAATGGATTTCTGGGTGCATTCACCTTTGCTAACACCAACATGATCTTCAACCCACCCACCTCCCAGGCAATGGCACACTCCACCAGATCGTTCTCTAATTTGATAGCCTTCATAAACAATGTACCCATCATGGACTCCGTAAAGCAGCCACTAGGGCATCAGCACACACGTTCATGGAGCACTTCCCAGTTGAACAAGTTGACTTCAAATGCTCTGTTAGTACTCTCTTATCTTCATTTACAAAGCCCCTTCCTTCCACCAAGAGATACTGCTGTATAGTCACTAAAGTGGAACATCCGCAGGGATAGCACTCGAAGAAGAGAGGGTTACTCACCTTGTGCAGTAACTGAGGTTCTTCAAGATGGGTGTCCCTTTGGGTGCTCCACTACTCACCCTCCTCCCCTCTACTTCAGAGTTCAGAGATGGACTCTGTGGTGGAGAAAGAACTGAAGACGGTTTGGTTGCACAGTGCTATGTAACTGCCAGGAGTGACGTGAGACTGGGAGAGAGCATGTGCAGCCCAAATGGGCATTGCTAATGAAAGTCTCCAATCGCAGGCATAGGGATGTGGATTCACCTAAAGTGGAGCACTCATAGGGACACCTATTTTGAAGAACCCTCAGTTACTGCACATGGTGCGTAACTCTCTCTTCCAGACCCTTGATATTTAAGTTATGCTTGTTTGCACAGCCACTGAATACTAATTAGTGCAAATTTTACTACTTTACCACTTCCATCAATTTTCTGACCAGCTGACACTCAACATGTAATTTACACCATGTCACTGCTTTATCATGAATTAGCTCCTGAAATTGCTAGAAAGAGCTGATGGTCTATTTTTAGCAGTTTAACAGTATTTTGTGTATACCCCTCTCTCTCTCTCATTTGGGTTTTTAGGTTGGAAGTTCCACAAATACACTCAAAGCACTTCAAATTGGACTTGCTGATAGTGACACTCAAGCCATTTATCTTCTGACTGATGGGAGACCTGACCAGGTATATGTGAAACAAGAAAACAGAGATGGGATAGTGTGATGATGTGGTGATAGTGGTAGGATGTCAAGTTAAGGACATTGAGGTCAATGGTAATTGGGACGAATTGCAACATGGATTTACTAAAGGTAGATCGTGCCAAACCAACCTGATTTCCTTCTTTGAGAAGGTGACGGATTACTTAGACAAAGGAAATGCGATAGATCTAATTTACCTCGATTTCAGTAAGGCGTTTGACACGGTTCCACATGGGGAACTGTTAGTTAAATTGGAAAAGATGGGGATGAATATGAAAGTTGTAAGGTGGATAAGGAACTGGTTAAAGGGGAGACTCCAGCGGGTCGTACTGAAGGGTGAATTGTCAGGCTGGAAGGAGGTTACTAGTGGAGTCCCTCAAGGATCGGTTTTGGGACCGATCTTATTTAACCTTTTTATTACTGACCTTGGCACAAAGAGCGGGAATGTGCTAATAAAGTTTGCGGATGACACAAAGCTGGGGGGTATTGCTAACACGGAGAAGGACCGGGATACTATACAGGAAGATCTGGACCACCTTGTAAACTGGAGTAATAGTAATAGGATGAAATATAATAGTGAAAAGTGCAAGGTCATGCACTTAGGGATTAATAATAAGAATTTTAGATATACATTGGGGACGCATCAGTTGGAAGCAACAGAGGAGGAGAAGGACCTTGGGGTATTGGTTGATAGCAGGATGTCTATGAGCCGCCAATGCGATATGGCCGTTAAAAAAGCAAATGCGGTTTTAGGGTGCATCAGGCGAGGTATTTCCAGCAAGGATAAGGAGGTGTTAGTACCGTTATATAAGGCGCTGGTGAGACCCCACCTGGAATATTGTGTGCAGTTCTGGTGTCCCATGTTTAAGAAGGATGAATTCAAACTGGAACAGGTTCAGAGACGGGCTACTAGGATGATCCGAGGAATGGAAAACCTGCCTTATGAAAGGAGACTCAAAGAGCTTGGCTTGTTTAGCCTGGCCAAAAGAAGGCTGCGGGGGGATATGCTTGCTCTATATAAATATATCAGGGGGATTAACGTTAGGGAGGGAGAGGAATTATTTAAGCTTAGTACTAATGTAGGCACAAGGACAAATGGGTACAAACTGGATATTAGGAAGTTTAGACTTGAAATTAGACGAAGGTTTCTAACCATTAGGGGAGTGAAGTTCTGGAACAGCCTTCCGAGGGAAGTAGTGGGGGCAAAAGACTTATCTGGCTTTAAGACTAAGCTTGATAAGTATATGGAGGGGATGTTATGATGGGATAGTTTAATTTGGGCAATTGATCTTGGATTATCAGCAGATAAGTCTGCTCAATGGTCTGTGAGGGGATGTTGGATGGGATGGGAACTGAGTTACTGCAGAGAATTCTTTCCTGGGTGCTGGCTGGTGAGTCTTGCCCACATGCTCAGGGTTTAGCTGATCGCCATATTTGGGGTCGGGAAGGAATTTTCCTCCAGGGCGGATTGGCAGGGGCCCTGGAGGTTTTTCGCCTTCCTCTGCAGCGTGGGGCATGGGTCGCTTGCTGGTGGATTCTCTGCAGCTTGAGGTCTTCAAACCACAATTTTGAGGACTTCAATAACTCAGTCATGTGTTAGGGGTTGTTATAAAAGTGAATGGGTAGGGTTCTGTGGCCTGCTTTGTGCAGGAGATCAGACTAGATGATCATATTGGTCCCTTCTGACTTACGAGTCTATGAGTCTATGAACTATAGGAATGAATGAAATATCCAGGAGGCTCAATCTTGTGTGGTTGTCTGTTGCAAAGTTGATGAATTCTATTTTTAAACTAGTGGTAGTGGGGGTTATGGGTTTATATCCTGAACTCTCTTACAGCAACCCTGTTTTAACTGATGGATGGCACTTAATTTAATTCTGTAGGAATCTTTTTTAACCAGTTGGTGGTTGGCTAAAAAGCTGAAGGGATATCTTAAAATCTAAGATTAAATAATAAAACTTGTGTATAAGGTAATATTAAGAGAAAAATTCCCATGAATTAAAAAAAATGCAGAAAAATTGAAAATCCAACAATATATTTGGATTTAAAGATTCTCCTGCAGTGTTGCAACTGAAACATTGCAGTCTTGTGCACTGTATGAGAACCAGAAAGTGAAAATGACTGGTAGGTAGATAAAGAGATGGCCCTTCAGCTACAATTCTTCCTCCCACCCCCAGATAACACATACAAAATACCTCTGTAGATCCTCTCCCATCCATTTGCTGGAGGCACATAAGGGCTATTCCATCTCTGGAGAATTGATGTTGTAGTAAATATTGTAGGCAGAAAATTAGCTGTTGACTGAAATTTATCTTAGATTTTTTTCAAGTTATCTATGCTATCATAAACTGCTGTTTGTTTTAATGTAAAACATCTCTTATTGATCACATTCGGTCAGATTCTCATTTCACAAAGTGTATAGTTCTGGAATAACTTCAGACTCTTGGTTTATATAAGGGGAAGTGAGATCAAAATTTGTGCCAATATATTTATAGCAGATGAAGTTGTGTTATTTTAACACAAAATGGCATGAGGTTTGAGAAGATATAATGTAGCAAACAAAAACTGAAAGGAAAGCACGTCTTGTTCACCTACAAGTGCTATACAAGAGACATAATTGAAAATTTAAGTTATAGTACATGGTGAAAACTGACCAATGTGCTGATAAGGGCATTTTTAAAATAATTCAATTACTGAGGAAAATTCAGCTCAGTTGCAACATCTGGCATTCAGCAAAGTCTGGATATTACTTAGGTTAAAAGCTGAGTTGAATGTTACCTCAAGTGAATTGTTCAAGCTCACATGATAAATCAGTGATTGAGGTAGTGTTATAAACCAGAATCCTCTTGGATCTTTAGGAAAAAGTGCAAATTTTTTTCTTTGTGCCTTAAGCAGAAGGGATTGGTCCTACAAGCAGCGCCATGGCTAATGAAATTCTGTACAGTGTTTGTTAAATAGTTGTTTATCTGCAGCATATTTAACACTATTTATTATATTTTTTTTATTTTTACAGCCACCAAAAACAATTCTGGCCCAAATCCTACTTCATCATAAAGTTCCTATTCATACCATATCTTTCAACTGTGATGATACGGAGGCCAATAAATTTTTGCATGAACTGTCAACTGAAACAGGGGGGCGGTTTCATTACTATAATATTTATGTGACGGACCCTGAAGCTCCAGAGCCTATTGTGGTGAGTATTTCAAACTGAATATGAGAGTATGAATCTTCATGGCATGTTAAGATACAACAGAGCTTACATATATGCAATTTGATAAGTATGTGACTTATGAAAGAGACTAATCACTTAATAACAGTCAGGCTAAAGTGATCTTAAAGCACCAGGCCTGCCATTGCCCAGTGACAGAATTTTATTAGGCCAAAACAAACCTAAATCACAAATATAATTTGATGTATATTTATATGGGTATTGTTAGTTTAAAAACATATGGAAGTCAAATTGTGCCCTGGAAAAAGCAAGTGTGATTCCTGGTGTCTCAGATGGCAGTAGGGTGACCAGATGTCCCAATTTTATAGGGACAGTCCTGATTTTTGGGTCTCTTTCTTATATAGGCTCCTATTACCCCTCACCGCCTGTCCTGATTTTTCACATTTGCTGTCTGGTCACCCTAGATGGGAGTTATGCTTACACCTGAACTGAAATTGATCTATGATTTTTTACTTCAGTAATAAATGTCCTGTTAATTAATGTGAGCATATATAGCTAAAGAGAGTTTCATGCCTAACATTTTGACATACAGTTGCGCTGGGGGGGAGGGTACAGGAGGGAATAAAACCATATCCATAAGCACTAAGTTCACAAAACTGCACAGACCTACCAAGTGTAGCTAATAAGCTCAGTCTAAAAATCCCGAGTAGTAAATTTCTTCATGGACTTCCAGAAATAATCCATTTTTTTTTAATATTCTTGTTTTGAATTAAAGCATACAGCCAATTAATTAGTTCCCCAAACACAAGAGAATGTGGAATAAGAACTAGCATAATCAGGAACAACAGAGTAGTATGAAATTTTGGACATCAGAGACAGTAATTCAGAAAAGCAAGACTAGAAATAGTGCAATTCAAAATATTCCATAGGAATAGATGCCCTTCTAGCTCAGCTGATGTGGATTATGTGAATCCAGAATGTGTTGGAAGGATGAAGCTTATATCATTTGCATTCTATGCGCTTGCACTAGTGGGGAAAATATTAGAGCCATCTTTAGAATTCACTCTCGATCCCATCCCTGGTACAAAAGAGCCCAAATCTGTTCACCTTCCAGTCATGCTTTGAGGTGCACTTCTTTATCCCAAGTTTTGGAGAAGCAGGGACATGATAAAGATGGGATTTGGGGTGTGCTGGTTATTAGTTTGGTTTCAGGTTAATCTCTTGTAGGTTATTTACTTATTTTCTTGTCTTAAAGTTGAGCAAACCTGCTGGTTTTTATCTTTTATATTACTGTACATTTAATTAAATCAAAGGCACCTTAAGATCAGGATGAGTGCTTCCCCCCCATGTACATTAGTTAAATATAAACAATAATCAATATTAAGGTGTGTCTAATAATACTAATGACTGGTTAAGAGAACATATGCATAATACAACCATTTTTTTAAAAAAAGGCTGTCAATAGAGCTGATGCAAAATGTTTCTGAAAAAATGGAACAATGTACTATTGCCATCAGTAAATGATGGGCATGCGACTACAGCAGCACTTTTCTCCAGTAATCATTTAGGGTAGATTCTCCACTGCTTTGTACCTGTTGTAGTTAGTTACTTCTGTGCAAAGTTGGTGTAAAATGCTACCATTCTGCACTGGTAATGTTTTTACCTCCAGTTTTCACTCACTCTGCACAGGTGAGATTACTACAACAGGCACAGCACATTGTGGAATTAGGCCCTTAATATATTAGGGTATTTAGGGCATTAAAAAATATTATCAAACATGAACCTGATGTTTAGATGCGAGTGAAAAGTCCCAGGGTGGGTATGAACGGGGTCAAATAAGTACAGGTTTTCTACTTTCCCCTGTACCTCTTTTTGTTATCTTGTGGGTGCTGTATATGGTTTTCCTGACATGTTTAATTCTGATACAATCTCTTCATTTAAGTTAAAAGCCTTATTTATACTGCTAGTCCTTACTCTCAGTAGTAGGTGGAACACTGGCGTGAGATCAGAATCAGGCCTATTTGACTGATATGCTGCTGTAATTGTTTGAGAAATAAAACAATGTATCTTTAATGTGTAACAATAAAAGGGAAACCACATCAATTACTGAAGCTTAGCTGTAATGTAATACCACCACTAAACACGGACAAGGGAAGCAAAAGGTGTGTAACTAAAAGTTTAGAGCAACAGGGCTATCCATGTGGGGTTTTTTTGGAGTATGTAAAATTTTTTAAGAGAAAACTGGAGTTTGTTAGGTAATTGCAGTCTTCTTCTTAAGAAAATTATAAAGCTTACATTGTCTTGCCAAATACACTTTAGTGCTATTTTTTGCCATCAGTTTGCTTCTCCTTCACTAAAGGATATTTCTTTGTGGTAACATGAAATTACTGCCATCATCATTTTCCTCCCTCTTAATTTTATGCTAATAGTCAGTCTATGTTTGGTGAGTGACCAAAGCAAACTTTGTTTTAGAAATGAGGGAAACTCTTTGAGGAAAAAATCCAAATAATCCAAAATGTCATTCCCTTTTTCTACACCCAAACTTACTTATTGGATTGTTTCTTTTAAGGAATGAAGCATGTTTTAAGCGTAATTACAGTAACACATTTGATTTTTATTTTGGCAGAGTGAAGATATATACCTTTTAAAAAGAGAAATTGAACAGGGGGAAAGAGATCTTGAGAAAGTGCAGACCTTTCACACTGAATGCCTGATGATGAACTGGTATAATGGAGAAAAAGATTGTGAAAATAAGTATGTCCTCAAACTGTCTTTATGCCTCAGAGTGCTCTGTAGGTTATGCAAGCTACCTGTTACATTTCTTGTCTTGTCTTCATTTTGCATTTTTCACGTCTGACATTCTCCTTAAGATGTTTTCCTTTTGCAAAGAAAGGTTAAAAAGTCTTTAATTAATACTATTGTAAGAATCATTATGAAAAAAAAAAAACAAGTCTGGAAGAAAAAGATTATGAAAATGTATTGCTGGGAATTGGAACAAAATGGTGTGTGAGCCAAGGTGGCAGCAGTAACAAGAACCAGTTCAGATACTGTGAGTATTCTTCTGCCTCCTGGAGACAGTACATGCTTGGAAAAAAAGTTTGTCCCTTCAGTTTGATCCCACAGAACATGTTTGTACATTCATTCCATATTGATCCTTATGGTCTTAGTTCAGTTCCCCTCTTCCCTCCCCCCTACCCCAATACTACTACATTCAGTACCAATTTGCAAGCTCTTTGAAAGTCTAATTGGACAAAGAGTGAATGTGCATGAAGAATAAATGTCCCTAGAGATGTCCTTTAGGTCACGGTGGATGGAGGCAGATTCTTAGGGCACTGGGGGAACTTTTCGCTGCTGCTGATTACGCAGTTTCCATTTTATAGAAATTCAGAGATCTTAGATCTCCAGGTATATCAATTGGATACCTTACAAGAGCACTAAATAAACAAAAAGGAGGAAATTATTTCACCTGATGCCCACTTCACTTGTGTACTACAAATACAAAACCAAAAAATTTACATCTGAAAAAAGGATTTCAACAATTAATGAAAACAATCTCCTGCCTTAAAAAAATTATCTGAATACAAGCAAAAGTTCATGATTTATTGTTATAGAGGACGTGCAGAATGATTTAAGATGCATGGAAGGAATGGTCAGCAGGTCAGTATAAAAAATATGTAAATATATAAAAATATGTAAAAATATGTTTATTTCAAGGCTTGTTGTTGTCGTTAACATTAGTAGAGACATTTATATCACTTATTATTTATAGGATGGCTCACTCTCCTCCCTCCACCCTTGGGAATTCAAAGCAGCTTTAATAGAATAGTCTGGCCTCCAGTAAAGGATAGACAACTTATATGTGTATCAGGGTTTTTTACATGAACCTTTGAAAGTAAAACTAACATTTTTTAACCTATTTGTAAAATCAAGACTGTAGTAAAATAATGTGAATCAGTTTGTAGTCTTGCAGAGCATTTGAAATCAGTATTTAAGAGCCTCATGCATTTAAACTTAACGTTTGAAAAGTGGTTCCCTACAAATACATTTATACTCCTGAAGGTTATTAACTTGCTTGTTTCCTGTCTTTATCACTCATAAACAGGCATCACAAGCAGACTCTTACTGCATCCTCTGTAACCACACACATTCAGGAGCTGAACACCTCTCCTACCAGTAAGCCATACTGTGCCTCAGAAAAGCCATTGCTGACTTCACACCAATGTACAGTAGATGTATGGCAAACTCGTTGTGACAGTCCAGTCAGAAGGAAGACAGCACTGTATGCAGGTAACTATCTAAAGTGAAGCATGCTTATTATTCAACAGAATTTATTCATCCACTGTGAAGTGATTCTGTCATCTCTGTTGCAAATAAAACATTTGATTATTTAAACAAAACATTATCTTAAAACTCTAATTTATCTTCCATCGTTTTTGCATTTTGTTCGTCTTGGACATTTACCCTAGACTGGTCAGTGTCCAGTCATTTGCACTTTCTGGTACAGTGCTGTGATGGTTGGCTTGCACACCCTGCAGGGGAATGCCTAATTTAAATTATTTTGATTGAAATTTTAAAAATACAGCGTAAGCAGTTCAGTTAATAGTAGGCATTTAACCTCTCTCTCTTTTTAATGCAAATAAATGAATCATTGTTTGTGGTTACTGTGAAGGCCTCGTGTGTGTTTTATTAGCTACAGCATTAATTAAAAAAACCTTGTGTAAGTACTGAGAACCAGTTAGAGCCGAAGTATTGTTACCTGTGAGGGCTTGTCTAAGACAGTTCATTTAAGAACATGGGATGAAAACCAAAGAAGTGTTATGTTTTTAAGAATTGCAGGCAGCCATTTGATTTGTAGATTAGTTGTCCTTTTCTCTCTGTCTGAATACCTGCAGAGCAAACAAAGACTAGTCTGCTCAGGACCCTGGGCCATCGAGTGAGATCCTGTGAAGAAAGACCAGATGAGAGGATATCTCCTGAAAGAAAGGGTTGTTTGCTCAGAAATAGCCTGAAAGCTGCCACTATTTTTAAAGGCAAGTTATAACAACTGGGGAAATTGAAGTCACTTATTCTAATTTGTTTAAATCTGGTGGTAGCACATTTAAGACAGAGCTGAGTTGTTGATGAGCTTGTAAACTGCAGTAAAAAGAATTCCGACTGGGTTTCACTGGCCAGGTCAAGGAAGCATTTTCATCATGATGGTAAATTTGAGATATTAAAATATGATGGATACCGATGGAAAATTGAATACAATTTCACAGGTCTGTAAATAGCATTCAGTTTAGCATCATCTTCAAGGGAAAGAATGGTCTGGTTTTTTTGGAAAGACCTCAAGGTCTTTGCACACTGTCTATACACTGTCACTTTGGCAGGGTCATTTTCCATGAAGGTGGTGCAGAATACTGTCATTGAAGACTGCTGAAGGCTCATCTGAATCACAGTTGTTTTTCTTGAAAAGGGTGCACATCTAGGGTATGTTTATTGTAATCAAAGAAACATGAACATTGTATATTAGCTTAATGAGATGGCAGTAACACTATGTTATGTTACTATGGCCTGAGTTGAGGAACAAGCTTGGTGAATCTTCCTTCTTGAGTTAAAGGCTATAAATCTAAACAAAGTATAAAATAATTTTGAAATAGATTTATCTACATTGGCATTTTTGTTACTAAAAATTATTGTTTGGGGGTGTGAAATGACAAAAGTTGTAGCAACGAAAAGCGCTGGTGTGCAGAGCGCTTCATTGGTGGGAGTTGTGCTCCTGGCGAAGAGGCTACTGGCTTCTCCTTGGAGGTAATTTTATTTTGCCACCACACAGTGCACTTACAATGGCGTGGCTGCAGCAACACAGCCATGCCCTTGTAAAGTGCATAGTGTAGACATCTTACACAGTGTAGACATAGCCTTAGTGCTTATCTACGTTTCCATTTTTTGTTTTTATTAGTTCTTGTGAAGTGTGAGTGGTCAGGCACCATGACTGAAACACAAGAGAGATTAATTCTCATGAATAAATGTAATAGCTGGAATAAGCATTATTGCATAGCCTTAGTAGCACTTCTAATAGGCTCAGATAGAGCCGATGCTAATTACTTTGTGGAGTGTGTGTGTGTGTAAAACCATTACATGATGCCTTTGTAAATTTGTAAATGTTTTTCCACAGAGCTGAATACACAAAAGGGGGCAAAAAGAACATCTAAAGAGTACGTACATGTGTCACACGCAAGTGGTGGTGGTTTATATTTCTTTATTTTCCATAATTGCTATATTACCAAATATGTTTCTGTTTGATATTACATCTCACAATCTCTTATTTTTAGTTCTCTAGATATGTCTTCAGCTCATTGGCTAAAGACTCATGGTTTGGTTGCTAGACGACTCACCATAATGGATGCCTTAGCCCCTACAGCTGTTCCTCACAGCACTAAATACATCCCGGTTTTAGACAAACGTGTTGTTTCTAAAGTATTTGATGAGGTAAAACTCTTATGCTGTTTCAGGGGAAACTTAAAATTTACCTTTTGATTTTATTTTTTTATTCTTCTTCTTCTAGATAAATATTGAATAAGCATGTCCTCAAGTGTCCATAGCAGAATGTGGGTTATTCACAGTAAATGTACTATATACATTTGGAAATATTTATTCACAACAAATAATGATAAAATAAAATTATTAATTATATTTCCTGCAGGTGACAAGATAATAGAGCTTAATGCTGTTTGCATTTCTTGCCTATATACCAGTTGGTGACAACATGCAGCCACCAGGTGTTCAAAAATTGTTTATGGGCCATAGTCATTAATGGTATTTGTTAAATCATTGGAGTTTTGAATTTTGGGCTCAATTAGTCAGCCAGAAAACTGGTTACGCTTTCCTGGATCACTGAGTTCTCAGAGCTACACATGTTCTCTAGAGTGCTTTTAGAAAAGAACAGACTGAAATGATCTAGGATCCCATCTTGATAGATGCTGAGTGCCTCTTGTGAGGTTCTATGTGTTAACAATTTCCACTGAATTATTTGTCTTGAAATGTGAACCTATGCCCTCCCCAAAGGGCAATCCATGTTGTGGAAGGTTACCCCTGGAGGAATTCTTAAATTGATGTATTCTCTCTATACATGCTGAGAATTTCTTGTAGTTCATTCTAAGTAATAAATGTTTTACAAAAACAACACAGCAGTGGAAAAGCTGGAGAGCATGAGCTTAAATTGAATAATGAGGAGGTAAAGGCTTTGTGAATGGGATATGATGTGAACCTGGGTGAAATATTCATAACAAAATGTGAACCTACATGCAATTTAAGATTTTTTAAATTTCAGTTTTAAATTCCAACTTGAGTGCATTTTTAAGGGAATTTTTGCTGTGATATTCAGATTTCTAAGGAAAAAATAGGCTCACTATTTTAGTGAAAATAGCCAAAAAAAAAATCAAGCTTGTTTCTGATCTATAAAAAAGGGGAAGGGGCATTTTTTAAAAGAAAGATGTCTTTTTGCTTCAAAATCTTACATAAATGTATACATTTTCATATTTCATATGTGAAAATAGCCTTTTTGCCAAAACCAAATAAAGCAAAACTTATGTCAACCTGTGGAAAACAGTGAATTTGGGTATGAAATGTCACATAACAGAAACTGGGAATTTGACAAAACTCTAATGGGCTATTTCCTGGCAATACTCACCTCTCCCTATGCCCAGGGCCAGCTCTAGGTTTTTTGCTGCCCCAAGCAAAAAAAATTTTGGCTGCCCCTCCCCCCCCCCAGCTTTTTTTTTGCCTTTTACATGTTTGCACTTTGCCGTTTTGATTTGACTGTTTAAAATTAAAAAAAAAATTGAAAACAGAGAATTTGTAGTTAGTGAAATAAAACAATTTCCTACTAGTAAAAAGAACAGGAGTACTTGTGGCACCTTAGAGACTAACAAAGTTATTTCAGCATAAGCTTTCGTGGGCTATAGCCCACTTCATCGGATGAGCTGTAGCCCAGGAAAACTTGTGCTGAAATAAATGTGTTAGTCTCTAAGGTGCCACAAGGACTCCTGTTCTTTTTATGGATACAGACTAACATGGCTGCTACTCTGAAACCTTTCCTACTAGTGTAATTTTAACATTTAACTTTAACAAAACCCTCCCGCCTGGCCCAACTTTTACCTTGGTGTGGATCTGGCCCGAGGTGGATTCATCTCCCAACACGGCCACTCCCAAGGCCTGGGGTTGGGGCTGCTTTTGGATCCCAGCGCCGCTGATCCTTCGTCTTCGCCTTGGCCCTGGCACAAGCTGGGCTCAGCCCGGGTTCCCGCTCTGCTTCCCTCTCCCCTCCCCTGGAAGGAGGCAGCTCAGAGGGGAGGAGGAGAACGCAGCGGTGGGGACAAGGTGAGTAGGAGCGGCCTGCCTGGGCACCATGTTCCCCCTCATCCTCTACAGCCAGAGCAGGGCTGCGCTACCGGCTCCCACCTGGGGGGAAAAGGTGGCCGCTGACCGCGGGAGAGCAGTGGGGACAAGCCGAGGAGGAGTGGCCCATCCTCTGCAGCTGGGGAAGGGCCGCGCTACCGGCTCCCACCGCTCTTCTCCGGTTAGCAGCCAGCCCTGGCTGCAGAGGACGGGCCACTCCTCAGCTTGTTCGCACCACTCTCCCTTGGTCAGCGGCCACCCCACAGGCAGGAGCCGGTAGCGCGGCCCTGCCCCAGCTGCAGAGGACGGGCTGCTCCTCGGCTTGCAGTGGCGGGGACAAGCCGAAGAGGAGCGGCCCGTCCTCTGCAGCCGGGTCAGGGCCGTGCTACTGGCTCCACCTGGGGGTAGGGGTGGCCGCTGACTGTGGAAGAGCGGCGGGAGCTGGTAGCGCGGCCCTGCCCCGGCTGCAGAGGATGTGCCACTCACTCCTCCTCGGCTTGTCCCTGCCGCTGCAAGCCAAGGAGCAGCCCATCCTCTGCAGTCGGGTAGGGCCACGCTACCAGCTCCTGCTGCTCTTTCGCGGTCAGCGGCCACCCCCACCCCCAGGTGGAGCCAGTAGCACGGCCCTGACCCGGCTGCAGAGGACGGGCCGCTCCTCAGCTTATTCGTGCCACTCTCCCGCGGTCAGTGGCCACCCCCCACCCTCCCAGGCGAAAGCTAGTCGCGCAGCCCTGCCCCAACTGCAGACGACGGGCTGCTCCTCGGCTTGCAGTGGCGGGGCAAGCCGAGGAGGAGCAGCCTGTCCTCTACAGCAGGGCAGGGCCGTGCTACTGGCTCCCGCTTGAGGGGTCGGGGGTGGCAGCTGCCTGCGGGAGAGCATCGGGGACAGGTTCTCCACTTAGCCAGCTCCCTGCCCTGCCGCACTCAGCAGCAGAACAACAAGCTGGTTACCGCCCCCTGGAGTGGTCAGGATCTAGCCGGGACGCCGCTTCTGGTATGAGCTGGGGCCCCAGTATTATGCCACCCCATATATTCTGCCTCCCTAGGCACTTGCTTCTTTAGCTGGTGCCTAGAGCTGCCCCTGCCTATGCCCTTTCCTGGAGAGCCCTACTAGCTGTTCTCTTCAGGTGTCCCCATGGAGAGTTTCCCAAGCACTCCCTGCATCTTTTCAGGATAGTCTTGAAATTTTGTTATAACTACTGCTTTAAAGAAGCACCTTGTAAAAACTAAAAGCTTTCTAGAATAGTTTGAGCCACCTCTGCAAATGGTATTTTAGAAAAATATTTCTCTAAGATATTATTGGGCCAAATTCATCCACAGGGATGAATGTAGGCCATTATATTTGAAATGAATATAATGGTATAGCTGTTAGCAAACAATGCAATATTTGTAGGCTTTTTGGGTTTGGGGACATAATTACAGATAGAGATGGGCACATTTTTTTCTTACGAGAAAAAAATAGTTTATTTGCTGAAAAATGCAGTTTTGGTCAACGCAAAACTATTCGTGAATCTGACCTGATAGTTTTGTTTGAGGGAAAGTTTTTCAGGGTCAGTTTGAGAGAAATAAGAGTGAATTTGTTCCACTTTGTATAAATACTGTGATGGGGCAAGGCCAGATGGCTACAGTAAAGTATTGAGGAACAGGTATGTTAGCCCCAGGCTAAACAATCCCTAGTACCATGGTAACCAAATGGCAGTTGCTCCAGGTTAATCAAGGCACCTGGGGCCAATTAAGATCTTTCTAGAAGGCAGTGGAGATAGCTACATTGATTAGAACATCTGCAGCCAATCAAGGCAGGCTAATCAGGGCACCGGGGTTTAAAAAGGAGCTCACTCCAGTCAGGCGGGGAGGAGCCAGAGGAGAGGAAGCGTGTGTGAGGAGCTGGAGCAAGAGGCGCAAGGGACTGGGACTGGGACTAGAGCTACTGGAGGATTGAGGAATTATCAGACAATCAGCATTATCAGACACCAGGAGGAAGGTCCTGTGGTGAGGATAAAGAAGGTGTTTGGAGGAGGCCTTGGAGAGTAGCCAGGGAGTTGTAGCTGTCATGCAGCTGTTACAGGAGGCACTATAGACAGGCTGCGATCCACAGGGCCCTGGGCTAGAACCCGGAGTAGAGGGCGGGCCCGGGTTCCCCCAAACCTCCAATCTGATCAGACACAGGAGGAGTTGACCCAGTCTGTGGGTTCCACCAGAGGGGAAGATCACTGAGGTGAGCAAATCCGCCAATAGGCGCAGGACCCACCAAGGTAAAGGAGGAACTTTGTCACAATACTTAAAGTGAGAGTGACTCTATAGCTGGTGGTTAAAGGAGTCACTTGGGGAGAGAGGGGTAAGAGATGTGGATTCAAACTCCTCCTTTTAGTCAGGAGTAGGTCAGTGCCTTTATCACAAGGCTATAGAGTCACTCTCACTTTGGCCCACTGAATATTTAAGTAGTTAAATAAAGTGGAACAGCTTCAACAGGAGAAATTGAGAGCAACCCACCTAGAGTAGCCTATAGCCTGTCGATAGATGCTTACCTGGCAGGGCTGTGATTTGAATTCAAGTCCTTGCTCCAGAGTGGGGATTTGGCACTGGGTCTCCCACATACCATTTTCCTAACCACTGAGCTAAAGGTTATGAAGGGAAACACACAATACCTGATCTGAAACAGACATTTCCAATTTGCTGACAAATTCCAAACCTTTTTGGAAATGAACTGATTTTCTCTGATCTTTCAGTTTGCTGGCTGAAGCAAAAAATCAGTTATTTGCCCGCTCTCGTTAGAAGCAGTTATAAATTAACACTCCTGTCCTGCCAACTATTTTTATGGAGAACTTCCCCACAGATTTCATTAAGACATCTAATGAATAGCTCAATGGTAGGTTATGGCCCGAGATGCTGGAGCCTGCATTGTTGCAGGTCATGAATATGCTATATGTCAAGGAAGGAAAGGAACTGGAACACTACTAAGTGGAGTCAACAGAATTACCTTTATCAGCCCTGGAACTCAATCTCCTTTGGAATCCATGCCAACACTTGAAGGAAAAGTTGAGAATAGGGTGTGACTTTAATTATAGATAGGGGCCTATGAAATTCATGGCTTTGAAAAATGCATCATGGACCATGAAATCTGATCTCCCCGTGAAATTTGGCTATTGTAGGGGAGAGTCAGCTCCAGCTGCTAGTCTTGACTAGGCTGGGGAGGAACGGGACTTCTTATTCCCCTGCAGGGGCAGCTCCCAAGGCCAGGTCAGACTCACCACTGGGAACTTCCCCTGGCTGCAGGAAGCTCTGTGGCTGCTGGCTTGGAAGCCAAGCTCTTAAGGCAGCACTGAGCTAAGGGTGGCAATCCCGTGACCCTCCCCCATCTCTTTTGGGTCGGGACCTCCACGGTTACAACACTGTGAAATTTCAGATGGCAACATCTGAAACCACTAAATTGGCTATTTAATAAATCCTATAATTGTGAAGTTGACCAAAATGGACCGTGAATTTGGTAGGACCCTAATTATAAAGCTTGAGCAGGAATTATGAGGTTGCATTAAGAATCTTGGTTGCTCCTGTACTTGAAAAGGCTCCATTCAGAATCATAAATACATACACGATTGTTGGTATTCTTTCTCCTCAGATCTTGGTTTTGTTGGAGGTAAAATACTCCTTTGGTTTCTTAGAGGACATTATTTTTATTTTCATCTTCTACAAACATTAATGCACTAGCATCAGATTTATTGTTTTAGAAATAGAAAAGCAAGCAAAAAGGTTGTCATGGCAGTTCTTCATTAACATCATGCTCGTGTGCTCTTTCACTTTTGTGTGCCCTGGCAGTTTCACCTGAGCTATTTCAAAGAGATTAATTCATTACACAGTGCATCAGTTTCATATCCAGAATAAAAGGTGTTCTAGTAGTTCTGGAGGAATACTTCTCTGTAGATTCTTTTGTAGATTCTTTTGTGTATCTGCTTTGCAGATTGTGGTGTCTTTAATAAGTTTAATGCCATAATAATGCGTGTATTTTTGCTTTCCCTTCAAGTACCACTCAGACTATTAGACCCATTCCTTGAGAAGTTATATTGAATTTTAATGTATTGTACTGTTGGGATAAAGGGTGGTGCTAGGACACATTCCATTGAAAAGGAAGCCTATGTGGAGAAAATCCTGCCAGTCTCTTACCCCTTTTATATAAAGGGGACGCAGCTGAAGCAAAACTGCTCATCTCAACTGTGGCAGTATGGGATTGGAACACAGTGATGTCTCAAGTAAGCTGGTCCCAGGTTATTTAGGGCTTGAACTCCATCCGGAAATCCAGAGGCAGGCATTGCTTGTTGAGTATTTCCTCGTGAGCAAAGACTGATCTCATCTGTTTGGACAAAATACTCTGCTTAAGAACAACTGAGTTGCCATGTTCTCACTGGCTTTAGCTTCTGAATGGATTTAAGGTGTAGTCCATTGTGAAGTGATTTGCTGTAGTCTATTAGTGAGGTGACACAAATGCTTAAATCTCAGTGACAAGGTCATTCTCAGAAAGAAAAGGTGGCAACCTTGGATCCAGCCGCGAATGGAGACAAAGCCATCTGACTACTGCTGAAAGATGATCATCTAGTAATAACTGGGAATCCAGCCAGACTCCCATGATATAGACACAAGTAACACATGGCAGAGAGATACTTTCAGTTAGAGGCACTTTTTTTTTAATGCATCTTCTGATAGTTTTCTGTAACCCATCAACATTACTTCAGTTTCATCAGGATTGAACTTCTGCCAGCTCTCTGTCATCCATGCTCCAAACTCAGATGGACATTGGGAAAGAGATTTAAATGCACCATTTGAGATGAAAGAAGTTTTACAGAATCTACGTTGTTACACTGAACACAGTAGTATCTTCCTCCTGTACCCCATGTTTCCTTGTGCTGTGCTTGTACTGTGCACTGGAGTTTTTCCGGAATTACCTTGGAAAGTTTAGTTGTTTGAAGGGTTGTGGGAAGATGGGTTGGGTATTATTGTTGTTTGGGGGTTGGGAAATTGTGGGAGGTCTCGCTCCCCTCTTTTCTTTAAGATCCCTTATTAGGGTGTCTGTCTGTGCTATTTTTGTAATGAAGTGTGCTTCCGTATATCCTGTCATACACCTAGAGCCAAATTTTCAAAGATATTTAGACACCTAAAAATGTAGATAGACACCATGTGCAATTTTCAAAAGTGCCTATGCAGGTCTGGCATCTAGCTCCCATTGAAATCAGTGACATTAGTTTCAGTGGGAGTTAAGCATCTAACCTACTTCAATCTTTTGAAATCACAATAGGTACCTATCTGCATCTTTAGGAACTGAAATATCTTGATGGAATCTGCCCCTGGAGTATAAGATATGACATTTAAAATGTTTAAATAAGTAAATTCCCTATTTGCATGTTGTGTAAAAATAGATGACAATAAGCTGGTATTGTATACAGAAGCATAATACAATGATGCATTAAAATAATACAGTATATAATATGTTCATGTTGTAGATCCTGTTTGCATCCTTTCTGTGCTGCCCTTTAGCTAGTAGATTAAGACTAGAGAGAGTGCTGCTCATTCCATTTAGAATTTAAATAGAGATTTAGCTAGCTTAATTTCCCTTGCCTCATAAGAATTCATTTGCAGGGTTCCAACATTTTATTTAAAGGGGTCACAGTAGCTACAAGGCTTGTGTACACGTAGTACAAGAAAATGATGTCTTAATTCAGAAACAAATGTATGTTTCAACTTAATTACCTTTGATTGGGATCAGTCTCATGGGTCTCCAATCACTCGATCACTCACATCAAGTGCTTGTTTTTTTCTTTACTTTTCCTTTTTTTCGTTTGAGATTTGCCTTGCATACGTAAGGTTGGGGTATTCCAGTATTCTGGTACAGAAAGAAGAACACAATAAATGAAGTCTTTCCCCTTTTTTATATTGTAGGTGTTACCCCTAGCCCATGTTAGCAATGACAAGAATCGGATCACACTAATTAATCCTCAGGCAGTGAATCTTGATGCCTATAAAGAGAAACTGGAACAAGCACTTAAATCCTATGAAAGGTAAGTCTGCTCTTCAGATTTTCTCCATGCTGACAGGCTAACTCTGTTTTTTCATATGATGAATTGGGTTCATTTTACATCTCTGACTGCCTTACCTGTGCTTTGCTCACTAATCCATCTCCTCAAATATGTATTTTAACATTCTGTACATTTGAGTATTTTCAAACAGCCACCATTGTCTAAAGATATATCCTACCAGAGAAATATTCTTTTCAAAAGTGTGGCATTAAAAGTAAATGAGTAGTCAGGGACACCATAAATATTACATTGCACACATAATACACACATTATTCTTTTTAAGTAACAAAAATTCATTTTAATCTCAACTGTAATCTCAAAATGTTAAATGTAAAACAAAACCCTTTCTGAAATAGAAACATAATACAAATATAGCCAAGGAAATAAACAACAGGTGCCTAACATTAAGCTCCTAGATCCATAGTTAGGTCCCTAAATAATTGTCCTGAGTTTTGCTGTTGACCGCTTGGTCCGATTTTCAAAAGTGCCACTTGTTTAGGCTAACTATGAGTTTAGGAGCATAACTTTAGGCACCCGTGTTGTAAGATATTGGCCCTTAATTTTATGTTTTTTTCCAGAAGAGTTGTGTTGTGCTTATTGTTCGCAGGATCAGATAGGAAGTAGACATTGAAAGGATTTTATAAATCTTAACTATTTATTTCTTGGCTTTTAAGTTTGTGGTTTTTGAAAATTATATGATGATTAGTAATCTTAACAGGATTTTATGGACAAAAAACTTTAATAAACTACATGTCTAGTCAAATTTTATTCTAATAAAATGTACAGATTTAATAACTAATACATTTATGACATCTGAGTCTTCCTTTCTTGACTAATTGTTGAGTTGGCTTCCCAAGTTTTAGGCCTTGTCTGTGCTACAGAGTTTTGTTAACAAAAGGCAACATTTATCAACAAAACAATGGATGCACACACAGGACGATGTCACTCTTGGCAGTAAAAATGCCCTTCTTTGGCAATAAAATAACACCACCCCGACAAGAGGCATAAGGCTTTTTGGGCAAAATTTTTGTTGATAAAGTGGCAGTGTAGACACCCACGCTTGATTTTATTGCTTTAATTGGCCTCCGGGAGGTGTCCACAATGCCCATCCTGACTGCTGTGGTAAGCAGTTCGAAGTCCACTGTCCTGCAGCCAAGTAAAAAGCATCTGCCTCACCCCTTTTAAAGCTCTGGGAATTTTTGAAATTCCATATCCTGTTTGCTCAGCATGGAGAGGTCTCATCACATCTTACCAGGTGACCATGGCGGCTTCATGCAGCAAATGCTTCCCTGGCTGGACCACTGTGGAGTTGCTGGATCTGCTCAGTGTTTGAGGGGAGGAGGCTATGCAGTCCCAGCTGTACTTCAGCTGTAGGAATTTTGATATCTGTGGGCAGATTTCTTGAGGCTTTTGTGAAAAGGGCTATGACTGGGACATGGTGCAGTGCAGAGCAAAGATAAAGGAGCTGAGGCAGGGGTACCATAAGGGGAGGGAGGCAAAACATGGCTCTGGTGCTGCACCCAAGACCTGCCAGTTCTATAAGGATCTGGATGCTATCCTTGGTGGTGACCCTACCTCCTCTGCCAAGAGCCCCATGAATACTTTGGCGGGCCTGGAGGCAGCGGAAAGAGGACCTAACCCAGAGGATGAAGTTATTGATGAAGAGATGGCGTTAGAAGACGATGAGGAGCTCCGGGCGGGGTCGTCTGGTGGGGCATGCAGTCAGGAACTGTTTATCACTCCAGAGGTTTCTAGCCAGTTTAAGCAGTTGCTGTCCAGTGAGCAAGAAGCAGGAGATGAGACATCTGGTAAGTGGCTGTGGTTTGTGTAGTGCAGAGATGGGTTCAGGGTATAGAAATGTACAAGGCTTCCTATGTTTCTGTGTGCTGGACATTTCCCTGTGCAGCTAATCAATATGGTGGAGTAGGGGTGTTGATGTACACGAAGATCTCATGGGAATCCTCTGGAGAGATCTCTAGGAATCTTTCCTGGAGGTACTCAGCAATCCTCTGCTAAAAGTTCCTTGGCAGAGCAGCTTTGTTCCTTCCCCAGTGGTAGGAAACTTTCTCGTACCATTTGGCAATCACTTGTGCAGAGACCAAAGCAGCACACAGGTGAGCAGCATAGGGACCAGGGCAGAATCTACAAGTGAGTAGTAAATGTGCTCTCACTTCCCTGCTTACCCTCAGCCGGGAGATATCTGATACAATGATCCTATACCTGTGGAAAAGTGTGGTAGAATTTAGAATTTTTTCCCCAGTTGGCTGCACTGCAACCCTTCCAGAGCACTCTTTTCCTCATGTAGAGCACCCCCTGCTTCCAGCCAACACTCACCATGCTTGGGATGTTCACCAAGGGTCAGTGGGAAAATGATTATGTTACCAGAAGTGTATTTTACTGAAATGTTTCAATGCTGTGCGTGAACTTAACAATCACATTTCTGTGCATTGTTTCTTGTGCTTCTGCAGATGTGGCCTTGAGGGACACCCCACACACACCGGCAGAGTGTCTTTGCCAGACGACAAAGCGCCCAAGACGGAACAAAGAAGACATGTTCCGAGAGGTACTGCAGTTCTCCAGTGCAGAGAAAAGGGAATGCAGGGAGTGGAGGGAAGCTGAATGGCAGGACAGAAAAGAAAATTAGGAGTTTGTTAAGGACACTACTGAGCAGATGGTTAAAGTCATGGAAGAGCAAATGCAGATGCTGAAGTCCTTAATAATGCCTCAGATTGAACAGATGTTTGCCCGCCCTCCTCTGCAGCACATTCAGACCTCTTTTTTTCCACGCCCCCCCAAACTCCATCCACAGGTTCCTTTCTGCTTTCCAGAAGTTCTCAGTTTCCCATTCACTCCACCCTCTTGGACAACTTTCAAAATGACATCTGGACCTACACACAGCTCTGAAAGTCTGCCCTTCCCTGGTTCCTCCTTTCCCACCAAGCATCTTTGTGCGTTTGTGCATGTGTTGTTTTTTCTGAAATAAAAGCAAATTTTTGAACAATAATTAATCTTTATTTGTGTCCTACAAATTGAGATAGCAGGCACTACTAAGCCATACACAGGCAGTTTAATCATTTGCTTACTGGAATTTAAGGCCCAAATTTCACAATTGCTTCCTATGAAAACTAGATGTAATGTAACATTTCAGTACCAATCACAGAGATGTACATTACTGTATCATAAATAAATAGCTAAGGGTTAATGTTTCTTTCACCTGTAAAGGGTTAACAAAAAAAACCCAAACACCTGACCAGAGGACCAATCAGAAAACTGGATTTTTTTCAAAGCTTAGGGGAGGGAATTTTTTGAGTCTGTGTCTTTGTCTGGCTCCCAACTATGAGAGGGGATTTTTTCCTTCTTTCTATCTTCAAGCTTCTAATCTTCAGTTTCAAAGTTGTAAGTACAAAGGTAGAGAAAACAATAGGCTGTTATTGGTTTTTTTTTTTGTATTTACATGTGTGTAGTTGCTGGAATGTTTAAATTGTATCTCTTTTGGAATAAGCTGTTTATTCATATTTTTCTTTTAAGCAATAGCCCTGTATTATTGTCACTTGATGCAGAGATCATGTTTGTGTCTTTTTCTTTCTTTTTTATATAAAGCTTTCTTTTTAAGACTTGTTTGATTTTTCTCTGGGTAGGCTAAGGAACGAAGGGGAGGGGAAATTCTCTTTGTGTTAGATCTACGGAGGGTAAGCTCTGCAGCACCAGGGAATTGGTGGGGGGGGAAGAGAGATAGAATCTTTTCTGTTTCCTTGTATTTTGGGTTTGTCTCTTTGGGAATAAGGAGACATGCTTCTTGGTATTGTGATGTAAAGAGATTGCATCAGTAACTCTCAGGTTAGCCCAGAGAGGAAAGTCTGGGTAAAGGGAGAGAGGGGGAAGGGAAGTGGTTATTTCCTTTGTTGTAAGACTCAGGGCATCTGAGTCTTGGGGTTCCCCAGGGAAGGTTTTGGGGAGACCAGAGTGAGCCAAAAACACTGGAATTTTGGCTGGTGGCAGCGAGATCAAATCTAAGCTGGTAATTAAGCTTAGAGGGTTCATGCAGGCACCCAGATTTTGGACGCTAAGGTCCAGATTTGGGAAGGCTTATGACATGGTGGCAGCGAAGTGGGAAAAATAAGAATCCAGAAGCCAGTAGGAATATTATTTTTCTTTTTCTCTGCTAGGGCTTTTAGCAGAGAGAAAGGGTTTGGTTTTAAAAGGAGCCAGAGAGAATTTTTTTTCTCTGTTTCTCTCAGTATGCTCAGGTGGCTTGCATTTTAAGCAAGGAGCCATTAAGGTGACAAAAGGGTCTTTTGTTAAACAATAGAATTCCGATTGGGAATCAAGTACCCAGCAAACACACACAGGTAAATAAACTGGTTTTGACTAGTTAATTTGCATGTCAAAGCTTAGCTAGGAAAGAGAAGTTAAACAAAAGGACTGTTGCTAGGCAGACTCCAGGAGACAACAGAGAGCCAGCAGTTCAGACAATAAACACCAGAGGGCACCCCAACACAAGAAAAGGAACCATGATGTCCAAGGAAAACCTGAAGCAGTAACAGCTGGAAGCAAGGACAAACAAGAAGACTGACAGATCACGGACACAGATGGCCAGAGACAAGGCACAGCAGAAAACAAAAATGGAAGGCTAACAAAAAGAGAAAAGCAGCCAAAGAGCAGCCCTTCAAAAGAGGAACAAGAAGCAAGAAAGATGCAGCCTTCCAACGAGAGAGGAAAAAAACAGAGAGGGAGGCCCACCAAGGCCCTGGAATTAGAACAGGCTAAGCATCAGAACGCAGCCAATCCTAATCAACCGTCGCCAGTTGTTGTTCAACCGCACAAGAAATTTCCCAACTACAAGGCAGGTGATGACACTGAGGCCTTCTTAGAAAATTTTGAAAGAGCCTGCATTGGTACAGCATCTCTGAAGACCAGTACATGGTAGAGCTGAGGTCACACCTCAGTGGACCCTTAGCAGAGGTGGCGGCTGAAATGCCAAAGGACAAAATGAACGATTATAAACTGTTTCAAACCAAGGCCAGATACAGAATGGGGATAACCCCGGATCATGCCCGTCGGCGTTTCAGAACCCAAAAGTGGAAACCAGATGGGTCATTTCCCAAACACGCCTACTACGTTGGAAAGAATTATAAGGCCTGGATATCAGGAACCAATGTTCAATCCATTGACGAACTGCACCTCCTCATACAAATGGAGCAGTTCTTGGATGGTGTTCCTGAGGACATAACACGGTACATACAAGATGGAAAACCAAAAATCTCACCGAGGCGGGGGAGATTGGAGCCAAATGGATGGAAGTGGCAGAAAGCAAGAAAGCTACTGTAAAGGGGAATGAAAACCCCAGGGGGCACACCGACAATAAACCCTACAACCGAGGGCAACCCAAAACCCCACCTACAACCCAAGGAAGCCACAGACACCCTATTCTTCCACCTCACCAGTCTCCAGTAACTCACCTCAACCCAGTGACCCGTCAGCTGGAAGATGCTATAAGTGTAATGAACTGGGACATATAAAGGCCAACTGCCCAAAGAACCCCACCCGGGTGCAAGTCATTACACCACCATCACACCAAAGATCCCAGGCCCAGATACCTCTCAAATCCCTTGGAGCGAAGGGAAATTTGAGAGTGGGGCGAAAAGAAGGTTACTGTGTGGGAGAGACACGGGGGCACAAGTGTCAGCTATCCACCAATCCTTCGTGGATCCCAAACTCATCAACCCAAAGGCCCAAGTGACAATTTACCCCTTCATGTCACAAGTTGTAGACTTGCCTACAGCTGAACTGCCTGTCCAGTACAAGGGCTGGTCAGGAATGTGGACTTTTGCAGTCTATGACAATTAATTATTCCATCCCCATGCTACTGGGGGAAGACTTGGCCAACCAGGTGAAGCGGCCAAGAGAGTGGGAATGGTTACACGCAGCCAAACCAGGCACTTCCAGATCCCATTCCTGTTCCTGAGCCGTCCACAGAAGCCCCGTCTGTGTTACCCGAGACCCAGACAGAGGTAGTGGACCCGGATCCCATGCCACGGCTAAACCAGCCACAGCACCTCCAGTCCCAGGACCAGAACTGGAACAGCAACCAGCACCAGCAGTTGCAACCACATCTTCAACCTCCACGCCAGAGGGGGCCAACGAGCCTGAACTGGCAGAACAACAGACAACCATACCGAAGAGGCTAGCCAGAGCCTGAAATATCACCAGGTGCACCAGCAGAGAGCGGTTCACCAGCAACGGAAACAACCCCATCACCTACATCGCTTCCAGAGGGACCAAGCCCAAGTCCACAGTCTGAGGAAGAACTGGTGTCCCCAGCCTCAAGGGAACAGTTCCAAACTGAGCAGGAAGAAGATGACAGTCTTCAGAAAGCTTGGGTGGCAGCACGGAGCACCCACGCCTCTCAGCTCTTCTAACCGATCCCGGTTTGTTATAGACCAAGGACTTTTATACAAGGAAATTCTTTCTGGTGGACACAGGCAGAATGGCAGCCGCACAAACGGTTGGTGGTTCCAACTAAGTACCGGGGGAAGCTCTTAAGCTTAGCCCATGATCATCCCAGTGGCCATGCTGGGGTGAACAGACCAAAGACAGATTGGGGAAGTCCTTCCCACTGGGAGGGGATGGGCAAGGACATTGCCCAGTATGTCTGGTCTTGTGAGGTGTGCCAAAGAGTGGGAAAACACCCCAAGACCAGGTCAAGGCCCCTCTCCAGCCACTTCCCATAATTGAGGTCCCATTTCAGCAAGTAGCTGTGGATATTCTGGGTCCTTTCCCAAGAAAGACGCCCAGAGGAAAGCAGTACGTACTGACTTTCGTGACTTGCTACCCGATGGCCGGAAGCAGTAGCTCTAGGCAACACCAGGCTAAAGCTGTGTGCCAGGCCCTAACAGACATTTTTTGCCAGGGTAGGTTGGCCCTCCTAGCTAAGGGTTAATGTTTCTTTTACCTGTAAGGGTTAACAAAAAAAAAACCAAAACACCTGACCAGAGACCAATCAGGAAACTGGATTTTTTCAAAGCTCAGGGAGGGAATTTTTGGGGGTCTGTGTCTTTGTCTGGCTCTCAGCTATGAGAGGGGATTTTTTCTTCTTTCTATCTTCAAGCTTCTAATCTTCAGTTTCAAAGTGTAAGTACAAAGGTAGAAAAACAATAGGCTGTTATTGGTTTTTTTTTTTGTATTTACATGTGTGTAGTTGCTGGAATGTTTAAATTGTATCTCTTTTTGAATAAGGCTGTTTATTCATATTTTTCTTTTAAGTAATAGCCCTGTGTATTGTCAACTTAATGCAGAGATCATATGTTCATGTTTTTTTTTCTTTTTTTATATAAAGCTTTCTTTTTAAGACTTGTTTGAGTTTTTCTCTCTGGGTAGGCTAAGGAACAAAGGGAAGGAAAATTCTCTTTGTGTTAGATCTACAAAGGGTAAAGCTCTGCAGCACCAGGGAATTGTGGGAGGGGGAAAAGAAGATAGAATCATTTCTGTTTCCTTGTATTTGGGGTTTGTCTCTTTGTGGAATAGAGAAGACATGCTTCTTGGTATTGTGATGTAAAGAAATTGCATCAGTAACTCTCAGGTTAGCCCAGAGAGGAAAGTCTGGGTGGGAGAGAGAGGGGGAAGGGAAGTGGGTTATTTCCCTTTGTGGTAAGACTCAGGGCGTCTGAGTCTTGAGGTTCCCCAGGGAAGGGTTTGAGGAGACCAGAGGGAGCCAAAACCCTGGAATTTTTGGCTGGTGGCAGCGAAATCAAATTTGAGCGGGTAATTAAGCTTAGAGGGGTTCATGCAGGCACCCAAATTTCTGGACACTAAGGTCCAGATTTGGGAAGGCTTATGACATACTGGTTCTCATTTTTGAAGTGTTGCCTCAAAGCCTCCCTGATTCAAATAGGCCCCTCTGGGCCCCTCTGATAACCCTGGTGTCCGGCTGCTCAAAATCAGCAGTGACGCAGTCTGCCTCATCACTCCACCCCTGAGCAAACCTTTCACCTTTAGCTACACAGATATTATGCAACGTACAACATGCGGCTATGACCATGGGTATAATACCCTCACTGAAGTCTAAGCTACCAGAAAGGCATCGCCAGTGCGCCTTTAATCTGCCAAAGGCACATTCCACGGTCATCTGGCACCTACTCAGCCTGTTGTTGTACCACTCCTTACTGTTATCCAGGTTTCCTGTGTAAGGTTTTATGAGCCATGGTTTTAAGGGGTATGCTCGGTCTCCCATGATCAATATGGGCATTTCAACATCCCCTCAATGTAATCTTCTGGTCTAGAAAGAAAGTCCCTGCTTGGAGCTTTCTGTGCAGGCTGATGTTCCTGAAGATGTGTGTGTCATACACTTTCCCAGACCACCCCACTTTGAAGTTAGTGAAATTTTGATGGTGATTCATGAGCGCCTGCAACACGATGGATAAGTACCATTTCTTATTGATGTACTCCATCTCAGGGTGGTCTGGTGCCAGAATTGGAATATATGTGCCATCTATCACCCCTTCAGTTAGTGGAAACCCATTTCTGCAAAGCCGTCCACTATTTCACACACATTTCCCAGTCACACTCCTTTGTAGCAGGATGCAATTAATTGCCCTGCACACTTGCATTAATGCAGCCCCAATGGTTGACTTCCCAACTCCAAACTGATTGGTGACCCATCAATAGCAGTCTGGAGCCACAAGCTTCCACACAGCAATTGACACTCACTTCTCTATCAATAGGGCAGCTCTCATTCTGGTATCCTTGCACTGCAGTGCTGGGGCGAGCTCCGCACACAGTTCCAGGAAGGTGGCTTTCTGCATCTGAAAGTTCTGTAGCCACGGCTTATCATCCCAGACGTGCCTGACAATGCGATCCCTCCATTCAGTGGTTCTTTCCCAAGACCAAAAGCAATGGTCCACCGTGTGCAGCTGTTCTGTGAATACCAGAAGAAATCTAAAGTTGCTTCTATCCATATCACACAGTATGTCAGGCAACTGGGAGTCCTGTTCAGTTAGGAACTTCGTGATTAACAATACTGCCCTCTGCAATGTGTTAATGACATTTATCCGAGCATAGGAGAACAGAGCAGGATCCATCCCTTTGTTCAAAGATGCCAGGATGCACAGCAAACAAGGGCCGTAGAAAAATGCCACAAAAGAAAGCGGGAAGCCCATGGAATGCTGAGATGGAAAGCAATGCATCATGGGACACTGAGCTTGGTCCCAAGATGTGCTGCGATCTGCTCCCACTTCCCACAAGACCTAACGTCAGAAGGTGTCGAGCTGCACTGTGGGATATGTACCCACAGTCCACTGCGCACACAGTTGATGGTAGTGCCCCAAGTGTGGACATGCTCTGCCAACAGAGGGAGTGAGTGTGAATATGCAATACTGATTTTTATTATAGTGCTTTTCGATTGTCAACATAACTTTTATCAACAAAACTGTAGTGTAGGCAAGGTCTTACTCTCCTTCACAGATCTCAGTGACTGATTCCATCCTTTGTGAAACAAACAAATCCCCTTTCCATTCCCACTTTTTGTTGCCAAGTCTGTGTCTTGATCCACACTACATACTTACTCTGGTATAACTACATCACACAGGGGTGTGAAAAATCCACACCCTTGTGTGACATAGTTACATCAACCTTAACACCCCATATAGACAGTGCTATGTCAGTGGGAGACCTTCTCCTGTCAATATAGCTACCCCCTCTCAGGGAGGTGGAGTTATTAAGCTGACAGGAGAGCTCTCTTCCATTAACTTAAAGTGTTACATTGGTGTGGTGTAGACCTGCCCTGTGTTTCATGGTCTTAAAGTAAAAACTGATTTGGAAACTATTTTGTATAATATTTATGGAAATCAATTAAGGTATATTTGTTTTTATTTTGCACTCACTAGATTGAATGTTAATAGTTCTAGAGGGCCTGATCCAATGTTCATTGAAGTCAATGGGAATTTTGTCCTTGATTTTAATGGTGAGGTTTTGAAAGCTATTTCCATCTTGTTCACTACTGTGGAATGTGTTGAAAAATAATCCTGATTGACTTCAGCAAAGTTGTAAGGGGGAGAAAAATGTCTTCTGATAAAATATTATGAGTGCTTGTCTGACTTTTAAAGTATTATGCTTGGTCTCTCTGAAATTTACTGACATGAGTGGTCTTGATGCTAGTTCCATTGACTAAAAGTGAGTCAGGTTTACTAGCATCAGTAAGGGCTTGCAGGACTGGGTCCAATATTTTTACAAATATGCACAAATATGCCTTCAATCAGTTTTATTTTTTACACATTAGTTATGAGCATTAATACTAATGAAAATTTCAAAATGAACATTTTAGCTGTTTTTCCTTTAGAAGTGAGTGAAAAATGTTCAAAACCAAAAATATTGTTTCTTCTTAGTTTGTGAGACAAAAAAAAATTGCTTATGGAATTTTGCACCATGGCGTTCACCGTGGAAAAGGCATATACAGTAGAACATTAGAGTTACAAACACCAGAGTTATGAACTGAGCAACCACATATCTCATTTGGAACTGGAAGTATGCAATTGGGCAGAAGAAATTACCCCCCTTCCCCCGAAAAAAGGGAGAGTACCATACTGTGTTAAACGTAAGGTACTAAAAAGAAAAAAAAGAGAAAGCAGCATAGTAAAGTTTCAAAGCTGTATTAAGTTAATGTTCAGCTATAAACTTTTGAAAGAACAACCGTAATGTTTTGTTCAAAGTTACTAGAGTTACAAAAATTTCAAAGTTATGAACAACCTCCATTCCCAAAGTGTTTGTAACTCAGAGGTTCTACTGTATGTAACAATTTTTAAAAAAAGCAGTTTTCTAAAATCCCAAATTTTCAAACTATAAATCCTTGAAACTAAGATTATAAAACAGAAACACGGGTATAGTTAAACAAAAGCATTGCAGTTGCAAGTCTGCAATAAAGATTTTAACAATTTCAGCAAATGTCATTGAGGATGGAGGTGGGTTATGTGTGAAAGATGAAATCATTCCTTGCCTAAATATGTGGATGCCAAGTTTCGACCTATAGTGGATGTAAGTGACAAATTATAACTCCACATTTCCATCTGAAACATCAATTTAACAATGTCTTTTGTGCTATGAATACAGTATTACATTTCTAATAATTGAATTTGTGAGGTTTGTGAGGGTTCAGCTTAGTGAATAGTTGCAAATTTATTTTGACATCTATAAATTAGACAATGTGTTAGTGCATGCCTGTTTCAAGAATAGAAGAAACCATGACAATAGCCTCACCATACCGAGATTGATTATTAGCATAAAATTAAGAGAGGGGGAAAGTGGTGACAATAATTTCATGTTCCCACAGAGAAATATCCTTCAGCAAAGGAGAAAAAAGCTAGGATCTACAAAGAGTGTGTGATCTTGAATAGTTACAGACATTTACAAATGAACTAGTTGTGAATGTGCAGAATTTAGAAGTGTGAAATAGACAGTTGAGCATGCTAAGAATGCAGAATATGAATATACTAGTAATTTACATTCTGAAGTAGCTGGTTCTTGTTTTCCTTGGCAGATGAACTGAATCAGTCGGAAATCCATGTTCAGAATCTAATTTTGTATAGACTATTGCAATAGTTAATTCACCAAGACTGGAAAAAGACAAGTGTTTGGAAAGGTCTGAGTTGTCTCTGAAATGAACTGATGCCAGCTCAGACATTTGTAAACAATAATATAGCAGAGTTCACTTTTCTGTATAATGGCAGCTAGGACTCGCAGAGATTTGCTTCTGCATTGTGAAATAAGAGAGACAGTTATGTGATGGCTTAATTGTTGGGATGTTGATATTTAGGGATACAATTGTGAATTTAAATTGGCTAGTAGAAACTTGTAATCTATGCCTTAAAAAAAAAAAAGACAAATAATCTGCAGCAAAGGAAAAAAACCTGTAGTGTTTTTAAAATGACAGAATTTGAGTGCTTTTGGGTAGGTAGTTCTGTTTTCACCACAACAGCTTTCCTTAATTAGCGGAGTGGAATGAAGTAGAAATTTAAATGGTGAGATTGCATTTGATTTTTAAGTGGAGAAAAAATCGTTAACATTGCTTCTCAAGTGCCTTCATGCTGAAGCTGTTAACTTGTCAGGGGCAGCTCTTGGCTGACATTAAATCAGCACTATTGCTTAGTTTAGATTACTGGGTGCTGGACTGAACTCTCCACTGAAATTCCAGCAGGAAACATTAGTGATTGCCACTAATCTCTCAGTGACCCTGAAATAATCATGTTGCTACCAGATGGAAGATGCTGTTTTCCTATATCCTTTTGCAGATGATAAATTCATAGTTGAATGATAAGAACACAGTTTGTGCTTTCAGAATACAAATCATGGTAGATGTCTTTAGAACTGAGTGTTCTTGTTTATTCATTGATATTATGCCACACGCTGACTGCATTCCCTCGGGAATTGTTTTCTTTTATTTAATAGGCGCCTAAATCTAATTATTTGGCGAGCACTATCTCAAGAGGAAAGAGACAAGTAAGTTTTCACCTTCTTCCTGTCCCAATAATTTAATTTTTGAAACATTTATTAATGGAATGGGAGCTGCGGTGCTTAGCACCTTTGAGAATCAAGCTATAAATATTTAACACACTGTTTTGGCTGCTCTTGTCATGGCCAGTTTATTTTACTTTCAAGTATTTCTTGTCTATACCTTACTGGTAAAAATTTTTGTGTGTGACACGGTAACATGTAAGCTTCAGGTTTTGGTTTGCCACCCACTGAGTTACAAAGTGAGAGGATTTCTTCTCCCCCTTGCTGTTCATTTTTATAAAAGAGAATAAGCACTTCTCCTTAACAGTGTTAATCTCTGCTCAGTGTGAATGGCAAGGGTTTGGGAGGATTGGGACATAATCATCTTTGCATCAGCATAAACCCTTCTCTGCTTGGCCAGTGAGTAGCACTCCAAGGATTGGTTTGTGAGGGGATAAGCTATACAGATTATCAGCACCTTTACACTGGTATGACTGTGTCTACACTGGGGGTTTGTAGCACTTCAGTCAGATCCGGTTTTAAACTGATATAGTTAGAATGGTACAAAAACTGTGTGTAGAACAGCCCTAAGAGCAGTGAAGTTAGCACTTATTTACTTCACGGGGGCGGTGTGGTGCTTAATTACTTAACACGTGTAAAGTGTCTTGAAAATGAAAAACATTACTACGTATAATTGTAAACTGTTCTAATTTTTTTAAAGGTTTGAGCAGGAGGAGCCAGTCTCGTATATGGAACACAAAGAAGCTTTGCTACAGGCCTTAGAAAATCTGGGTTGGCCTGTTTCTTGTGGTGATGTGACACTTTTGGAAGATGAGATTCTGGCAGGATTAACCTACATCCAACAAGCCTCTGATCTTCAGGAAGCTGCCAAAAAGGAAATTCAGAGAACCTCTGCATCATACATCAACCACAGTAAAATGGTAGGTTGTACTAGCTGGGCAATCAAACAGTTTCTTTCAAATATTCTTCAGTGTCTGCTCTTAGGATAATTTCACCTGTCACTTAGCTACTTGATAGGTTGGCACTAACCATAACTCTATACAAACTGGGGAAGAACATGCAGACTGAGTTGCTAATAATGCTTTTAAAAAGAGATGAAGCTGTAGTGATCACCTGCTATTTTGTGGAAAAGTTTATTTCCCTATTGTAACTAGAACAGTAAGGGGTTGTGTCACCACCTGCTCTGCATCTCTGGGATCTGAAATGCTAAGCCGCTGTGGCTCACAGTCCGGACCCCAGCAGACAAGCATACAGGTCACACTCTGGCTTCCACCACCCAATTACTTTCTGCAGGGTGACCCCAATGCCTCCCCAGTCCTGAATTTTCCCAAAACATCTGACCTGTAGTGCCCAACCCTCTTGCTAAACATTCACAGAAGTTATTAAGTTCACTGCTCGTTAAAGAGACAGTACCCAGCAGCTTATTAGTTTAACTTGGGTTAAGGTAATCACTCTATTTGAATCAAAGCGTGAAATTGGTTTATAGTAAAAGTAAAAAACGTTTAAGTGATATTAAGTATCAGGAATAAAGCTAGAAAGGATTACAAGCATACAAAAATGAAAATACACTTTTAAGACTAAAACCTGATATAACTAACTTGTTCAAATAAGTGTTTCTCACCACGTCTCTTTTCGAACTTGGTTGACCAGGCATTCTGGCTAGGACCTTTCATAGAGCTCAGAGTGCTTGGTTCCTTTGTCTCTTCAGGTGAAGGATAACTTAGAGTTTTTCTTCCGGTCTCTTTATAGTCTAGTAAATCTTTGAAATGTATTCTTTGAAGTATATCCTTAGATAAAGTTCCTTTGCTCTGCTGGGTGTAGATGGTAGGCTGTCTGGTGTAGACTCCATGCTGGTTCCTTCGCCGCTAGTGGTTTTTGACAAAGCAAATGATCTCTTCCTGCAACCTCCAATACAATAGAGTAGTCTGTTGAATTTGTCCACACCTGGTTGGAAGTTTCCTTTGCCTGGAGAAAACCCATTTGTCAACTCCCCTGACACGCCTGATCTAAACACATTTTAATCACATATTTCCTGCATACCTGTAAAGTTCTTTGTGGGTTAAACATACATATATCACATGAAAATTTTAATGATCATTGAAAAGTGACAAAGAGTCCTGTGGCACCTTATAGACTAACAGAAGTATTGGAGCATAAGCTGTCGTGGGTGACTACCCACTTCGTCAGACACATGCATCTGACGAAGTGGGTATTCACCCACGAAGGCTTATGCTCCAATACTTCTGTTAGTCTATAAAGTGCCACAGGACTCTTAGTCTGGATCTGTAAAAAGCGACAAACACAGCTACCCCTCTGATAATGATCATTGAGTTATTAGTTTTCCAGTGATACATTACATGCAACCGTTTGGGTAAATATCATAGCTCTCTGCCATCTGGAGTCACACCTATAAAAATATATGCATACACACATACCTCATGTTTCTTTTCATTAACAAAAGGTAGATTTGTTTCCTCTGAAAAAGAATACTTAAATGCATCATACTAAGCCTGAGTAGTTAGATTTTATGCAGGGAACTCCATAGGGGTTGGATTGGATAGAATCCACCACCAGCCCAATCTTTTGGTGGAATAATGGTGGAATAATCTGCCACCATTATTCCAATCAATGGGGCTGAAAGAGTGGCCATTGCACCTTCACATTTCCATTTGAGGAGCTTTTGGGCCATGTAAGTGCAGCAAATTTGAGCCCTTCTCCGGGTATGTCTACACTGCATTGTAAACCCAGCTCTGTGGGATCTGGGCTTGCGGACTTGGTGTTTCCAAGCCCAGGCTAGAGCATCCACACTGCATTGTAAATCTGGGCTTGCAGTTGCTGGACCTGGGTCTCACAGCCATGCTAACACGTCCATTCTGCACTACACAGGCCTTCTGGCTCAGGCCTGCACCTTGTACAGTGTCCACATTGTAAAATGAAAGAAGTTGGACCTGAGTCTCAGAGTGATTCAGGCCCTGACCCATCTCCCTACTACTGTGCTAGGACCTGGTCCTGAGTGCTTGCTGACCTGAGTGAGACTGCTTTGTGGAAGCAGGGCTTCAGCTTAAACCTGAGTCAGAGCCTAGGCTTAGCATGCAGTTTAAACATGTCCTCTTTGCTCCCTGGCAGTTTCTCTGCCTGTGATCCTCCTAAACACAAGGCTAACAGAGAGCTTAAGTGGTTAAGTGGGCCTTTGGGTGAGTTTTACTATTGCATACTAGTGAGATTCCTTAAGGATATTTCTATATCTATATGTACATATAACATATTCTTTACATGTTTTTTTTGATTAGTTAAAACTTTAATTGTTTTGTAGATTGTTGACCATTTCAGTAACTACATGGTTACCATTTTTCTATTGCAGCTCTTTAGAGGGCGTTTGAGGGCAGTTTGTAGAAGGCAAGTTCTGGGCTTGCAATGATTCTGAAGTGTTGAATGGGGGGGGATGGTTTCGGTGTGGTATGCACGTGAAATACTAGCTGGCAAACTTGGTATATCACTTTCTTGTAAGTACCTGTGGGTGGGTGCTGCTCCAGTATAGAATACAGGTATCCAAACTTGTACTGTAGGAAGAGTCAACCTTAAGCTTCATGATTTTACTTTTTCAGTATCCCAGCCCATGCTGAGACACATGCCAACCCTCGCAAAAGAGGGACAGTGTCAAGCCTTCAGCTCTCCTACAGTTTTACAGTGGTGGAGGGAAGTAGATTTGGACTCCAAATCAATACTCCCTCCCTGTACAATTAATCAGCCCCAAATGCAGGTAACATACACGCAAAAGTTTACCATAAATCAATGAACATTATTTCTAAGAAACTGCAGTTATGCAGTTATGAGTAACTTGCCAACAGGTTCCATTTTGGTTTGACAATATTATTAACAGATAATATTTACCACTTAATAGTATCCATAAAAAAGAATGCTGAAACTGAGATAACAAAAGTACATATCTCCCTCTGGGTCAGAGTTAAGGATGTAGTTGCATGTTACATTTCTTTAGGCTTAACAAGAATAGTTTATTTATTTTTTTGTGTAATATTTATGATATGCCTACATATTCTTTCTTGTTTTTGTTTTGTAAGTTATATGATAGGTAAATACGTTTTTGGCCTGTCTTGAATGTTTTTTCTTTTTTCTTTTTCTTTTATATGGAATTTATTTTTAGTATTTTCTTACAAAATGCCTTGAATTAAATGTGTGCCTGTGTATGTATGTCTGTGTGTATGGTAGGTTTTCGTTTTGTTTTTTGTTTTGTTTTAATTTAGAATTTCTTTGCAAATATAAATATTTTTTAATTTTTATAAAAATGCATAAACAATTTTTTAAAATAATTGTCAGGACTAAACTGATTATCATTCTGAGTACTTTTTGGAAAAGAATTTTCCTTCTCCGATTAAGATTTTTAAATTAATTAAAATTTTAATTGATCTAATGCAGTGATCCCCAACCTTTTTCGTCTGGCGGGCACCAAACGACGAGCCACAGAGGTGGTCCGCCAAAATGCTGCCGAAATTCAGCAACAATGCCTCTGGATGATGCTATTTGTCAGCAGTAAACAGTGTCATCCGGAGGTGTCACCGCTGAAATGCTGCCGAATGTCGATGGCATTTCGGCGGATGCTCGTCCGACGGCCAGTACGTGGGTGCACTTAGACGCCCTGGCGGGCGCCATGGCACCCACAAGCACTGTGTTGGGGATCCCTGATCTAATGCTTTAGATTCAAAATAACTTTTGTGATGAAATATTTATTGATCCAAGACAGCTACTTAATTTAGCAACAATTGCATAGTATGAAATCTAAGGATAAACTTAAGGATGTGGCTGAACATCAAGAGACACTAGTGATCACAATTTTTAGAATGGCTACTGAAAACATCTTCCTAAGTTTCTCTCAGTTTCATAGTAACTACAATGCAAGGGCTTGGTGCTACAAGGTGCTTAGGCCCAGATTGGAAATTAGGAGCCTAAGGTCCTTTGAGGATCTGGCCTTTAGTGTTTTCACTTCTCTTTGGTTTCAGTGGGATTTGAGGGTGCTCAGCACCTCACGGGATCAGTATAAATCAGTATAATTCTACTGCTGAATAGTTTCTTTTCTAATGTAACCAACACACGGTTCACATTAGTTTTCTGTTAATAAAAAGCAGCAATATTTCCTGTACTGGAGAGCTGATAGTTTTCAGATATGCAAATCCAGACAGTTGGGTTGTACTGTTTCATTCAGCAGCACATCAAGAATCTCATCTAGAATCTTAGGAACAGATAATGCCCAATCTCTCTCTGTCTCTAGCAGATAAACAGTTCAGCTTTTCACCTTCAAAAGTTTTCTGACTCCAGTTATGGGGGAGATTTTCAAAGATATGAATGGTAGTTAAGCACCTATTTCCTATTGAAAGCCCATGGGAGTTAAGTATCAGAGGGGTAGCCGTGTTAGTCTGGATCTGTAAAAGCAGCAGAGAATCCTGTGGCACCTTATAGACTAACAGACGTTTCTCTAACAGCCACCAGAGCCCTCTCGTGGCGTGATCATTACTCAGATGCCACGTAGTGGAATTTACAGGGCAGGTATATAGTGCTAGCAAGCAACCTTAGGAAGATAACGACGGCTCTTTCAGTTTTCAGGGAGGTCGCGAGCGCCCCTCCTGTCATACAGCAAAGTGTGACCGTGCCTAACGCGCTTCCGCATGTGCAAGACCAATATGCAGGAGGCCCGACACGATATCCATGTGGCAGTTGGCAACCCCGCATCTCCACCAGAGTGCTTCGCTCTTAATCCTGAGCTGATGGTCCTGATCAATATTTTGCACGCCGTTGGAACTGCAAGCGGCAAGCGAGTCTTGCTTCCACCTAGAAGCTCCTCAGTGCCTTGAAAGTTTCTTTCTGCACGTGACCCAGAGCATGGCCCAGCTCCCACTAGAAGCGCTTATGCCTCTTAGAGAGCGCTCGTGTCCGAGGTGACGATATGTGTGCGTTCTCAAAAGCGAGCCCGTTTGTATATTGCCATTCCTAATATTGATTTTCGTTCCATAAGGCCCAGCAGTCCTTTCCGCTTAGAGACTGTCCAGGTCAACAGTTGGGCCCCTACGCATGTACCATTCACGCGAAGAGGCGCATGCTGGGCATACTACGAAGTGGCGTATATCTCATACATTGAGTGGACACTGCCAGCGCTGACAGTATGAACGGTGCTACGAGGCCCTGTTGCGCTTCATATGTATTGAGCCCAGTGCGCCTGCGTATCTCCACAGCTGCTCCTCTGTAGATATATGTGGACGAGTTGGCATGAGGTTTTCAGATGGTTCCTGAGCTAAGTTACTATGGTGCAGTGTGCAGTTGCTGGCTGCGTAACACTTGTGAGCTTCGCGGCGCAGGCTGTGTTTCCATGATGGGCCGTGGACTGCCTCTTTACTGGCCCACCGCCACGCCCTGTGAAAGTTAGGGATCCACATTCTTCCAAGCGGCGCTCTCGCTAATCCCTGATTTGAGCTTGAGGCGTTTTAGCCTGGCTAACAAGATAGTATGCAGAAGTCCTATTGGTTTCTTTCTGGCGATGTCTTACGTAGGAGGATTCTGGACACGTCTGAGCTCTGTTGACTGTTATCCTTATTTCCTCTGCGATATTGTCTGTTTAGAGGAATTTATTGGTGGAATTTTGTAGTTGTTTGAGTCTCTGTCTAGGGGTAGGCCTTTATGCGCAGATCCGGAGGCGTGTCCACAGGCTGTAACCTCAGCTGCTTGGCTGAGAGACAAATGAATGCGTAACGCCCAGTCGCCGTTACTGGGCTGGCGCAGATGGAACAGGTGAGCTGAAGGTAGGCCTCCCTACAGCGTTGGTAGGTTCGTCTCGGTCTATCCGATAGGTAGTCGTTATACCGACCAGTCCACTATTTGCACCGAGTGTTCAGAAAGTGGACCCCCATGTACGATTGTTCCGGTAACGTCGACTGCGCCCCGCTCCATGCGAGTGGAACGCTCGCTTCTAAATACGTGTGCGCGCAGTCGTTCTCCACGAGCTCTTCCTCATCCCATGCTCCACGATGCACATAGTCATCACATTCGCTGTAGCAGCGTGCCACGAGGCTTAGCAACGCACGTGATGTGACAGAAGGGAATAGCCACAAGCTGTTCTTCCGCGACCATCGCCATAAAAATTACATCTAGAGTATCCTCCGGGCCATGCGCGCGTGCCCCATAGCGGTTGCCACTATCTGGTAACGATACCATGTTGATCCAACTATTGAAATAGTTGCTTGAGAGCGATTGAAAGCACCAAAGCTCAGCACCAGTCTGCTTGCCCTCATCCGTGCGCATCAAATCCAGTATTTCCACAGGCCTCCTCGCATTCATCTGTCTTAGAGATTTGTGTAGACCACCCTATTCCTGACATCCCGCATCAGCATGGGGCATGCAGGTGTTTTCTGAGGTCAGCATGCCATTTAGTTTCCTCCTCAGAGCAGCAATATCCGCAGTGCACTTCCACAGGTCACGCCATTGAGCTGGAAGTGCTCGGTGCTAAGAATGGCCGGTACGTGCGAGTGCAGTCCAACCACCACTAATCCACCAGCTTCAGTGCGATCCAATCCGAGATGATGACTGAGCAGCGCCCCATATTTCTGCGCCTAGTTGTGTATCCTTGCAGGCCCCCTAAGGCCCAGCTCGCCGCGTAGTAGATACGTCCTAAACCGGCCTCCGCTTGGGCTCTACGAGCCTATGTTCCGAAATTTGTATCGCCAGTCTTACCGTAGAGCGTCCTTCCTGTAGATTGTGTAGATTGATCGTTAGCGATGCTCAGTCCGTCCACCATGGATCTGCAGCGCAACTCTAGCCACTGTAGAATTTCGGATTGGAGTTGCGGTTGCACCGTAGCGTCCTCCATAGGTTCCCGCGTCAGTACAGGCCTGTTCATGATGACAACAGCACTTCCTTTATCAGCCTCTTTGATGATAATGTCAGGGTGGTTTCTGAGGCTGTGGATGGCATTGCGTTCTGTACAACTTAGGTTATGAGGCAAGCGATGTTGTTTTTCCACAATTTCTTCCTGTGCACGTCGGCGGAAGCACAATGGGAGTTGGACACCTAATTGCCGTTTGTGGCTTCAAAAATCAAATTGCTTTTAGCAAGTGGAGGATGATAAGGGAGAAGTTGTTTGTATTTGTTGAGTTTGTAGTGGCTCTCACTTCCAAAGAAAATGGTGATTTTACTTTATTTTCCTGTCCAAAGATATAAGGGATAGCTGTTGAGGCAAATTCTGCCCTTGGATGTGCACATGTGGTTCTCTTTGATTTCAGTGGGAGCCACATGGGTGTATCCACAGGTACAATATGACTTTTTGAATATTGCTTTTTAAATGAAAAACTCAGAGATTGACTTTAGCTGCATTGATTGTGATGTTTCTGCTCTCTTTGACTATCACAATGCCTGTTGAAAGTGGCAGGTGAAAGATATTGACATGAATGACTATCTTGATTGCCTGACAGAGAATGCTCAGTGTGTCAAATGCTGTTTGAAACTCGACAGCTCAAAGATTCAATGTGTTGCCAGTGCTGTGAGCAACTCATTCAAAAAGAAACATAAAGTGCACTGAAATATCTCTAAATGACTCAGTCCTCTACAAAGGTTCATACTTACCTCAGATTTCCACTTCAAAAGGATCCTTGTGCAGTTCATTTGAATGCAGTTAAAGATATAACAACAAGGTGCACAACATGTCAGCTTCAGAGTAGAATTTTGCTCTCTCCCAGTAGGAACACAAATATACTTACTATCATTAGTGCCAGTGTGAATACAAAAAAGTCGTCTAAGAACAATAACTTGTCCTTAGTGAAAGGTTGTAATCAAGATTCTCAAGCCACATCTTCTTACAGTGTGCTTCTATGTTTGTAGCTTTTGACAGTCCAAGAGCATTTACTTACTTATTTTTCAGTGTATTGAAATTCATTTATCAAGCTCTCTACATGTTTTTCTTACAACCACACACATAAAAACATAACTAAATTTGATAGAATTTTGATTAAAAGACAATGCCCCAAGCCAAAGAAGAAGAAAGACAGATCAATCCACCTTCTTGGGCAAGAGCCTGAAGGTGAAATTCACTCATGGGCAGAGGGCCCACATAAGGTCCTGTGCACCACTTAAACTCTTAACACGGGACTTTAGTGAAGCTTAAATAATGAATAGGACATTGGACATGCCTTATGCGCTGGGGTACATTTTATCCTAAATGACTAGATAGATGGTGTAATGTGCCAGTTCAATAAATGTCTGCTCTATTGTACCAATCAAGGAAACAGATTCTTGAGTTGAGGGCCTTCATTGTGAATGCCTTGCCGCCAGACCACTCCGAAATCAAATCTAGGAATAAACAGCATAAACAACTAACACTCAACTACAAGAGTAGAGTACCAAGAGAAGGTTTGCTGAAAAACAGTTCTTCGAGTAGATGCAGCTGTGTATTCCACTTAGGTGTGTGCATACTCAGCACACAGGAGCCAGAGAAATTTGCCTAGTAGTACTCTTAGATGGACGGTGTTCATGCCTCCTGGCTGTAGCCCCTTCCTTGGTTACATGAAGCGGTGCCAACCCCAGAGATCTGTCTGGTCTCAACCTCTCAACTAGTTTAGTTTTTTTTCTCTCATATTTAATTAGTAGTAGCCTTAATGTTAGTTAGTGTTGTGCTAGTTGATTGCTCTCGGTGGTGCCTTCATGGGGGTTTAAACATTGTTTTTTGTCTGGGAGAGTGATTCACCACTCACAGTGCTTGCTCTGTCTTGGTGAGGCCCAAGTCAAGGAGTGTTGCATGATCTACAGATTGTTTAAGAAACAAACTCAAGTGGCTCAAGTCAAGATCTTCACCTAAAGCAGCATCTGTTTGAACAGGCCATGTGGCCTGCTTCAGTACTGAGGCACTCATCAGGTTGGAGATTGCCCTTGGGGTCAGAGAGCACTGTTGCTTCACGTTCCAAAGCAGACGCCTCTCCAAGAAATGGTGGAGCCATTCCCCTTTGACTGTGCTGAGGAAAAGGTTGCATAAAACCAATTGAGACTGCTCCAGGTCTCAGAGTGACTTTTCCACCTCCCCCAGGAAAAGCATGGGCCTGCATGGAGCTGTTGCTGGCATGCAGGATGTACAGGTATCTTTAGCCCTTCCCCAGGACCTAGTAGGGATGTTAGAAATCCTGATTCTGGCCTCTGGGTGTCTGTTGAGTCCGGTGCCAATGAGGGAGATGACAGTACTGACTGTTTCCACTTTGGTGCTGTACCAGGCAGCTACAGACCTCCTCCTCCTCTCAGTTCTGATCTCTCCTTTGGCACAGGATTTTGCCTGGGCTGCATCAGCTATAGCCCTTTTGACTGATTGAGCTGCTGATCCCTTGGGTCTGTTGACACTGCACACCATTGTTCTCTTCCACAGGTTGTGAAAGTGGAGTTGGTACTGGGATCGGTACAGGGGACTTTGGTACCAGGAACTTCCTTGGCACCCCTTCAGTCGGCACACAAATGCTTCTGTGGCAGCTTTCACTGCCCTTGACATCAGTACTATCAGATACTCTGGTACTGCTGTCTCTAGGATCCCAAGACTTTTCTGCATCTGAGTCAGGGTCATCCTCCTGCTCTCTATCGCCTGACCAGTGTCAAGGGCCATTGATTGACCATTATGGGAACCAGGATTGGTACACATCTCATGATTGCGATGGAGATCCCTGGCCTGGTGCCTCCTGGCTGCCAATGCCTAGTCTGTATCGTGGAGGTCTCACTCAAAAGCAGGATCGCCAACCAAGTCTGTGGTAGTGACTGTCCATCTGCTGCAGGCCCAGGCACCAGGGGTCTTTCTCCCTGTGGAGCCTTCAGAGCCATCCTGTCTGGGTCTGTCAGCCATGGAACAGGAGCTGGTTTTGAATCAGTTAAGGTCCTCATCTTCATCTCCGAACAATTCTGTGCTGACTGGCTTATCCTCTCCTTTGGTACCGGAGGATTTTAAGGAGTATCAAGACTATTTGTGGCATGTAGATGCTTCCCTTGGTACCAAAGCCAAGTTCTTGCAAGAGAACACCCACAAATTGATGGATATTTTGCAGTCATCTACCCTCCCTATAAACTATGCGTGCGTTGAACTGGCTAAGGTCCTCTGGAGCATGGCAGCTTCGGTACTGTCTGTGGCTGAGAACATGGAAAAGCGCTCTTTCATTCCCATGTAGGGATTTGAGGGGTTTTACTTCCATCCATCCCCAAATTCCCTAGTCTTAACTGCGGTGAGCAACTGAGTCAGGGAAGGTTTAAGTCCACCCCTAAGGATAGGGACTTTAAATGATGGATCCCATGGGCAGGAAGGTTTATATCTCCATTCTTTATAGATATGAATTGCTAACCAGCAAGCCTTGCTGTCCATGTATAACTTTAACTGGACAGCTGTGTCAAGGCTTGCAGAGGGAGGAATTTTGAGTGTTTGTCACTGAGGGCTGCTTGGTGGCTACAATGTCCTTGAAGTCCACACTCAATGTCACGGACACCTCAGCAAGGGCGATGGCCTCTGTGGTCACCACTAAGAGGAATTCCTGACTGCAGAATACAGGTATTGCCTTTGATGTCCAGCAGGCCATAGAGGATTTGCCCTTCAATGGCTATACACTGTTCTCAGACAAAACTGATGAGATGCTGCACTCCTTCAAGGACCCAAGGGCTACCCAGCTGTCCTTGGAGGCGTACATGCTGCCAGTGGAGAGGCGCCACTGTGATGTCCAACAGCAGCAGCAGTGCCCATCACAGCATGTTTGGCCAGCCTTTCCCTCCTTTGGCGCAACAAGACTACCCCAGAAAGAGGCATAGGTCCCACAGGAGAAAGCAGTCAGGCTTGGTATTCGGCCAGCCTAAGTTCCCTCCCCTAATGTCTTCCAAGCACCCGTTTGACTCCTTGGTCCAGAGCACTGTTCCAGTTGTTGCACCTCACTCATCATCCCCCACTTTGGAGCTCGATCACTACCGACAGCTGGGTCCTTAGCACCATCAGATCAGGTTATGCCATCCAGTTCCCCTCCAGGCCTCCTCTTTACCCTTCCTCTCTATCCCTCTTCAGGGACCCCTCTCACGAGACACTGCTTCATGAACAGGTCTGCTCTCTGCCGGCTTTGGGAATAGTGGAGAAGGTTCCGCAGGAACATCGGGGTCACAGTTTCTACTCCCTATACTTCCTGGTACCCACATCCAAGCGAGGGATAAGACCCATCCTCAATCTTTGCAACCTCAACAAATATATTGGGTACATGAGGTTCCGAATGGTCACTTTATAGACTGTCCTCCCAACACCTGTCTCAGAATAACAGATTTGCAGCTGTGGACCAACAGGAAGCCTACTTTGATGTGGTGATTTTACTGAGTCACAGAAAAGTTACTGTCATGGCTGAATGCCAATGTCAGTACACAGTGCTTCCATTCAGCCTCTCTTCTTCCCCCAGGGTTTTTACCAAATGCATGTTTAAGAAATTTACTTAAGTTGAAAGTACTGCAGTGTGGTAAATGTAGATTTTTTTAAAGCACACCTATACTATTGGTGTATGCTGACACATTAAGGGGAAATTGATAAAGATACCAGACCTTTGGACATAGCTAGGCAGTTGTTAGCCAATGAGACTAATTCAGTTTCCATAGCATACCCAGGTTTAAAATCAGACTAAAGGGGATAAAGGAAATCTGAAGACTCTCTCTACAACCTTCCCAGTAACCTTGACAATTGATGAAACTCTTGCTGTTAAGAGATAGACCCATAATCAAGAAACTAATGGTCTCTCTCATTTAAAGGATGCAAGAACTATATACTTTGAGAGATTGTGATGCAGGGATGGAACCAAATGAACACTGAAGTGTAGGACATTAAAACCCATTTAAGCAGTAAGGCATCTACAAGTTTCACAATTGCATAAGTTTTAGCTGAGTCTTGTTTAGTTCTGCTTTTCTTGTATTTACTTTGATTTCCGCCCTTTATTTTCTGTATTTAAATAAGCCTTCTTTTGTTTATGCAAATTGGAATTGTAGATTACTAGTGGGTGACAGATGCTGCTGTGTATTCTCAGAGGAAGGAAATCCATTTTTGCCCTCAGAGGAGGCAGATGGGAGTTGAAGGTACCAGACTGAGTGCTCTAGCAAAGGCATTGGCACTAATCGGCAGTGGTGGAAGAGGGGCATGCCAGAAAGTTTTGGAGAAGCCACTAGATACGAGTACAGAAAGAGCCTAAAGACCAGGGGTAGTGTTGCGTATCAGGGATGTTGACACAATTATAGACAATATGATCCACTTTAAATGTCTGTAGGCTGGAATGAATCCAAAGCTGTTGTGTATTCTATTTTTTTTATGTTCAGCAGTACATTCAATTAACAGTATCTTTACATACACCCATGAAAACAGGGTCTGGTTTGTTGCCAATGGAGAGTAAGGATAAAATTTGAAGTTAAAAATGCTCTAGTGCAGTGGTGCACAAACTTTTCCAGTCGTGCCCCCCTTTATCATTCATGGAATTTGTCCACCCCACACACCCTTACCTTTGTGTTGCTTCAGGTGGTGGCGCTGCTTTCAGAGCTGGGCAGCTGGAGAGTGGTAGTTGCTGGCTGGGGTGTTCATGTGGTTTGCAGGGCGGGAGGGCTATTTCTTTAATCCTGCTCCCGTCCCGCCCTGCAATACCCATTCTGTTTTTATCCCGCCTCTGCTATTATGGCAGTGGGTCTTGTGGGACCCAGTTTTTTTGCACCCCTCCCAAGTACCTCTTGTGCGTCCCCCAGTTTGTGCACCACTGCGCCAGTGCATAGTCTTGAGAAGCATCATGCTATGTTGTCACCATTTTTTTGTTTATATCTCAAGTCCCTCAAAGCTTTATTTGTATTAATAAACTTGCATAGCTTTGCTAAGACAACTTGCAGCATTATGAGCCAGATTTCTCCACTCATATAAAATTACACAATTTTGTTGACCTCAGTGGAACTATACTGATTTACACCATCTTAAAATCTGGCCCTATGATTTCAACCTTAATGCTAAGCTGTCAGTAAGACAAAGAAATATCTCATGAGAATATACAAAGTTATAGCTTTCTGAAATGTTATTTAACATAGAAATAGAGTGTATACTAGCTTTAGATTCACTGCAGTGTAACAGACATCTTCAGTGAATCATAACATACATCCTGTATGAAGAACTCTTGAGATACAGGAGCTCTGTGAATGGACATAGAATGATTGCCACTTGGGAGCTATAAGAAGAATTCTCTCTGGGAGTCTGCTGAGAATCACTTCACTGGTCTCTATGACTTTATGAAATAAGCAGCACATATATGCTTTTAGTATCATGATCAATCATAATCAGCATACGCGGGCATGTTTTTTGGAAGATTTGGATTGACAGCCAGTATAAATACTATTTGCCAAGCTGCACTGGGTACTTCTACACAGATGTAAAAGATTTGCGGCTGGCCCAGGTCAGCTGACTCGGGCTTGCAGGGCTCGGGCTGCAGGGCAAAAAATTGCCGTGTAGATGCCCAAGCCTGAGCAGGGTGAGTGTCCCAGAGCTCAGGCTACAGCCTGAGCCCCAACATCTACACAGCTATTTTTTTCCGGCCCCCGAGTCTGAGCCCCACCACCCTGAGTAATCTGACCTGAGCCAGTTGCAGGCTTTTTATCCCTGTAAAGATTAACCCATTATGACATCGTTCTTTTATAATGTGAGAAATTTGTAATGGCTGTATTGTGCATGTTCTTAAATTTGCATGAATCAGTTAAGCATTTTCTTAGAGTAAGCAAAGAGCTTTTGACTCTGACTACCCACACAAACCCCTCTTCCTAGTGCGTACCTCCTAGGAGGGACAGGGCTGGGTTTTTGCCTTCCTTCTCATAGAATCATAGAATATCAAAGTTGGAAGGGACCTCAGGAGGTCATCTAGTCCAACCCCCTGCTCAAAGTAGGACCAATCCCCAACTAAATCATCCCAAACAGGGCTTTGTCAAGCCTGACCTTGAAAACCTCTAAGGAAGGAGATTCCACCACCTCCCTAGGTAACCCATTCCAGTGCTTCACCACCCTCCTAGTGAAGAAGTTTTTCCTAATATCCAACCTAAACCTCCCCCACTGCAACTTGAGACCATTACTCCTTGTTCTGTCATCTGCCACCACTGAGAACGCCTGTGGTGACAGCTCCCTTTCTCTGCCTTCTTTACTCCATGCCTGACTCTCTTGATCCATACTCCCTCCCGACACCCAGCTCACTGGATCCCTGATTTCTCCAACTCGCCCAGCCTTCTACCTGCCCCCATCTCTTCCTTGCTGCCAATCCCCTTTGCTGTCTTTCTCTCTATCTTATTGTTGGGATCTGCTGCTGGGTTCAGCACTTCACTGGTAGATGTCAGGCTCCAAAGCTCCAATCTGGAGAAACCCCTTCATTCCCAGAGGGAAGTGAGAGGTGCACTGGCCAGCTGCTTGGTGGAGATCACTTCAAGCCTGTCACATCCCATTCCAACCAACCTTCCTCCAGCAATAGGCTGGGGAGACAGATGGGAAAAGGGGATGGGGATCAGGGGAGCTGGCGGTGAAAGAGGGGTCAGAGATTGAGGGGGTCGTGGATCTAGTGAGCTGGGGATAGAGGGGGATGAGTATCTATGTTGAGGACTGGGGGACCTACAACACAGAAAAAAGGTAGAGAACGAAAGCTGTTACCCCTGGGGACTTGGGACATAATGGTTGCAAAGACCCAGACCTGCCCCTTTTAGGAGCTCTGCACTGGGGCCAGAGGTCTGTGGTGTGGGGGTCAGAGTGGAAGTGGGGACAAATGGGGACAAGGGCAGGCTCCCACAAGCCTCCCCAGCGCAGATTAACAGTTAATTGGCTTTGTTCTAATCCCAATGCAAAGAGGACTACATCAGAGTGAACTAACGAATGAATATTGCGTGGCAGAAGGGTCTACAAGGTTGCTGTGACCATAGCATGGAATTACCAGTCTTCTACCATGACTGTGCCATGAATTATACATAATCTTACTGTGACAAAATCATATTCTCTGTTGACAGCTTAGTCTATGAGAAGGGTGCATCTGAAACAGGCAAAGCCCATTAGGTGAAATTAACTCCAGTGCAGGGGGCTCTTATAAGGCTCTGTTGGTATATCTATACAGGGATAAAAGCCCTGCAGCCTGGCCATGTCTGATCCAGGTCACCTGACTCAGACTTGCAGAGCTCAGGCTGCAGGACTAAAAATTGCTGTGTAGGCATTTGAGATCAGGCTGGAGCCTGAGCTCTGAGACCCTGCACCCACACAGGATTTCAAATCTCAGGCTCCAGCTCAAGCCTGAATGTCTGCACTGTGATTTTTCAGCCCTGGAGCCCAAGCAATCCTGAGTCAACTGACCTGGGTGAGCCACAAGTTTTTTGTCCCCGTGTAGACATACACTATGAACCATTTAGGTTCTTTGACATAGGGTTCAGTAGAGCTTAGGACATTATGCAGGCCTCACAGTAGAGTATTTGAGAGATTTCCTGGAGATATCAAGGATGTTTTTTAAAAGTGCTTTAATATTTTTCCTATGAAAGATGTTTCCATGCTCATTGCTGAGGTTAGAATCTCTGTTTTAAAATTCAAAATGAGAACTTGTTTAAAAATGCAAACAATTTCTCCTAAGTGAGTTACGAACTTTTTCCTGTAAAATCCACATCACCTTCAAAAAGTGTTCTACTGTTTGACGGAGCTACTGACATCAGAAGATCAGCAGCAGACTTCGAAATTTTAGCAGATCCTTAAATTCTTTAATCTGAGCTGTAAGGTTAGTATTAGATTAAATTCAACTGTAAATGAATAGGAAAGTAAGAAAATCCTGATTTGTGAGCCGTTAGGCACAACCAGAATATATGCATTAAAAAAAGGAGGAAAAATCATTTTCAAGTTCATACTTTATTTTTATGTGTGAGAGAAGTTAAATTTTAAATGAAACATTGATATAATGTGACTGGGCTGGATGCGGGAGTCACTGGATGAGGTTCTGTTGCCTGAGTTATACAGGAGGTCAGGCTAGATGATCATAATGGTCCCTTCTAGTTGTAGTAATCTATATGATGAAGTAAACTGGTTCCAACCAATGTGGATGTTGTGAGGGTACCTGCACAGCTGTGAATTATCAGCATTTTCATAGCTGAAATGTCTTTTCCTTTTAAAGTGTTTCAGGTAGTGGCACACTCTTCCTGATGCATAATGAATGTATGAATAATGCCATTTTCTTTGTTAATGCAAACCTGTAGTTTTAACCAACAGTCCTCTGTTTAGAGATATATGGAACATATGCCTCCTCCTCCCATTGAAGTCAATGGGAGTTTTGCCTTTGACTTCAGCAGGAGCAGCAGCTGGCCTATGATCACTATTCTGTGGAGATTAGAAAATACAGTACAAAGTAATCCCCATATATTTCATGTTGAGTTGTTGGCATTTTTCATAGTATAACTTTGAGATACAAGGAGCTCTTTGTATTATGTTTAAATTGAATTGGCTTCATATAATAATATAAGCCCATAACATAATGAATTAGTGGTGCGGTGTGAATCTCAAAGCTATTTCAGAGAGTAGTTTTTCCATAATTCAAAATTAATTTGGTAAAATGTGTCCTCATTTGTTTCTCACTCTTCATTTTTGCTTTGGATGGTAATCCTGGCGTAGGAGAGATTTATGATTTGTAAGAAAGCTATTAAAATTGTTATGATTTTTTAAAGGACCTCCTAGAAATAGACTAGAGCTTTTTCTTGAAACAAGTTGTTTTGTCCCCACTCATTGGGGGCACTTCAATTCAAGACATTGAGAGTTTATAATGTGATACATTATTGTGTCTTATAGAGCATGTCTATGCTGTGTGAACTCCCAAAATCTGATCCACTATGCATAAGGCTGAGTTTAAAAACTGAGCTGCACTTGATGGAGGCAGTTTCTTCTTGTTTTGAAGTATCAGTGTATGTTGCTACCCATGGTATGATTAACATTGTGCAATTACTTATCCTGAGTCAACCTGCTTTAGGGGCCTAATGAGAACATGATCTTCAGTAATTGCTAATCTGCAACTGAAAAGCTTTACGAGTGAGTGGCAGAAATGCAAATGTAATTAGAATTCCATTTATGCAATGCAAAGAAGTATAAAGCTTCTAGTCTTTAAACTGTTCAAAAGGTTGCTGTTTTTTTCCTAATTGTGACTTCAATCCACTAAATGGATGTAAATAATTTTAACTGCCAGTTGAAACATATAATGGTAAGTGTCAACTGTTCTTAAATAACTTGTGTAGTACAGAATGAAAATTGCCATAGTAGGAAGTACTGTGGATGATGGACAAGCAAAACATTCTTTAAAGTCTGTCCAGCAAATAGACAAATAGTCTGATGCTTTCTTGCTAAAATTTAAATTAAAAACCTTTATTTTTAAGCATGGCTAAGTACCTTGACAGCTACTTAGTAGCAGTAGTAGTAATCCTTTTTGGATGTCCTTGGGACAGCAGCTTTCTGTGTAAGCCTGCAACTGAATTAATGGTGTGGGTTATTCTCAGTCTGTGCTTTGCCCTTCTGTTGGTTTTGTATTTCTGCTGCTGCTGTGTTGGTATCTATGAAAGTATGCCTTATTTAGAGGGGATGGATTAGACATCTGCATAGAACTATGGGAACATTGAAAACCTCTAGCTATGTCAGATGTAGATCATTTGGGGAAATGAGCAGACACATTTTATTACTTTAGTTTACAAGGCAAAAATGAATAAACTGTATGAAAGTAGAAGGTTAGAGTGTGAGTTCTGTTGCAAGTTAGGTGAAATGTAGGACTGGTGGCCATTTTTTGGACCAAATGCATTGAAAAGAAAGTTGATCCATTTCAATTTATCTTGGTTACATGGTGTAATGATTTTGGGGAATCTGTTTATGTACAACTTATTAAATCTGTTTGAGATGATGAACCCCCTATATGTGTCACTGGTGGGTCTTGGACAATCGGACGTAGTGGTTGGAGCAGGAGTCAGGGCTGGGAGTCAAGTCAGGGTCAGAGCCAAAATCAGGAATCGAGAGTTGAGCTGGCAGCGAGAGCTGATATGAGGGGTCAGAGCTAAAGTCAGAGTCGAAGACCATATGCTAGAGCCAAGGGTTGGAGCCAGAGTTGGAGACCAGGGGCAGGGATCATGAACGACGCAGGAACCAGCAGAAGGTGAGATCAGGTAGCGGAGGCAGGGTCTGTAGCAGCAGCAAGCCAGGATCCACTTTGTTGTAGAGACAACTTCTTGTGTCTTTCTGGCTTAATTAGTGTACCCAGCCCAATCAGGGACTCCGGAGCTCCACGAATCAGGTCCCTGTGGACAGTATTCTTAGTGGACCGTAAGGCCTTAGGGTTCCCAATTCTCCAATTACTAGTAGAGTTGTTGAATGGTGTTTGTGGATGCTGCAGTGACCTTTGAGCCCATAGGCCTGATTCAGGACCCGCAAATCCTTACAGTATGCTTAAACCATTATGTTTATTTGTACTGTGCTCCTCCCTTGCACTGTTTGCCCTAAGGAGACAGGGGACAGCACCTAGACCGGGGTGGGCAAACTGCGGCCTGTGGGCCAAATCAAGCTGGCCCACCCAGCCGCACCACACAGCTTGGCCCTGCTCCAACTGGGGCTCTGGGTTGGGGGCTGTACCACATAGCTCCCGGAAGCTGGCATGGCCCCACTCTGGGTCCTACGCACTCCAACGGGAGCTGCAGGGGCACTGCCTGCAGATGGGACAGCGTCAAGAGCTGCCTGGACATGCCTCAGCGTAGGATTTGAAGAAGGGACGTGCCACTGCTTCCAGGAGCCGCTTGAGGTAAGTGCCACTCGGAGCCTACACCCCATAGCCTCTCCCCATGCCTCAACCCCCTGCCGCAGCCCTGATCCCCCTCCTACTCTCCAAACCCCTCGATCCCAGCCTGGAGCACCCTCCTGCACCTCAAACCTCTCATTTCCAGCCCCACTCCAGAATCTGCACCCCCAGCCGGAACCTGCACTCCTTTCCACACCCCTGCCCCAGCCCTGATCCCCCTCCTGCCCTCCAAACCCCTCGGTCCCAGCTCAGAGCACCATCCTACACCCCAAACTCCTCATCACCAGCCCCACCCCAGAGCCCACAACCCCTCCCGCACCCCAACTCCAATTTTGTGAGCATTCATGGCCCTCCATACAATCTCCATTACCTGATATGGCCCTCGGACCAAAACATTTGCCCACTCTTGACCTAGGCAATAATAAGGTGATAAGTAACATGGATTTGTCAAGAATAAATATCTATCAAATATCGCTCTGTGACAAGTAACAATCCTTGTTGATGGGGGGAAGCAGTAGATGTGATATATCTTGGCTTTTGATACTATCTCACATGATCTTCTCAGAAACAAACTAAAGAAATATAGCCTAGATGAATCCACTTTAAGGTGGGTGTATAACTGGTTGGAAAACCGTTCTCAGAATAATTATCAGTGGTTCACAGTCAAGCTGAAAGGGCATATCGAGTGGGGTCCTGCAGGCAGGGCTGTCCTTAGGCATAGGCGGCTGCATAGGACACCTGAAAATTTGGGGCACCCCTCGGTCTTAGTCTCCACTCTCCTGCCTCTTCCTATGCCTGTACTGACCCTTCCTGCAGGCTCCCAACCACAGCTGGTTCCTGCAGCCTGGTAAGTCTTCCTCCGGAGGGGATCTAGTACTTAAAAGTGAAAAAGCCTTCCAGCCTGCCAGACCTATTAGCACAACACTGAAACTGTTAAAGAGCCATTCAAATGGTCATGAAGCCATTTAACTGGCACTGAAAATTAAGATTATTGCTCCACCTGAACATAAATACTCTGTCTGGATTTGTGGCTCCAACTTGGCTTCTCTATCTACCTTCCAGGAGATGTGGATCAGCAAACAGGAATATGATGAGTCTGGCCCATCCATTGTCCACCGTAAATGCTTCTAAATGGACTGCTAGCAGATGCACAGCATTTGCTGCATGAATTTTCACTAGTATACATTTGCCTGGGCACTTCATGCTAGCCTCATAAAACTGGAATTAAATTTTCTTTCAAAATAAACTTGTCCTTGGAAAGTCTGTATCTGAGACAAAGATCAGTGTTGGATTGAGCTGTCACTGACTTGACCCTGTATTCAAGTTAACTGTTCCCCCTTGGTGTACATTTTAGCATAATACCCTATACATATTTGATCTAAACCTTGGTACAGGTGCCATCACTCCTTTTTCATAAATGCTAGGTTAACTTGTATTTGTGGAAGAGAATTGGCCTGTAACACTATAGTTCTGGTAGTTGGCTAGTATTGACTAGTGACACCTTATTTAAACTCTGCAGGGCTTGAGACTGATTTGTACAGGGTATCACAGTGGCAAAGAAGGTGTTCTGGTCAGAAAAGGAGCCCAGTGTGGTCCAGCAAGTTATTTCACTTATTGATTTTGAGGACTTCATTTATCGATAATGAAACACTGAAATCTCTAACAGTGGATCAGAAACATTCATTCAGCTTCATCCTTTTTATCAAGATGTAGCAGATTCTTTAGTTGCTCACCCTCTGCTTTTAGAATCTAATCCACACTAACCAGTGTGGTTTTCTGTCCCCTTCCAAAGTCTAGACAGTGCATCAAAGTTTGTGTGCTACTTCCTCAAAGCTGATGGATCTGGTTCTTTAGCTTTGGCAATAGAGAGGCTCATGCTGTGATCCCGAGGTCCCCCTGGATGACCCTGCCAAGGGGCAATGGTTAAAACATCTTTTTAATGATGCATAGATTTTAAGGCCAGAAGAGATCGTTAGATCATCTAGTTTAATCTTCTATACTGGATGGGCCATAAAATTTCTCTGTTACCCTTGCCTTGAGCCCAACAAAATGTATTTAGGCTAAAGCATATCTTCCAGAAAGGCATCCAGTCTTGATATGAAGACATCAAGAGATGGAGAATCCATCACTTGTCAATGGTTAATCACCTTCGCTGTGAAAAATTTGTGCATTATTTCTGATTTGAATTTGTCTGGCTTTAACATCCAACCTTTAGACAGCACATTGCTCCCCAATCCATTCACCGAGTTGCCACAACCCTTTGGGAATTCTAGAGGATTGTGGAAAATGAACGTCTTCCCATCCACCAGGACCTTAACATCTCTCACCATCTCCTGAAGTAGCATAAGCCATTTTGGACCCAGGCATTTAACCTTCAACAGTGTGACTTCCACCTTGACGAAGCTTGGAAAGCTGAATGAAGTTGACAAGAAGTCACAAGTAAACACCTGCTGAGAGACCAGATGCAGAAGATCCCTGTCTTCAATCTCCCACAAAGTTCATGGGCAGCCTTAGACCATATCTGCGCAAGCCATGGCAGATGCGGATACTTGCTGCGCAAATGGAAAATTAAAGACTGTCCAATGTGCCAACTGTGGTCACCCAGTACAGACCATGCTCAATTGAAAAATACGAAGGAGGCATCACAGCAATACACTCTGCTACTCCAGATGCAATTATCTGGCTTAAACATCTAAACGTAAAATAGCTGTTGCTCTACATTTACATCAGCCATCTAAAGAATCCATCCATTTGATTCTTGTTATTATTTTCTCTGATAGATTAAAGAGGCCTTTAGTATTGAATACTTTCTCCATGTGAAGGGATTTGTATGCTGTAATTAAGACATCTCTCAGTAAGGCACCTAAGGCCTTATGGGTCCCAGTAGAGGTGGAACACACCCATCTTTCAATGTCCAACTAGCCTGAAATATTTCGCAGATATTATAACGAGAGAGATTTCATAATTTTGTTGATGAAAATTGATGGAAAAGATCATCAACCAACAAGTAGATGCTTAAATTTGCCAGAGCCAAAGATGAACATACAGTACAAGGCCAATATTAATAGACTTTTTGACCATTTACTGCACATGGTTATTCTCAGATTGTGATAACGCAAGGACAGGGGTGTTCACATAAATAAGATTAAACCCCTTTGACGATGTTAACATTTTCTTTTCCCTCATTTTAGTTCTTTTCTTTTTCTGAAAATCAGGTGTGATTAACTTGCTTGTCTTCTGAGAGTGATGGTCAGCACCACCCTTCATACTAAAGTTTTCCATACATTGATGGACCTTCAATGGCTTCAAAGAAATACAGCCGCAATGTTTGCTAGTGGACCTATTTGTTTAGAATATGGATTTGAATGTGACATGTTCTCCTTTGCGTCTGATTCATGCAGCTGTTTTTAATGTAAATAACAGAGCTTTTTACAGACGCACACTATTAGTTCTATTTCATTTAGACAACTAACCGTGGACATTGTCTCCTTCAACAAAATACAAACTGTTGCCCTTTTGTCTTCTTCATTCCAGATATAATATTCCATTGCTTACCTAAGCCAAATTTCCATTGACCTAAGTAAGGGGTGCAGGATCTAGCCTTGCTAGTGAAGAGACTTATCCTATCACATACAGACTCATGCCACTGTAAACATGTGCATACATGTTTGCAGAAGCAGGGCCTCAGCTGTTTCTTTCATCCTTTTGCAGATCACTCCCAAATGTAATCTGTCACCCTCTATTCATTCAACAAAATAAAAAATGCCATTTCCCCTGTTTATTTGGGGTGAGATTTTCAAAAGCACTCAATATTGGGCTAACTGTTCTTCTGAAAGTCAGTGCGAGTTTTTCTGTTGACATGGTGGGAACAGTTAAGTTAATGCTGAACTCATCACATAATTCCAAGGAAGAAGTAGGAAGATTACCTTATCATCAAAAAAAAATTGTAAATGGTTCATATGTACAGTGTGATTGATTTATAGAATAGGTTTATTTGGGTTGGAAGGAACCTCCAGTGTGTCTGTTAGTTCATTCCTTTGCATAGTGGCTAGATTGATTTAATTATCCCTAGTTGAGAGGTGTCTTTTCCAGTCTTGAATATTTCCAATAACGGCAGTTTTCAGTCTCATTTGGCAGCTTTTTCCATTGCTGAAATGTTCTTATTAATTCTTTTACTTGTTCCTGCTTGTTCTAGCCTCATTGGCTAATGAGGATCGATCCCTGTCCTCTTTATAACATCGCTTTTAAATTTCAAATGTTTCATGCGTATATTGGCATCTGCTCTGTTTATTCTTATGTGTTTTTTATGGAGTAGCAGAGAAAACAGGCCCCACAAACAATGTGAGAAAAAACTCAATAATGTTGAGATTCCCTCCAAGACCTTTTCAACTCAACTTATCCAGAACACCGTGTCCAGCTCTGGGAGAACATTTTGTCAGGTTCTCTGGATCCAAAACACTCGGTTCTACTCCAGATTTCATCACTCAGGTTCATTTATTTGGCATACAGCAAGCTACACTGAATTGATGAGACTCAAGCATAAGGGGTAGGGTCTAGGGCATATCACACATCCAAAGTTGCACAGAAAACCTCTTCCTTTATATACATTAATACATTACATTGTGTTTACTATATGCTACATCACATGTTTTTGGACTGGCTTGATCATTTGCAGGAGCCAATCCCTGCACAGCATGCTCTGTCCTGGTGCTGTTCATGTAGAACCTGATCTTTTCATTCCAGGTTTATCTTGTCTATTGTCCCTAGCAGCAAGGTGTTCCTGCTTATTTTAGTTAGCACAGACATCCTTATTCCAGCATACTTCTTGTTAAGCCCTTATTTACAACTTAACCTTCCATTCACCTTCCCAATAGTGCCCCCTAAGAAATGAGGCAAGTTACTTATGTCAAGCAAGACTTACAAATAACAACTAAAAGGTTATTATATGCTTGATCTTTGTTCAGACTTTCCATTGACATTAATGGGAATCCTCCTTTGGACTGGTGGGGGTTGCAGTATGTAGTCCTAAATTTATACTCCATATAAAAATGAAATGTGGCTGTTTACACAGAATGGATTTGACAGCTGTGGTTAAAATCATGAAAGTACGACATACTTGTCTCAGTTGGCCTCTGCTCTCTGGACTGAGGTGCATTAGCAGAACTGTATGTGGAGTCTTCTGTATCTATCTTAACATGACCCTTGTCAAAGAAAAGTGAAACAGGTAATCTCTTTGAAACTGAAATTTCAAAATGGAAAAGACATTGTGGGCCAAATCCTGCTTGACCTTATATGAGCAGATGCATTGACTCCAATGGAAGTGGGACTGGTCCTATTGACTTTAGTGGACATTCTCATGAACAGGATTAGGCTCTTTGGTAGTAAAGTTACCAGACAACTTTATCACAGAAACTGGAGTTCTAACAATATTTGTGTTAATTGCACTGTATGTTGTAAATGCAAATGGTATTCAGCAGAGACTGGCTTGAACGGAAAATGTGCTTCTGAATCCCCTGAATTCTGCAGTGTTCAAAATCCCCATTTGTGCAGTTAGTCCATCTTTAATGTTAAGATTAATGTAGAATGATGAAAGATGCACAAATTGTTAATCATGCATCACAAATTACTGTAGTTAAAAATAAATATTCAACAAGCAGCTGTCTATTTGTCACCAAAGGAAAAATATGCAGTCTCAAAATACCTATTTATGTCAGTGGAGTGATAACCCCTCTCCCCTGCCTTCTAAACTAGCCTTTGTTATCTTACTTTGCAAGCAGACAATTAAGTTCTTTTGTTATAGACTATGTCTGAAAAAAAATAAAAATGTTTATAAAGCTCATTTTGTATTGTGTTTTCTGAGTGGTCTCTAGTAAGATGGTAAAATTAGAAAGCAGGCTTTTAATGAAAAGCATGCCTGTTTTTTTTTTTCAGCGTTACTTTATGAAAGAATTGAGAGGGGAAGTGTTAATGACAATTACAGGAAAACCCTCAGTGAGGAATTAAACAAAAAATGATGCCTGTCTTCTGCACCACCACTGTTTTCCATGGCATTGTAGGCATTAATGACAAATGTACTGTTATAAGGGAAGGGGCGGAAACTAATCAGGTCCTGATAGGAAGGAGGAAGCTAATGGTTTCCCTTCTCAGCAGTATTTTGTAGGAATGTGTGGATTATATTTCTGTGCATAAATACAGTGTATAAAAACAGTGTAAATCTGTGGGAACCTAAACAGAAGCTTGCTGATTTCAAACAGTATATTTTTGTGATGTTGGAAAAGGGAACTTGCATATTGTTATTTGCCAGGTTTGCTGATGAATTAGTGCTTTAAGAATTATTGGGCAGGAGAGATTGTTTGATTTATTTTTTATAATCTGACACTTCCCCATGATTTGTGTTCAGATGCGTTAGCTTTAGAAGTATGGAGAGAAGTATACATTGCAATTCAAGAGTTCCATATTGTAGTAAATGTAGATGAATTTTTATTGCCGATTATTAACATTTACCTGTAAAATAATTAATTTGGATTACATGATTTCCAATATCTGAGTGAACTGTTTTTTTCTGTTGTCTTTAAATATTGTTTTCATAACTTCTTCAGGAGACAAAAAATTGAATGTTTAATTTGAATGCTAGCAGATAGGAGAACACTAGTGATCCCTCATGGCAGCAGTGAGGATATGCAGGAGCAAACAGACCGATTGCTGACCCTGCAGGGCAGGGAGAACAACTCGAGGAAGATGGTGAGGTTTTGGGGTGAAGTGGGCTGGATCAAGCATTGACACTCCCAAAGTCCTGAAGAACTGGGACCAGGGATCCCCATGTTTTTTCATAGCTGCCATCCCTCTCAGCATCTTTCCCCCAAATCTCTCTGTCTTGGAGGAGAGAGACCTTGGTGGGAGGAAACTAAGAAACTAACTCCCCACCTTCCCTTTTTTTTCTCCAGGATACAGCTGCCTTAAAGCGGGTGACTCTTAAACCTCACAAAATTATCTATAATTCGATAAAAAACCCTAATCTCAAAAGAATGTTAATATTGCAAAACTGAGAACTCAGAATTCGGGAAATGCACATCTTAGCGGGAGTTTGATCAGTAATTCTTTTTATCCTCATCATTCAGTGTAGGGCCCTAGACCTTATTTACAGTATGCCATTCAAACCCTGCAGTGCATCCAGAATAATTCAATTCCCTGTGAGCTTTTTTGTGGTGCTGCTCATCATAGCCTATTAGTGCTTCACAAGCATATTCACAGTCTCTGTGACATCAGATGGTGGTATTAACCTCATTTTACAAATAGGGAATTGAGACACAAATTGATTGAGAACAAAATTGTTAAGTGTCCACTAATTTTGGGAGCCAGATTTGAGACGCTAGAGGTCTAATTTTTCAGAGTACTTTGCATTTTGTAGATGTTTATACATTCATAGCACAGCTCCCATTGAATTAAATTGCAGCTGTGTGTGCTCATCACTTCTCAGACTCCAGGTGTCCTCAGTTGGTTCCCAGAAAATGAGGAGCATACAGGGGCCACCTGTGAAAATAATGATTAATGTGACTTGCCCAGAATGACAAAGGTGCTGTTTGGCAGAGGCAGTGATGTAATCAAATTCTAAAAGGTGGCATTCATTCAACTTCCTTTACCATCAGATCCTCCTTTCATTTCCTCCAGTCCCCTACTTCATTCACTACAAGCTGTCCAACTTCTGCAGCACCCTTCTGAGGCAAGGGTCCTACAGACAACAGCATACTTCACAACCCCGATTCATCCCCAGAACAGATCCAACCTGTGCACTGAATAAGGCAGGAGTTCTATGGAAAAAATAGACTGTGATAATGTAATTAAAGAGTGTATTATAATGCACCAAAGGAGACTAATGTGGCACTGGAAACCTTAGTTGTGGCAATTCCTAGCTTTTGAGTCCTTGACTATGCAAACTTAACAGATTTTAATGTACATTTTTAATGTAATTTCCTAGGTTTTTTTTTAAGAAAATGAACTAAAAAAAAATCCATTCTATAGAACCATATTGACTTCACGTAGAACCATATTGATAGGTCATCAGCAGGACTGGAGCCCTTAGATTTACAAAACAGACCTCTACCCTTGAGCTAATGGAGTAAGTGGTAGCAGTAGAGGCTGTTATCCCCTTTGTGGACCAGACAGAAGAGGGGTATGAGAGACTTGGCCAATGGGCTTCACAAATATTTGTTGACATGAGCAAAGTAATGTTGAGATCTGGGAATCCTTGGTTCAATTCCAGATTATGGAGGCGAGTATGCTATCGTGGTTAAAGACCCTTCTCTCCCTGCCCCCATCACTTGTCTATTCCTGTCCTGTTTCCTCTCTCAGTTCCTGTCCCCCCATAACTTGCACTTGATGCCCATTCAACTCCTCACCATGCTACATTCTAGATAAGCAGTTTTTTCCTCCTACTCCACACTACCTGGCAGGAACTGTCTACCTGCTCTCACTTCTGTTCCCCAATAGCTGGAAGGAGCAAATTCAGGAAAAGTCCTGCTTGACCTATGCTGGACCATACTCAGTGAGCTCTGTGGGCGTGGATCATGCTCAGTACAGAAGGAATATTTGGATACTCTTACTGCCAACCTATAACAAACTTCTGCCGAGCATGTGTGAACAGCAGTTTTCCAAGGCTTATAATTTGGCAAGTTTTGATTGGATTTTCACAGGGTCAGCAAAAGATATCTTCTGATCTCAGGACAATCTTTCCTGTGAAATATCAAGTCCCTGTGCCTAAGCATTAAGATGCTACATCTTCTCCACTAAACAGCTGTAAGAATTTTTTAACATTGGAAAAATTGCTAGAGCTGGTTGGATTATTATATTTGCCTCACAGATAATTTTAACTTTTCTTCAGAAATCTGCACACTAAAAACTTTTGGTCAAAAAATGAAAGTTGCTATCTCAAAAATTGAAATAAAATATTTTGCATTGGGTCATGTCATCCCAAATTAAAATATTTCAGTTTGTTGAGCCAGTATTTAATTTTGGGTCAGTTCACCATTAAAATCGGTCCACTTGCCCTGCTGCAGTACCTCATGGGAGTAACACATCTGTAATGCATCATGGGAGATGTAGTCCAACCAGGGAGTCCAGTCAATAGAGAAGAATGAAGGCATATGAGGTAGCAGAACTACAACTCCCATGAGACATGTTCAGGAAAAAGAGTTTTAATGTTGAACTGAGTTGAAATGATTCAAGAACATTGGAACATTTTGTTTTGGTTTAATTGTTTTGATGGTACTTAAATTTAGACACTTCTGAATTGATATTTTGGTTTTAAGTCAAAAATTTCAAGGTTTTTGTGTTAATTTTTGATGAAAAGTCAAAACTTTATATAGAAAGCAGATATTTTTCATGAAAATTATTTTTTTGAAAATCTAATTTTCATAGAAAAACAGTTGTAATGAAATTTTTTACCAGCCCTAAAAACAACATATTCTTCTTCCAGTGTCCTCTTCATATTCCCACTCATGGGATGCTCCAGACTGGTGCATCTGAATGGTAGAGATTTAACTAGCAGAAGTCATTACAGCACTCACGTTCTTTCCTTACTCTTCCCCTCAGAAAACACTGAACATTCCAAAGTGAGAGTATAAAAGGGGTTTGGTACTCCAGCTGCCTTCTAATTGCGATCAGCTGAACATTTTGTGTGCAGGTCAAGAATCCTCTCAGAGCTGTCATTAGTTAGATAGTTTAAAATTTTAATTCTTAGTAGCTGTAGTTATAAATAGTTTAATAATATAAATAGTAATAGTATTGTTCAGTTCTGATGGAACCAAAAAAGAAACCTGGTTTCGAAAGATATCTTGTCCAGCGATGTTCCCAGCATCTGACACACATGCTCAGTGCCTGTCATGCTTAGGGGGACACCCAGCCTCCAAGTGCTAAATTTGTTCTATGTTCACCTTGAGAGCAAAGAAAAAAGAAAGAATAGATTACAGTCTATCCTGTTGAAAGAAGTGTTGGTGTCAAAGTCATCTTCTACTGGCAAAGAACAGGCCCATCAGATGATCCATAGACCACCATTGTCTCTGGATGGTTCTGCGGGTCAAAAAGATAAGTAATCTTCGTTGTCCTCTAAGTGGCCTGGTAACAAGACAGAGAAAAAGGGGAAAACCTCTGCAGTATTAGCCTCTATATCAAGAGCCACTGTTCTTCATAATGATTTATCGGCCCAGATGGACCTCAGTAGTAAGCCCTCGAGTATGTCTACCTTTCTTAAGAGAGACAAGCCATGAGTGAAGGAATCTGTTATACAAACCTAATTTAAAGAACTAGGTACTGAAAAGCAGCTTCCTGGAAAGGTGAGGAATCCTCCTTCTTTAGGTCTGTTGCCCTGAGATCCGGATGAGCCAGTTACAAAAAAGAGACTTAAGGAGCTGGTGAAACAAGGGCTGGTGATTGATAGTACAGTATCGCAGTGCATAATTGTTCAGGCACAGGTTCGTAGATTGGATCAGACCTCAGCTCTGCTGGGTATGGGGTCAGATTTGTTATTGAGGCAAGGAGACACCATACTACAACAGTCTTAAATATATTTGTCTCCAGAAGGGAAAGGACATGTAGAGGAATTTGGGGATTCTCCTCTTCCTTTAGCTCCAAGAAAACCTTCTAGATCCCCAGAAAAGAACTACTTCTTTGAGTAGTAGCTCTGTGGGTGCTCCACTGTAAGTATATCCATGTCCCTGCACCTCAGATTGGAGATTTTAGGTAGCAGTGTCCATTCAGCCTGCACATATGTTTTCCCTGTCTTGTGCTTTTTCTCTAGGCTATCTAGTACTGTGTGAGTGAACTGCCCTCAATTGCTTCTTAACCACCTTTAGCCTGAGATGGAACCTTAGCAGAGTCCAAGTGACAATTTTATTTCTGAACTTTATTTCCAGTTAATAGTGTAGCTCATTGAGTTTTCATTAGGTTAATATTCTCCTTTTTCTTAAAAAAACCCTTCCTTTTCTTTATTTTGTTTTTGAAAACAGTTATCTCCCTTGTGACACTGCACTCCATATTATTCATAGTGATTTTATTATGATATGATTATGGCATAATTATGGGGCATTTTATGCACGATAGGTCATTTAAGATGTCATTGGACAAGTTATGATTTGCTGAATATGGTTATCCTATTTTTATACATGTACCATTTTTGTATCTGAAGTAATTAATATTGACTATGTATCTGTATTTCAAATGTAATTACACCTGGGTGATGCCCACTAGGCAAGATACTTTCAGTCCAGATATCTGGTGGGGAAAGGCCTATTCAGGATAATGAGCCATTAAGGAAAACAGTAAGTCTTAGGAGAAGCCTATCGATCATCTGGTGAGCCTTCCTGAGAATGCTCCAGATCGCCTGTAAGTAATGGCTGCTATGACTCCACAAGGTCATGTGACCAGGCCACATGACTCTGGATTCCATCTTGGGATGTCAGTGTTTTTCCACAAACTGAGTTTGGGACAAAGGATTCCCGCCATATGCTAAAGCTATATAAGGCAGGGAGTGACATTATCTGTTCTTCACTCCCCACACAAGGGGACTCCTGGACACACCTAAGGAACAAAAGACTGAACTGGGGGAAGTGCTGGACCCAGGCTAAAGGGATTTCTAGCCTATATATGAAAAACCTGGAGATTCCAAGCTGTAAAGCAAGTGCAGCTTGTACTTTAAGAATCTGAAAGTCTGCTTGTACCATCTCTCCGGGTAAGAAACAGATTGGATATGAATTAGCAATCTAGTATGTTAAGCTTAGTTTGCGTTTTTGTTTATTTGCTGGGTAATCTGCTTTGATTTGTTTGCTATCACTTATCACTTAAAATCTATCTTTTGTAGTTAATAAACTGATTTTATGTTTTAATCTAAACCAGTAAGTTTGGAGTGAAGTGCTTGGGTATCTTAGTTCAGGGGGCTGTTGCATTTCTGCTTCACATTGAGGGAGGGGCAAACTCTATGAGCTTACGCTGTACAGTTCCTTGTGCAGTGCAAGACTGTAAAATTTTGGGTTTATACTCCAGTGTGGAGGTCCTAGACTGAGAAGCTGGTGGTTATTTTGGCTGTAGCCTCTCTATTGTTGGTTTATTCAGTGTCTGGTCAGAGAGCCCACATGTAACTGCAGCTAGATGTGTCCATACCTGTGTGAATGCTGGAGGAAGTGTATGGCTGGGAGCCTGCCTGCAGCTTGTCATAGCAGCACTGTGTGACAGGGAGCCCAGGAAGTAAAACCCGAAAAGGGTATAACCAGCTCCCCAAGGTTTAAATAATGTCTCTCCTGTAGAGAAACTATTCCAGTCATGACGGCCATTCATGCTGCATTCACTGCCTCACAGAGTCCCGCATACCACAAAAGAGCACTTTCTGCCTGAAATTAAAATCAAGAGCAAGGAAAAAAAACATGAACTGAAGCTCAGACTCCTCATGATAGAAAGTTCACTTAGGCCAGCTTCTGTCCCGTGATCCCCCGATGCAACAGTCCCTTACGAGACCAATCACATCAATGTCCTCAGTGCAGCACTCTCCAGTGGTTTTAAAGAGGAAATCTGGTGATTTCTCTCAGAAAAGTTCAAAAAGATGGGCTTCAAGTCCCCAGATTAAAGATTGACCAGGAAAAAGAGATCCCCAGCAAGGTCGATTACATCGGTACCAACTGACCTGCGGCTGGGTACCCATGTGGCTATAGGCTCCTCAGTTGCAAAAGGTATTGGTACCGCTAGTAAGCATAAAGACCTGAGAGGTACAGGCTCATGGACATCGGGATTGTCAGGGGAAAGGAGCGGTAGGGAGCATTCTAGTGCCATTAAAACAGCACTGCTGGAGATGGTGAGGGCTTCAGTACCAAGCTTTTCAACCTCACGAAAGACCAGGACATTATCTTCTGGCCACTCATTGGACCGCAGAAGACTGCAGGTTTCGTTGTTTCCCTCTACATCAATGGCCCCCAGTCAGCTGACCTTAAAGATACTAATTGCTAGCATAGTACCTCAAGAATTCTGTTTCTCCAAAGACTTATTGGTCTCAGAGACACCAGAATCCCCATTACTCATTATCAACACAACTATGGTAGTGACTACATCTCAGTCCCCTGAATTCCCTCTGGTACTGAGACAATCACTATCAGCATCCTTGACTGCACCACCTTTATTGAGCGACAAGGAGAAGGACAACAAGAATGACATATACTCATTGTTAATGAAAGGTTTACTGGTACAATATCAAGGAACCACTCACCTGGAAACAGTCTCAGAGCCACATTACTGCCATGAGAGACAAGGCTCACCCAGTTGGTATACACATCCTTGGGTGCCTCCACCCATGCTCTTTGTGCCACCTCAATGGCTGTATGGGATCCATGGGCAGCTTATGGACACCAGTTATCCAGGATCCTAAGCTTTACACATTGGGATAGGGGAAGACCATTTCCCTCAGCTTTCCTCTTTAGACGTCCTGATCCTCACGAGGAGACTTTTGAGAACAGGAAGCAAGGCTGGACAGGGAGATTACTCCAACATAAAATATCTCCTCATCCTCTTCTGAAGAAGTCTTTATGCCTCCACTACCAACCATGGCAGACGACTTCAAACAATTCCGGGGTCTTACTATGACAGTAGCGGACTCACTACAGATTCCTCTTGAAGAAATGAAGGAGTTGCAACATAGACTGCTTGACATCTTGCATACTTTGTCATCAGCTCCCTGTCAAAAAGGCCCAGCTAGACCCACCAAATAAAGTAGTACCTCTAAAGACATGGACTTTTTATTTTCTCACCCATCCCCAAATTCACTTGTTATTGACTGTGTAAATGAACGTGGCAGACAGCACCATACTTAATCACCACCCTACTACAAGGACCGGAAATTATTGGACTTACTTGGCAGGAAATCATACTTGTCAGCAATCTTACAATTTAGGATTGCTAATTATCAGGTCCTTATGGCGAAATACAAACACATCAATTACTCTAAGCTCAACGCCTTTATTGAACATCTCCCAAATGGTCAGAGAGAGCAGTACCAAGATATCATCACTGAGGGTCAGTTTCTTGCGAGGACATCATTGCAAACCATGTTAGATGCTGCTGACACAGCTGTCTGCTTCATAGTAGTAATGTGGAGAGCTTTGTGGCTTCACCTTTCTGGCCTCCAGAGAGAAGTTCAAGCTACTGTGGAGGACCCTCCATTCGCAGTATCTAAATTGTTTGTGGAAAAAACAGACTAATCCCTCTGCACACTAGAAGACTTGTGTCATAAACAGATAAGAAAAGTTAATAGCACAGAAGTACTTTTATATCTCTTTGACTGTAAAGGGTTAACAAGTTCAGTAAGCCTGGCTGTCACCTGACCAGAGGACCAATCAGGAGACAGGATACTTTCAAATCTTGAGGGAGGGAAGTCTCTGTGTGTGCTGTTAGTTTTTGGTTGTTGTTCACTCTGGGGGCTCAGAGGGACCAGACGTGCAACCAGGTATTCTCTCAATCTCCCTGATACAGGTTCTTATAGATTCCAAATAGTAAGTACTAGATAGATAAAGCGAGTTAGGCTTATGTTTGTTTTCTTTATTTGCAATGTGCATTTGGCTGGAAGAAGTTTAATTGTGTATTTGGCTGAAAGGAGTTTCAAATTTGTATTTTTGCTGAAAGGATTTTAATTTGTGCTTGAAATTAGGCTGGGAGGGTATCCCAGTGCTTCATAGCTAAAAAACCCTGTACCTATTCCATTTTAAATTTACAAAGATAATTTTTACTGTTTTTCTCTCTTTAATTAAAAGTTCTTGTTTAAAACCTGATTGTTTGTTTTTTTTATTCTGGTGTGAGACCCCAGGGACGGGGTCTGGAATTCACCAGGGAATTGGTGGGGAGAAAGTAGGGAAAGGGGAGAGAGAGGCTAATTTCTGTTGGGTCAGGATTACTGTCTCTCTCACGGAGAATCTGGAAGGGGGAGAGAAGGAAGGGGGGAGGGTGCCATTTTCCTCTTTGTTTAAGATTCAGGAGTTTGAATCACACAGTGATCTTCCAGGGTAACCGAGCGGCAAACATTGGGGAAAGGTTCTTTCCAGTGTGTTAAGATCCAGAGGGTCTGGGTCTTGGGGGTCCCCGGGCAAGCTTTTGGGGGGACCAGAGTGTACCAGGCACTGGAATTCCTGGTTGGTGGCAGCGCTACAGGTTCTAAGCTGGTGATTAAGCTTAGGGGAATTCATGCTGGTACCCCGTCTTTTGGACGCTAAGGTTCAGAGTGGGGAATTGTACCATGACAACTTGGGACCCATGTTGCATTCTCTGGGGATTTATATACCTGCATAGAAAAGAAAATACAGTAAATATCTGATATCACAAATATCCGAGCCTGCTCAGTTCTCTCTACCCCAGAGACACTGCAGCTTGAAATGGAAAAGACAATGAATACAAAAACAAAGACCAACAGAACCATTCACATCAAAGCCCCAGTTTTGATGCATTGATTGAGGCCTGAGCTACCACTGCCACCATCACTTGCTGCAAAAATTGGACCATTTACATCCTTTCAGCGACTGCCTTATTCTTTTTCAGAAAAACTGGAAGTGTATAACGACAGACAAGTGGGTACTGGAGATCATCTCCAAAGGATATTCAATCCAGTTTGTCTCCCTCCCTTCTATCCACCCTCCATCCCCGTCCCTCTTTAGGACCCTTCTCGCAAGCACCTGTTACATCAGGAAACAAACTATCTCCTAAACTTGGGTATTATGGAACTAGTTTCCACTCAACGCAGAGAGAAGGGTTTCTATTCCAAATACTTCCTGATACTGAAAAAGAAAGACCGCTGGAGACCCATTCTGGATCTGAGATCACTCAAAGACACAGCGATTCAAGATGGTCACTTTGGCAGCAATAATCCCGTCTCTGGACCAGGGAGACTGGTTCTTGGCACTCAACCTAGAAGATGCTTGTTTTCATATCACAATTCACCCATCCCACAGGGAGTCTGTAAGATTCACCATGGCTCAAGACTGTTTTCAATACAAGTTGCTTCCATTTGGACTATCATCTTTACCTAGAGTGTTCTTGAAGGTCTTTTCTGTGGTAGCAGCACATCTTCGCAAACTAGGAATTATGATATTGCTGTATCTAGCTGACTGCCTGCTCAAGGCACAATTCTTTGACACCTTGACAGTCATGCAAAAACTATTGATCTATTCATGGAGCTGGGATTACAACTAAACCTTCAAAAGTCAACTCTGACTCCCGTACAACTTCTAGAATTCATAGGAGTGTAATGAGATGCAGTAAAGGCCAAAGCTTTCCTCCCATTACACAAGTTCAACACCTTAACCAACTTAATATCCATCTTCCAGGAGAGCCCCCAGACATTGGCCAGAAATTGTCTTCAGTTACTTGGGCACTTGGTGGTAAGCTTGTTTGTAACACGTGACACAAGATTCCACATGCATTGCCTTCAAGCATGGCTCAAAACAGTATATTCACCAAACACGGACTGAGCAAACTGCTTTTGATGCTCTTGACTGTCAAAAACTCTTTTGAATGGTGGAACGATCCACAGAATGTTTGCTCAGGGGTTCCCTTCACTCCAACTCTGAAGATGATATGGACAACAGATTAATCTCTATTGGGCTGTGGAACTCATCTAGACAAGCATATGGCTCAAGGCAAATCGCCCCCCTTTAAATCTGCACTGCATATGAAGCTACTAGAGCTCAGAATGTTGAGGAACACCTGCTCACATTTCCTATCATGGATCAAAGGTGAACAGATAACAGATTATAATATTTAACGTAGCCTGTATGTTTTACAAAAACCACCAGGGAGGAGAGAGATCACTTTCCTTTTGTAACAAGTCAGTGAAACTAGGCAGTTGGTGCATTCAACACTGCATCAACATCTCAGCATCCTACCTTCTGGGCATACAGAAACACTACAATGGATACCCTCTGCAGGAATTTTTCTGTGGAGTATGAATCGAAAATAGACCCTGCTATTCGCCACAACATATTTCTGCATTGGGGAGTCCCAAAGATAGACTTGTTTGACACAGTCAGATATAAGAAATGCTCCCAGTTCTACTCCAGAGCTGGACTGGATCATCATTCTCTCAGATACACAGGTACAGTGGAACACAGGTCTTCTTTACGCCATTCATCCAATTCCTCTAATATCAAAGGTCCTGCTCAAGATAAGAAAAGAAAATGCAAGGCTTATTCTCATAGTTCCCACATGGCCACATCTCCATATCTGAGTTAGAGGTGTGCCCGCCAATCACTCTTCAGTCCCTTCCTCACCTCCTTTCTCAGAATGCTGGTCAGATCCATCACTCCAATTTGCAGGTTCTCTGGCTCAACATATGGCTGCTCAATGATTCCAAAGCACACAGATGTCCTTTTCAGTAAAAGAGGTGCTATTTCAGGGGTCGGCAACCTTTCAGAAGTGGTGTGCCGAGTCTTCATTTATTCACTCTAATTTAAGATTTCGCATGCAAGTAATACATTTTAACATTTTTAGAAGGTCTCTTTCCATAAGTCTAATATATAGAACTAAACGATTGTTGTATGTAAAGTAAATAAGGATTTTAAAATGTTTAAGAAGCTTCATTTTAAAATTAAATTAAAATGCAGAGGCCCCCGGACCGGTGGTCAGGACCTGGGCAGTGTGAGTGCCACTGAAAATCAGTTTGCGTGCCATCTTTGGCACCCATGCCATAGATTGCCTACCCCTGTGCTATTACATAGCAGAAAAACAACCATTCATCACACACATATCCAAAAGTGGAAAAGGTTCCAACTCGAGTGTGCCTCAAAACATGTTACCCCCTACCCTCTCCCCTCCTGTTTGTCCTAGACTACATCCTAGAGCTAAAAAAAAGTCAGGATTTTTCTCTAAGTTCAGTACAGGTGCATCTCGCAACCTTACCACCTTCCATCATAAGATAGAAGGCTACTCCATATTCACTCATCCTATAATGAAAAGATTTCACAAGGATGTGGGTAACCTTTTCCCACAAATCAGACATTCTACATCAGCATGGGACCTCAGGCTTATCCTCAAGTCTCTTACAAGGCCACCTTTTGAACCCATGGCCAAATGCTCACTTATACGTCTGTCTATGAAAACTGTGCTCTTAGTAGCCATGACCTTGGCTTAGAGTATCAGAGAAATAGGAGCTGTAATGGAGCATCCCTCCTTTACAGTTTTTTTTTAGAGACAAGGTTACATTGTGACCACACTCCAAATTCCTCCTGAAAATATCTTTTGCTTTCCACATAAACCAACTTATTCCCCTCCCACACTTCTTTCTCAAGCCACACTGAGACAAGGGAGGCAATATTGCATACACTTGATGTCAGGAGAGCATTAGTCTTTTATTTGGGTAGAACTAAGCCTTTCAGAAAGTCTCCTAGACTATTCCTTTCTATTGCAGAGAGATCAATAGTATTCTCAATCTCTAAACAAAGACTCTGTACATGGATATTGGACTGCATTACCTATTGTTATCGCACTCACAATCTCCAACCTCCCTCTAGAGTTCAAACACATTCCATGAGATCTTTCCCCTTCTTTCGCCTTCCTCAAAAATGTCCCCATCACAGAAATATGTAGGGCAGCAACTTGGGCATCTGTTCATACTTTTGCTGAACATTATGCAATCACCCATGACTCACCATTCAATGCCATATATGGCTCCACTGTATTATCAACATTAGATTCGACTTTGAAGCTCCACCCTTCCATCAGGGTACTGCTATGGAGTCATCTACATTGGAGTACCCATAGGGACACTATTCGAAGAAGAAGAAGAAGGGGTTACTCATTTTGTGCAGTAACTGTGGTTCTTACCAATGGGCTCTACGGTAGAGAAGGAACTGAGGGTGGTTTGCCTATGCAGTGGTAGATAGTCTCGAAGCAGAGCATGAGATGGGAATAGGGATGTGTGGGCCAAACAGACATTGTTATTTAAAATCTCCAATCTGAGATGCAGGGACGCGGATACACCTATAGTGGAGCACCCATATGGACACACATCTCGAAGAACCACAGTTACTGCACAAGGTGAGTAACCTCTCTTTTCTCCAATATCCCTTGTTCAGGCAAGGATATTGTTGTCGCCAGTTCAGTCAGAGCTGAGAGTGGTTTTGGATTGGAGAAGGAATTTGATTTGCAGACCAGACCCATGTAAGTAGTGTTATGAGTAAAGACACCTATATGAAGCAGGTCCATGTGGACAAAGATATATGCATCTGGACCTGAATATGGGGTTTTGGCTAGATTAGAAAATACTACTGTGGATAAATTGGCCTTCCCCAGTGCCTTTTCAACAATTCCTGATGTATTGAAATAGGATGTCGCTGAACTAGTGTATAAGTGAGGTGGAACATCTGGACCTGAAAGACACATATCTGATAGAATCTGATGAACTCTGGTAAGTGTCCTATAGGATGAAAGGAATTTTTGTTGGAGGAAGAAGAACAAATGGAATTGAGAGAATCAGATCCAGATTCTGGGGGCATGACATTCCTGAATGAAAATGTAGGAGATAAGTCAGCTTTTTCACCTTTAGAAGAACAGGAGGCTTTTCATGAGATAGTAGATTGCGTGGTAAGAACACTGAACTTTCCTTCGGTTTTAATTGAGTATTCATGTCAACCAATTTTTGGTATTTTGGGAGCAGCAACTAGATATATTATTGGAGGGATTATGCCAACCAGCAAAATTAGTCTGGAATAATCCGTCATCTTCTCAACCTTTATCCACAATGGCTAATAAATTGTACCAGTTTCCTCAGGAATGTATGGTGATGTTCCACAACCATTCATCGCCAAATTCTTTAGTGATAGAATTAGCTTTACAGCAGTCAAAGGTGCATCTACTCCATCTGAGAAAGAAGGAAAGAAACTGGATGCCATTGGGAGGAAAATGTTTTCTTCCACCACTTCTACCATGCATATTTCGAACTATGAGGCAGTCATGGCGAGGTACCATCTTTGGGGAAAGATGTTATCATTTTTTAATACACTACCGGAGGAGCATAAGAGATTAGTGAATTCACTAGTCATAGAAGGGCAGAATGTTGCCAAATACCAATTGAGAGGAACATTTGACTCAGCTTCAGCTTGGACAGTAGTGTCAGCCATCACTTTAAGGAGGTGTGCATGGCTCAGATTAGTAGTTTCACCTCATGAGGCAAAAGTGAGGATCAAGGGTTTTCACTTTGAAGAGGAAGGTTCATTTAGTGTACATAGAGGTGAAACATTAGAATATATGAAAACTTTGAGATCTATAGCTAGGTTGCTAAAGTTTTTTTAAATATGAATAGGAGATCATCTACAGCTGCCATTTTTAAGTACCAAAGGCAATTTCCTACTACATTGATGTCTTCTCAGTACTGCCTTCAACTTCAGTAACATAATTCTTAGTATCATCAACAGAGAAAAAAGCCTTATAAGCCAGGGGGAAGAGTTCTACAACTTTGTCATCTGGAAGGTCTCAGATTTGAAATAAGGGTTGGGGGTTTCAGGCCAGGCCAACTGGACATTGGTTTTCCACTGTTTGGCTATTGTTTGTTCCATTTATCATGAAATGAAGTTGATAACATAGGACAGATGGGTTTTGAAGGTAATTGCCCATGGCTACACACAATCCAGTTCAAACCTCTACCCGCATACAATCCACCTCCTTTATTCCTGACCAGAGATTGAGCTCACCTCCAGTTGTTATGAGCAAAAGTTCAATTGTAAATAAGTTTTGGGAGTGGCAGAACAGGTCCCTCTAGATCAGAGAGGGAACGATTTTTACTACCATTATTTTATAATTAAAAAAAAAAAAGGTATCTTCTCCCTGTATTGGATTTAAGAAAATTAAACACCTATGTAAAAATTTTTTGTTTCTGCATATTGTCTCTAGCATCTGTAATGGCTTCTCTTTCCTCTCAGGATTGGTTTGCAGCTCTGCATTTAAAGGATGCATATTGCCATTTCTCAAAAAGACCTTGTCATTGGAGATAACCTGCATTTTGTGCTGACAAAGGACCATTTAGTACAACGTCCTCCCTGTTGGGTTGTCTACAGCTCCCAGAGTTTTCACAAAATGTCTGTTGGTATTAGTAGCATGTCTGTGAAAGCAAGGGCTGTTTGTATAACCAATACTTGGATGATTGGTTAATAAAAGTGTTATCCAGGAAGGACATCATCTTACATGTAAAAGAAATATATTGTTTTTGCCAGTGTAGGATTACAAATAAATCAGGAGATGTCAGTTTTGATCCCAGTTCAGAAGATCTGCTTTATTGGGGCAATACTAGATTTGGCTATGACAGTGGCTTTTTTCCAGAAGAAAAGTGTATAAAGATAAAGCTCAGAGGGATAGCTGTGTTAGTCTGAATCTGTAAAAGCAGCAAAGAGTCTTGTGGCACCTTATAGACTAACAAACGTATTGGAGCATGAGCTTTTGTGGGTGAATACCTACTTCGTTGGATGCATGACTTGTAGTACACTAATAGATCTTTCTATATCTTCCAGCAACTACAAAAAGTGTCAATTTTTGGTTGAAATCAGGCAGTGAGAGGGAATCAATATCAGATGCTTTTCTAATTCATTGGGGTCAGGGCCTGATATATGCATTTCCTCTGATTTTGTTCATTCAAAAAGTCATATACAAAATAAGACAGGACAAGGCCAAGGTAATTTTAATAGTGCCAGTGTGGCTAATGCAGCTATGTTATTTGGACTTAGTTCACCTGTCAAGAGATCTAATGGAATCTGTTTCTGGCCCTGGACTTGTCACAGCAGCATGGCATGATTTATCATCCAGATCTTCAGTCTCTCCACCTAACATGGGAGATAGTACTCTGAGAAGTTTAGACAACTCTGCTCATTGGAGATGTAGAATGTATGGCTACATTCTAGAAAGGAATTTACAAGAAAATGTGACAGTCACAAAAGAAAAAGGTTTTGATTGTGGATTTCTATAGTTCCATGTACAGTACCAATTAGTTATATTTTATGATCGTTGTCATACTAAAAAAAGGCAGAAATCTTGCTGTCTTCAGTAAAGGTTCATCTCTCAGCCATATCTGCATATCATGTACCTGTGGAAGAAAAATCAGTTTTTACTAATAGCATAGTTATTTTGAATGCCTTAATAACTTATACCATTCAATAAAATACCCTATCCCATCTTGGGATTTGAATACAGTATTCTTGCAGTTGATGAGATCTCCCTTTGAGCGTTTGGGTAGCTGTGATTTATTTTATTTGTCTATTAAGACTGTGTTTTTGATAGCCATTACATCTGCAAGATGTGCAAGTGAAGTATGTGCATTGATGGCTGATCTAGCATTCACAATTTTTCATAAAGACAAGGTAGTTTTTCATATGCACCATACATTTCTCCCTATAGTGGTTTCAGTTTTTCATGTAAATCAGTCTATAATTTTGCTGGTTTTCTTTCCTAAACCTCATATTCATGACTGAGAGACTATACTACATACTCTAGATGTTAGAAGGGCTTTAGCCTTTTATTTATACAGGACCAAACAATTTAAACAATCTCATAAATTGTTCGTTGCTTATGACAGAAAAACTAAGGGAAAAGCTATTTCTATACAAATGCTCTCTAGATGGGTTAGATTGTGTATTAAAGTCACTTTTGAATAAAAAAGTGTCCTTTTTCAAGGAATTAGGACACATTCTGCTAAGGCAGTGTCTATGACTTTTTCTAGGCATATTCCTTTAATAGAAATATGTAGAGTGGTAACCTGGACTTCTGTCTATGTGTTTACTAAACACTTAAATTTAGAATCTAGACCTGATGCAAAATTTGGCAAAGCAGTTCTCCAGTCCTTATTTAATTAGGACTTTGTGTCCCATCATCCTGCTCGGGATACTGCTTATCAATCTATCCCATGAGTGGGAATACGCAGTTGACACTCAAAGAAAAAAATGAAGGTTACTCACCTGTAACAGAGCTTCTTCGAGATGTACCCTGTATATTCACACTCCTCACTTGCCTCACCTAAGTGCTATTAATCAAAAAGTTTGGAGTTACAGGAGAAAGAACAGAGGCCGCTGGAACTCCATGCTCCTTTTATACCCTCTCCTTGGAACATTCATTGTTCTGTGAGGGGAGTGTGAATATGCAGACATTCCTGCGTGTACCCCAGAACATGACAGTACTGCAGTCAGCCATTTTGTATGCTCAGCCATTGCTAGCTGAAAACCAAACATCACATAGCTAAGAGTAATCTTAGATCTTTGTAAAACAAGGTCAAATAGCTTTGCAGTTTATTAATCAAAATAAAAATAAAATAAAAAGTTATTTTAAAGAAGGTAAATAGCAACCTTTGCTTTAAGTGTCCCTAACATATTTTTATGGCTAAAAATACTAAAAATATTTTAAAATAATACATGTTTAAAATAAAAAAAATTAGTAACTCAATAAAAGTTATTATGTTAACCCACTAGGAGTTATGTTAGGTTATGTAAAAGCAGCAAAGAGTCCTGTAGCACCTTATAGACTAACAGACGTTTTGGACCATGAGCTTTCGTGGGTGAATACCCACTTCGTCGGATGCATGTGACGTATTCACCCACGAAAGCTCATGGTCCAAAACGTCTGTTAGTCTATAAGGTGCCACAAGATTCTTTGCTGCTTTTACAGATCCAGACTAACACAGCTACCCCTCTGATACATGTTAGGTTATGTATTTTGTTAAAGTAAGCTATAAAAAATAAGGTAAGAGTAAATACCTCGAAGCAGTCCAAGGGAACCTTTCTTTGGGAAAAGATCTGACATTTAAACTCCCTATCAGCTGGATGAAAAAAGGGCTACTGGAAGTCCTGCTGGTAATTACTCAAAACCGTCTCAAACCATGGATAACTATATCTAAAATGTCCTGAACCTATTGCTTATGTTTGCTTGTGCTTAATATTTAATAAAGTGTAGTTTTAAATAAGAGTATGCTTACTTGTGTAAATCATCAGACCGAAATGGCTGTGTTCCCATTAATTTATTCCTAACACTACCTAAAGTAAAACAGTTGAGTTACCACTGTTTTGGGTTCTGAATAACAGATTTGGGAGCCAGTTGCCAGGAGCAATAGAGAGGAAGGGAATGATTAATACAAGTTGTTTGTTTGTTTTTACAATAGGTAAGGGAGGCAGTGGAAGAGGGTAACAACCTATGAGTTGATTTATGGTCACATTCCGTTGTTGATTTAGGGCTCAGGCTGAAAAGCCTGGTTGAGTAAAAGGATGTCAGAAGGACAGGGAACATCTGGAAAGAAACAAAAGCTGGAAATGGATTTGGATAACAGGTTGGCAGATTTCATGCAGGAGCATGATAATGTTTTTTTGGAAGCCTGGGAGCTCTACCAGTCCTGGAGATTCTTGCGTTTCTGTAAGCAGATGGTAGTGATAAAGCAATTAAAGGCAGAAATAAAGAAGTTAAAATTTTTTTTTTAGAAAGACACAGATATATCCAGCCTGAGGGCAGCTCAGATAGTGACACTGCAGAAGCAGGAATGTGACAGTGAGCAAGAGGGTAACAGGCTGGAGTAGAAAGTGTCTGGATTAAAACAACAAAAAATTGAGTGTGAATCTGCTGTTAGAGCCTTACTAAAGGATTCCCAGGATAAGACCCAGGCAGATCATGGGGAATGTAAGAGACAAAGCTGTGCTCTCAGAGCCATGTTGAGAGAACAGAAAGGAACAGTGGTTGTGATTCGTGGAAGTCATTGCCTAAGAAGAAGGGGTGAGTCAGAAGTGAATCTCCACTTGTATCCTCATTATGAGGATGAGAGAGATGGTACTTGTGAGCTTCCTTTTCCCTTGGACTCTTCTGGGCAGTCCCTGTATGGTCTCTTGCTTGAAACTGGTTCCTGAATGGTCTCTTGCTGCAGGCACCCATAGTCTCCATGGTAAGGAAGATTGATCCCCAAGAGGAGGAGGAGGAGAAGAATGGGTAGAGGTTAGGCCCTTCACCCCTGATCTGGCTAGAGTGGCAGGAAAGTTGGTTGATTCGTTAACCCAGAGCGCAGTCTTGGGATGGCTGGCAAGTAATCCACTGAACTCGTTGTGTAAGTGTATGTGCAGATCTTAATATTAAAAATATACAATCTGTAAGGAGGGGAGTGTTGCCCCAGAATTTGATATTTCTGTGTATACCCCAGAACTTGACAGTACTGCAGTCAGCCATTTTGTATGTGCAGCTATTGCTAGATAAAAAACAAACATCACATAGCTAGAAATAATCTTAAACCTTTGTAAAACAAGGTGAAATGCCTGCATAGCATGAAATTACATGTGTCATAAACAGATAGTAGGAGTTAATAGAACAGAAGTACTTTATATCTCTTTTGACTGTAAAGGGTTAACAAGTTCAGTAAGCCTGGCTGTCACCTGACCAGATGACCAGAGGACCAATCAGGGGACAGGATAGCTTTCAAATCTTGAGGGAGGGAAGTTTCTGTGTGTGCTGTTAGTTTTTGGTGGTTGTTCTCTCTGGTTCTGAGAGTGACCAAGACATTGCAACCAGGTTTCTCTCTCCAATCTCCCTGAACGAGGCACTCTTATCAGTTCAGAATAGTGAGTACTAGTAGATAAGGCGAGTTAGGCTTATGTTTGTTTTCTTATTTGCAAATGTGCATTTGGCTGGAAGGAGTTTCAAATTTGTATTTTGCTGAAAGGATTTTAATTAGTACTTGAATACTTAGGCTGGGAGGGTATTCCCAGTGCCTATAGCTGAAAACCCTGTATCCTAATCCATCTTAATTTAAAAGATAGTTTTTACTGTTTTTCTCTCTTTAATTAAAAGTTTTCTTGTTTAAGAACTGATTGTTTGTTTTTGTTTTTTTATTCTGGTGAGACCCCAAGGGATGGGTCTGGATCCATCAGGAAACTGGTGGGAGAAAGGAGGGAAGGGGAGAGAGAGGTTAATTTTCTCTCTGTCAGGATTACTTTCTCATTTTCAAGAGTCTGGGATGGGGAGAGAGAAGGAGGGAGGAAGGTGAATTTTCCTCTCTATTTTGTGATTCAAGGAGTTTGAATCACAGTAATTTTCCAGGGTAACCCAGGGAGGGGAAGCCTGGGAGAGGCAATGGTGGGGGAAAGGGTTTACTTTCCTTGTGTTAAGATCCAGAGGATCTGGGTCTTGAGGTTGCCCGGGCAAGGTTCTGGGGGGACCAGAGTGTACCAGGCACTGGAATTCCTGGTTGGTGGCAGCGCTACAAGTACTAAGCTGGTAATTGGGCTTAGAGGAATTCATACTGGTACCCCATCTTTTGGATGCTAAGGTTCAGGGTGGGGAATTATACCATGACAACATGAATGCTTAATTCATTCAAAAAGATAGACCTGTGCTGACTGGGTTATCATTATGAGCAGTATCTTTTTATCTTCCCAATTACAGAAACTTACAGAAGAGAATGTAAAGACACAGTCTAAGAAAAGACAGAAAGGAAAAGTGGTTGAGACTCTCAAAGGCCAAAAGGTGATTGCAAGATCTGACATCACAGGATTTTATTTTCCAGGTAAATTGTTTTTGTGTGTATTTCAAATGTTTTTTTTTTAAATCTTAAGAAAGATTGCTGAAAAAAGAGCAACATTTACCTAATCTTTTTCACCTGGTTCAGCTTTAATTTGGTTTACTGTTTATATTGTTGGATTTTTAATCTTTTCTCACCGTAATGCTTCTAGAAAGGTACAGAAAGCTCTGCAGACACCCTACTGATTGGTCTGTTTTTTTTGAGAAGAAAGTGGTGGGAAATGTTTTGGAATAAAATAGTGTAAGTTTTGAATTGGAAGACCGTGTCAATCTATTCCTTTTTCTTTCTAGACTGGCTTATTTCCATTTAGGATTTAGCAAAGGCTGAGCCATCTGCTATATGCAGAATATTCACTAGATGTTTCTGTTGTGTTGTTGAGTTCTAAGTCAGAATATTTGTAGTATGAATTTGTATCCCATAATATGGTATTGGGGAAAAAAAATCTAACTAAGCCCATACCTTTTTTGTATGATTGACAAAGTGTTCCAGTATAGTTTCTAACATCAGAGAACATCTCACAGGTAATTTGACATCATTGGAAGTCTGTTCTCAGGAGAGGTGCAAGAACTGAACAGCTGGGGTATTGAGAATCGAAGTGCATTGGCAAAACCTTGTGGGAAGCTTGCTCTGTGACTCTACACTACATCTGGCTCGTCAGCCAGTGCTGTTAGTTCTTCACATTCATGAACACTGAATCAGTTACAATTAAAACAAATTAAGGATATTCCAACAGAGACACTTATTGTTAGAACTGTTTCATGTACAGATAAAATATGGAGAAAAGTTCATTGCTTTTGTTAGCTTCACTTATTTTTTCTGTGCTTTTTTGATTGCCTGATAACAGTTTTCAATTTAACAATCACAGGCTGAATTCTTTAATTTTACAGTTGGATCAGAAAACCATTTTGCTATTTATCTAGCTTTGTAGCTGTTAGGGTTGAGAATGATCTGATGCTGCTGTGTATTCTTTTTCTGGTCACATAGTTGAAAGTTTTTCTATCCAAATGCTAATTCAGTAAAACATCTGTCATGGTATAAATCCCCACTTTGAACCTTAGCGTCCAAAGATGGGGTACCAGCATGAGTTCCCCTAAGCTTAATTACCAGCTTAGATCTGATAGGCTGCCACCAACCAGGACCTTCAGTGCCTGGTACACTCTGGTCCCCCCAAAACCTTCCCAGGGGACCCCCAAGACCCAGATCCCTTGGATCTTAACACAAGTGGGGCCCAGACCCAGATTCCCTTGAGATTTCTTTAAGCACAAGAAAAGGTAACCTTTCCCCTATGTTGTCTCCCCAGGCTTCCCCTCCCTGGGGTTTCCTGGAAGATCACTGTGATTCAAAACTCCTTCAATCTTAAAACAGAGAGGATGTGTACCTTCCCCCCTCCTCTTTCCCCCTCACCAAGAGGCCATACAGATTCAAGCTCCGTGAATTAAAACAAAGAGGAAATTCACCTTCCCCCTCCCCCTCCTCTCTCCTGGAGAGAAGAGACAGAGTAAATCTACGACGAGACAGGTTTTCCTCACCCCCTCTCTCTCCTTTCTCCCACAACATCCCTGGTGACTGTAGACTCCCTCCCCGGATCTTACGCAAATATTAACCAAAAACAAGTTAGATTCTAAAAAAAAAAAGCTATTAAAAAGAGTGAGAAAAACAGTAAAATAGGTCTCTGTAATAAAGATGGTAATTGTTACAGCCATTCAGCTTATAGACACTAGAGAGAATTCTCCCCCCAGCATACATACAAATTGCAACAGAGACACAATTCTTCCAGCCAAATACACATTTGCAAATAAAGAAAAACAATTAAAAAGACTAAGCCGCCTTTCTACTTGTACTTACTACTAGAACAGAAAATTAGAAAGCCTGTAGGTATGTCCGGTCACTCTCAGAACCCAGAGAGAACACCTAAAGAAAACACACACACACACAAAGACTTCCCTCCACCGAGATTTGAAAGTATCTTGTCTCCTGATTGGTCCTCTGGTCAGGTGTTCCAGGTTCACTGTTTGTTACCCTTTATAGGTAAAAGAGACATTAACCTTAACCATCTGTTTATGACAACATCAAATGAGTGAAAGGTAAGTGGTCTAAAAGGGAGAATTTTTTCCTACCCTAACATGAATAAGACTGTACAGTATAAATTTACTGAGATATTCATTTACAATTTTTTCTCAGAATGCTATAATTCAAAACAGTTGGTACAGTAATAATGGTACGGTAATAGTGTACTGAATTTCTTTAGAATTTGGTATGCTACTTTTCACGCATTGAACCAGATTTTCAGGGACGAGTACAATGGATGTGTTTGCAAAAGTGTCCTTAGAAAATCCTGCCATTGCTTGAAGCACATAGCTATTATGCACACAGTTTTGGTAATTGCCTGCCTAGCTGCTCATTGCATACTCTTTTGCATATTTGACCTTTTCATTAAATAAAATAACAAAATGCTTGAGAGTCTCTTGCATCATGTGCCAGACCTCAAATGACAGACACTATTCACAGTGAGCAGACTTGCATCATTTTACCCACATGCAGATAATTTATTATAATTATAGGATCTCAAAGTGGGTATTATAATCACCATTTTATAAATGAACCTTTCTGTGTTTATTTCCTGAGTGATCTGTCAAGGTCACATGGGAAGTCAGCACCTCTTGTTCTAATCACTAGGCAATGCTGCTTCCCTAAAAATAATTATATTTACTGTTTCAGTAAAATTAATAATAATTTTAGCATCTCTGAACAAGTCCCACAAAAAGGCAAACTTTATTTCTAATGGAAATGAACTATTTGCACATTCATCAAGGCTCCAATTCAGCAAGGTATTTAAGCATGTACCTAACTTTAAGCATGTGAATAGTCCCATTGAAATCATTTGGGCTTCTCACAGTGATGATGTTAGTCTTATAGTTACGTACTTCACTGGATCAGGGTCCAAAGTAAAAGGGTTGTTATGGCTTCTATTAATTTTAGAATCTTTCTTTTCTTAGTAGTTATTCTGTGCTTGCATTGTTTTAAAATAGTAATAATGTTGTTGTTGTGTTTTTTAATGCATCTTCTAAGCTGTTCTCTTCTGTGGGTCACCCAGCGTATGTTGTCTTCTCTGTTTCTACCTTTGACCCCGTCCTCCAAACACCAGACTGCGGGGAGCTTTCTTCTAATGATGAGTTTCATGAGGTTGAGGGCTAGTTTAAAGTCTAGAAGAGGGGTTTTGTGAAACATTTCTTTAAGGATGTGGTCCCCATTGAGTATGGGTTGTAATTATTTCATGATATTCTATACGGATTCCAGTGTGGGGTGATAAGTGTCAACAACGAGTGTGTGGTCAAAGGGTTGAGGTTTTTTTTCTCTGTATTGAAGCTGGTGGAATGTCCTTGTTTGGTGAAGGTGGTTTTAAGTGTGTTAATTGTGTATCCCAGACATTTTCCTTGGCGCATATTCTATGATATTTGAAGGCCTGACGGTAGATAACAGATCTTTTGGTATGTTTGGGGTTGTTACTGCATCTGTGAAGGTAGGTGTGGCAATCCATGGGTTTCTTGTGTATATAGTTGTCTGTAAGGTTCTATTATTGAAAATGATCATGGTATCCATGAAGTTGATGCTGGTATGGTCATGTTCTAGAGAGAGTTTGATGGATGGGTGGTGGTGGTTGAAGTTGTGATGGAAATCTATAAGGAAGTTTAGGTCGTCTGTCCAGAAGATGAAAATATCATAGAAGTGTATCAGGTATATCATTGATTTTATGGTTCATTTGTCCAGAAATTCGTCCTCAAAGTGTCCCGTGAAGATGTTGGAATACTGGGGAGCCATCCTAATACCTATGGCTGTTCCCATGATTTGGACAAAGTGTTTGTTGTTGAATGTAAAATTGCTATGGATGAGGAGGATGAAATAGATGAGTGTAGCAATGTATTTGGGATGGATATCTGAGTGTTGTCCATTATCTTGTAAATATTTGAAGCAGGCATCAATGCCATCGTTCTGAAGGATGTTGGTGTATAGGGAGGTGACATCTATGGTGGTAAGTGTGGTGCTCTGAGGGAGGAGAGATAGCTCAGTGGTTTGAGCATTGGTCTGCTAAACCCAGGGTTGTGAGTTCAATCCTTGAGGGGCCCATTTAGGGATCTGGGGCAAAAATCTGTTTGGGGATTGGCCCTGCTTTGAGCAGGGGGTTGGACTAGATGACCTCCTGAGGTCCCTTCCAATGCTGGTATTATATTCTATGTTGGTGTATAGGGAGGTGACATCTATGGTGGTAAGTGTGGTGCTCTGAGGGAGGTGGTTTATGTTGCAGAGTTCCTGGAGGAAGTTGTTGTGTCCTGGAGGAAGCTGGCACTTTGTGGGTGAGTCACTGAAGATGGTTTCTATGAGTTCTGATATTCCTTCAATAAAAGTGTCGTGGCCTGATATGATGGGTCTGCCTGGGTTCACTTGTTTGTATGTTTTGGGAAGCATGTAGAAGGTCCTGGAATGGTGGGAAGAGGGGTTGTGAGGGATGAAGTTGTAGAGTTTCTTTTGCTGTTATTTGGGCAAGGATTTGATGATATCCTTAATTCCTAGGTGAATTGTGGTATAGAGTCTTCTTTGAGTTCTTTATAGTCAGTGGTGTTGGAGAGTTGTCGGTTGGTTTTGTTGATGTAGTCATCACAGTTGAAAACTACAGTAACACCACTCTTTGTCTGCTGGCTTGATCCCTATCTGGTAGTTGGATTTCTGGGACTGTACAGCTGTCATCTTGGTGATAGAGCAATTGTAGTGGATTTCACAGTCAGTTTTTTTCCCAAAAGCAATCATTGTAATGATCAAGTGTGTTGTTTCATCCATTGTGGGGTGTCCAGTCAGCCGATTCTTTTTTCTTATGACTGTTGGTAGGGAGGTGGTTGTTGTGGGTTGTGGTGTCCTTATTGTAAAAGAATTCTTTGAGGAGGAGTCAGTGAAAGAATTCTTCAAGTTCTCCATGTGTTAGTATTGTATCAGGATCTATGGTGGGGCAGAAGTTCAGTTCCTTGGAGAGTACAGATAATTCAGCTCCAGTAAGAGGTATTCTGGATATATTGATGATGTTGGGATGTAATTTAGCGTCCATGTGGTGGGTTCTGGTGTCATGGCTTATCCTGGAGTTGAAGTTCAGTGGGTTGTGGAGTTGTAGCTGGTTCCACTTTTTCTTTTTGTGTTGAATGGCTATTAGCAGGTTTTGATAGTTGCTTTGGGTTTCTTACGTGATCTCCAGGTGGGTTTCCTGTTTTGTTTTGTTTTTGCATAATTATTTTGCAGAACTCAGGCTTTATGTTATAAATTCTTTGGGGGCACTGACTTCTTTTGTGTGTGACTTGTACAGTATAATGTACATTGTCAGTGCCTAGTGCAAATATTGTGGATCTACTGCAAGAAATACGGGGACATGGTACAGGCTACAGGATTTGTAGCCTTCTTATATATTGGTAAACATACTATATGTAATTTTAATATTATATTTTTCATGTTTAATTCTTAGGAACTGTGATAAAGACTATCAGTTCCTCCCAGGCACTTGTTGATTTCAGCCATGGAGAGACGCAGATTGTACCAATAAAGTTCATTATCCCTGTCGGGGGTGCTATGCCTTGCCCATCACTGCAGGTGAAAAACTATTACTTTTCAAGGCAGCATATGTGCATCATTAACTTTGTTCTGCAGTTCACATGTGAGCACGATGATACATAATAGTTTGATCATTTCTGTATTTTGGATAAATTTGTACATGTTAAAGAAGATTCTCCATTCACAGTGAAATTTCCTTTGGTTCCATGCCATTTCCAGTATTATGTTTGTCACTTGCTATTACATGATATGTGATAAGAGTTTAGAATCTTCGCTCTTTAAAATCACACATATTTGTATATCAGAAATATATATGATTTCCCTCTAAAATGGTATTTTTGGCAGGTCACTCAGCACAAGTGGTCTTACTGTTTCCAGCAATACACATAATTAATTTACACTCACAGCATAGGAACCTAACAGAGCCTTTTACTCACACTATAACATATAGCAGGCTCTAGCCATTTATTTTTCATTGTATGTGCTAAATCCAACAAAAAAACCCTTTTACTAACCCCAAAGAACAGTAATGAAAAAAAAAATCATATTCCATTTCTGTATTTGTTAGCTAGGTAATTGTCTATTATCACAATTCTTCTTTCAAATGAGGCTTATTTTAGCAGAGACAGGGATGATGGGTACAAAAAGCAATGGTGTACCCTGCCTTGGTTACAGTTAAAACCAGGGACTTGATTCTTTCCCTGTATAATGTAAGGAACTCCTGCTGATATTAATAGTATGTCTCTGTATTCTGTGTGGAGAGTCCAATTCTGGAAGTGTCCTGTCAGGTTTAATAGAAAATTATAATCTTTCTAGAGGATTTTAAAAATCATCTTACATAATTCAATTAAAAATTATATTCCTGTTACAGAATTCCATGTGGTGTTTCAAAAACGTAAATAAATATAATTCTCTGTTAAATTCTAAGGGATAAAGGGTTGGAATAATTTCTTTAGCAGCCTGTTAGCTTGATCCCTCTGAAATTCTGTAGAACGTTTCCATAGAATACTGATTTAAGGCATGATCCTGTGAGGTGCTGATCCAGTGGGAGTTGAAGGTAGTTTAGCACATGGCATGATTGGTACCTTTGTATTTTCCTCTAGAGTTCCATTTTAAGCCATTAGAATGGATTAGCATGTTGTTTTGTACAGTCAAACCGTCGTTTTAAACTGGTATGCTATGAAGCTCTTGCAACCTAATTCTTTTCTGGTACACAGGTTGGAGACTATGTATTCGCCAGAACTGGGACACAAACAGGAAATGATTATTATATGCCTGCTGTTGTTATAGCAACACCAAAAAGAGCTGAAGCAGATGATAAACTCTACACAGTTTTGAAGTACAACAATAAGAAAGTAAGCAGACCTGTGAAAGGATACGAAGTTTGCCATGGCATTATTATAATTCTGGTTTTGATGAGGCAGAAATAACTGGCCTGGCTAAACAGCACATTGTTCCATTTACCCGTCCAGCTGATCAAAATCAAATCAAATTTCAGAGCCAAGTATTGGGCCAACATAATGGACAAACTGATAAGGAGTGTAGAATAACTTATCCTTAAATCAAACATTACTCTGCTCTCCATAATCCATTTATTGGCTTTCACAGGCTCCAGACTGCAAATGTGAAGAATAAGGATAGTTTTTGTTGGGATAAAATAAAACTATTTTTAGTATGTTTTGTTACCTTTGTTTGTTGGAGATTATTATGGTAATTTTATCTTTTTTTTTTTCTCATTGTGTTTTATAAAGAAATTGTACTTATCATTAGGAAATTGTCATCTTGGTTTTGCAGATGCTTCTTACAGTTGCACCAAAGTGCCTGTTTTCTTTATGCATTCCTTTATTCTTAACTGCTGTTTCTGAGGTTTAGAAGTCACTGATCTAAACTGGATTAATTTGATTGTGTTATTGCAGAAACACTGTATACGAAGTGGGCTTATTAAAATCAGCCAAACAAAGTATGCCTGTTCCTGCCGTTATATAAGAATGGCCCATATGGTGGATTGCCTCCTGTGAGTATATTTGAACTGAAATATGTAAACGTCTGGTTATGTGAATTCTAAAATATAGGGGGGAAGAGAAGCATATTTTGTATTCACTTTTGCTTTAGATTTTCCATATCTAATACAATAACAAGTAGATTTTTAAACTAGAACAGGGTTCATTCAGGTCGGGTGGTCCTGGACGCATCACCATGTGTGTCTGATCCACTAAGTGTTTGGATGTGACGGTTGTTAATTGTCTACTTCACGCTTTTAAAGTTCCCTGCACTGTATCAGTTTGGGAAGGACTCATGGGAGGTGCTAGTTTGGTTCTTAATAACAGGAAGTTGTGAGAAAATGCTGGAAGTTGGAGATAGTTTTTATTTTAAGATGTGTTCTCTGATATGAACTTGTGCTTCAAATTATGAAATGTATTTAGACTTCTCAGTGTCTTATTGAGCTTGAATCTGGGGAATGGCTTGGAGAGGGTGAACTTACGTAGATTTCGGCTGATGTTTACTGATTAGAATAGGACGTGAACTTATATTGGTTTCCAGGTAGATTTCGGTTTCTGTTTGGCCTTTACATAGCCTGAGCCATGAACCCATTTGAAGTATCCCTGAGAAGTGATAGATTTCAGAGTTCATTAGCAGGCTATGTGTTGTGTGGTAGAAACCCTCTTCTGGGCTTTAAGTATTGAGGCAGTGGCTCCTACTCTCCCCTCTCCAAAGAAGAGAGAACATGAAAGCCCTGTGGAATATATAAACCTGATCAATGAAGCAAGAGAGACTCCTTCTTTCCTATTGTTTCAGGTATGTTTGGGGGAAAGTGTTCACCCCCATCAAAATCTAGCCAGAGAAAGAGGAGAAACCAGATGAATCAAAGTGTGAATACTTCCCACCCAAAACCAGAACAGAATTTTCCATCCCCCTTCATTCCTCCTTTGAAGAAGTTATTTAGGGCGGAGTCAGAAACACCTAGAGATGGGAAGAGGCTCACTCAGCTATCCCTCAGATTATATAGGGTTCTAGAGCCCAAAGATTCCATCTTCATTTCCTCTCTGATCTAGGCCACAGTGACATTGCTGATAAAGAACATGGTACAGTAAAAGCTGTGTTTTCCAGGACTTTATAAAACGGAAAACTCTAGAAACCGGCATTTTGTGGTGCTAGATCCAGGTGGTGCTCACCTTGGCGGCTCCCTACAAGCAGTGATATGTCTCTGCTGCTCCTAGGTGGAGGTATGGCTAGGTGACTCTGCACGCTGCCTCTGCCCACAGGTGCCACCCCCGCAGCTCCCATTGGCCACAGTCAATGGCTATAGTGATCAAAACCACTTAACTCTTGTATATTTTTCATTTATAGATCTCAAAGCACTTTACAGAAGAGATTAATATAATTATCCCCATTTACAGATGGGAAAACTGGCACAGAAAGGTGAAGTGACTTGCCTAACATCACCCAGCTGGTTAGTGAAAGAACCAAGAATAGAATCCAGGTCTTCTGAGTCCCAGTCCAGTGCTCTAACTACTAAGCCACATTGCCTCCCTTAAGACTGGTTGTTCATCATGGATAAAAAGATGATCAAGGACTCCACTCAAGAATCCTATGGAATTTTGTTTTGTCTTTCCCCATAAACATCATTAATTCCATCCCTCTCTCCTTCACATCCATTCAGTCATTCACTCTGAGTTGGCTGGCTGAGTTGGCTGGCTCAGTCATCAAGCCAGCCAGCCCCAAGCACTCCTAAGCACCTCAATATTTTTGCTACTCACCACTCTTGTTGGCTTTGCTGTACTGAATATTGCTTTTTAGATTAGGATGGGAAAAGAAAGGAAATTATGTGCCGGCAATGATATTTGTTGTAGTCTTCTTTCATGCTACTCATCTGTCCATCCCGCCTAAATAATCTATATTTTTCTATACATATCTCTAATACTGCTGCATTTTTAGTCTGTTTTATGAACGGGTTGGAGCCTGGCTAGATCTCTCTCTTGTGGTTGTGTTTTTTCCTCCTGCTTCTTGGTAATATAATATCGAGCTCTAAATGCAGTGCTTTTCATCATTAGATCTCAAAGTGATTTACAGAAGAGAGCAGTATCATAATCCCTATTTTACAGTTGGAGAAACTGAGGTGTATAGAGTTAGGAGACTTGTCCAGGTCACCCAGCAGATGAATAACAGAACAGGGCATTCAACCCAGCTTTTCTGAGTCCTAGTCCAGTGCTCTATCCATTAGGTAATGCTGCTTCTTTGATAGCTGGGGCTTTACATCTCTATAGAATTGTTTTCTCTGAGATAGGAGAAGGTGGCCTCAGATGAACACAATTACTAGTGCAGAATTTTCCCCTTTTGCGAGTAAGCTCTCTCTACAATATTTTATTGTTTTCCATTAAGATACTGTACTTGTAAATGGAATAATGTTCTCATTGAAGTGTAACAGTTTCTCCCATATTATTTAACACTTTACTTTTATGTCATGTAGATATGCATCCTGTCCTCTTCCAGGCATTGACTAACTTAATTCACAGATTGAATTGTAAAGATTCAACGTTGTCCATGACATTACTCTATATTCCTTGCTTATTGTAGTCTAGCACAGTGTCTAATGAGTGTTTTCCTCTTTTATGAGAAACTGTGCATTAAAAATCATTAGTTGTATTTCATTAGCTGCACGTTAATCAGTACTAATGCTAGCTATGCCATTTGCACTGCTTGAATAAAGATTGTGTCAACATTTCCATTATAGCCTCTGTTTTCAGGGAGTTTAGTCAGTCATGTGTTCCTACCTGAAACTTGTTATGTGAGGCATTGTAAAAAGATCTGCACTGTGATGCTTAACTTCAGACTCATTCTTCCAACTCTGACACTTCACAAGGCTGCTGTCAGCACAATGAGTCTTTTTCTTATCAACACAGTGGGAGGTGAGGAAAGATGACATACAAAGTGTTAGAATAATAAAATAAAGATGAATGTTTTGAAATAGCATGATATACCACATTTACACACACAAATGTATATCAGTGAATCTTCTCTTCTGATTTCTAGCCCAAATGTACAGGCTGAGAAATCCATCCAGAACTCATCTCCACAAGAAGAAGAAGAAAAGGGGGCAAAATTGAAAGAAGACTGGGGTAAAAAGAAAAAAAAAGGGAAAGTAGAAAGTAAAAAGCATCCTAGGGAGAAGACTTCAGACTCTGATGATCTTCTATTTATCTCCAGGAGGGAAATGAAAAACAAAGAAAGGAATTCACTGCCTAGTGACAAAGAGGAAACTGAAGGTAAGGAAGTGGGGAACAAATTATTTGGTCAAGTCATAAAATCATAAAGATTAGAGATGGAACTGACCTTTTGGGTCATTTAGTCCATTCCCCTGCCACTACAGAAAGGTCCTTGCAGTATATTTTCTGGAGGTTTGTCCAGTCTAATTTCAAATGTTGCAAAGGATGAAATTTCCACCATTTTCATTGGGAGGCTATTCCACAGACTAGCTAATCTCAGCATCAGGATGAGATTGCTTTCTTGATTTTTGTCTATTTATACTAGTTACGTCCCCTGGTATCAGCCTTAAGCAAATTTCTCTACATCCTGGCTATTTACATAGACCCTCCCGATATTTTTTATGTTTACTCCTCAGTCATCAAGTCAAGCTATTTGTATGTTGCTCTTTTGATCTTTCCTCATAAATCAGTACTCATCTTTTGTTGCTCTTGTATCAATTCCATCCAGTTCGTCTACATGCCTGCTACTGTAGTAGCATTATACTGCAGTACTGCCCAGATGTCTCACCATCCTTGTAGCAGCACAGCTGCTGGCTCCCTGCTGGTAGATGTCTCTGAACTCCCCAGTATTCCAGTGTGCAGAGGGTGAATGAACATGAGATCCCATTAGCCTCTTCTGTTACTAATTCCCTGCAGGTTGAAGGAAGGATGAATCGGAGGAGAGTGGCTATCACCTTGTCCCATCCCGGCCATGCCTTACCCAGATCTGCAGAGCCTTGGCCATCTGAGTCCCACAAAGAAGATTCTTCTAGGTGGCATGAGGTGGAACATGCTGCAGAGTCCCCTTTTTATGGCACCATTGGCTTTACCATTTTTTTTTTTTGCATATCCCTTTGTGTCTCAGAATGGATGGAAGTGTAGGAGAACCTCTGATATTCATACAGTTAATAAAGATGTTATATAAAACTGGTCCATACACTGGTCCCTACAGGATTTCTTTGAATGCATTCTCACAACTTGACACATTGTTGAGTATTGTTACTCTTCGTTTGCAGATGTTCAGTCAGTTTTCAGTGTATATGATAGTGCTTATCATAGCCAAGAAAATTTGAATTAATTTTGCAAATAAAAATTTGTGAGCCAGTGTCAATATGTTACTAAACGCCAGACATACTGCATGTAGTTTATTCCATACATCCACTATTTATTTTAATGCTGTTTTTAAAAAAATAAATAATAAAAACCCCAAGTTTTCCTGGTATCATTTTTGTTTCATGGGCCAGATCCTCATCTGGTGTAATCTGGCAGTTTACAGTAGTTAACAGTCTGGTGCTAAATGTGCTGCTTATTGAGATCCCATCTTTGCAACCCTTACTCATACTGATGAGCACTTAGACAAATGTTTGAACCAATGGGATCACTTGCATGAGTAAGTGCTCATCAACATGAGTGAGGATTGCAGAGCTGCGTCCTATGAATGTGGTGTTCCATTAATCTCTAGAGACTAGATTTTAAAGGCCTAAGCTCCTGTTGATTTCCTGGGCACCTAGGGGGATTTTTAAACATGTTTATCTGCATCTTTAGGTGCCTATATACCTTTGAAATTCTGTCCCTAGATATTTACATTTTTTCCTAATCCTTTCATTCTGGAATTGCTTGCTACCTCATGAAGAATGGATCATGTGTGTCTGTTATGTGTTAGGGGGTTAATATTTGTTGATTATTTTACTAAAGATTGAAGTTAGATTTACCTAATACTAGTTCCCAGGATTACTCTGCTTTCCTTTTTTAAAGTTCAGTACCACGTTTGCTTTATTAGTTAGGCACCCAATCTGCTTAGGTACTTTTGAACATCCTACTAGATGCCTATCTATATCTTCAGACACCTAAATGCCTTTTAAAATCTGGCCCTTAGCACCTTAAGATGATGATCTTTAGACACCTAAAAGCCTTTAATTTATATTTTCAAACTTTCCAAGTGTGCTCTTCATTGCTGTTTCCCATTATTTTTCAAAGTCTTCAGTACTTCTTAATTGTTCTTGTTAATGGCAGATTTAAAAAGGAGTTCACCATCTTAGCAATTCAAAAGAAATTTTTGAATAGTTGTAAATTCCATTAATAGTTAAAAACAAACTAATAATTTATAATACCCTGAATACATCCTACAGTAACGAGGTTACGCTTATTGCTTGATTGCTTGATTTTTGAAGGCAGTCTATTGAATTGGGCATTGGTTTATTTAAAAGGTTTATAATCCTCCCACATAGTTTCTAATACCTGAGTAATTTTAATGTCTTTTAATGTCAAAAACAAATTACTCAATACTCCTGATTGTTTGCCTGAAGTACAAGAACTTCTTGTTCATAATTGTGCCGCATATTTTCTCTAGCCCATTCATGCTAGTGTAATATGGGAGAAATACTTGGTACCATGAAAAAGTGCCTCCTTTTTAAAAACCAGGCAGCCTCATCATCATTGGCGATCCCTCGATTTGAGGATGATCTCTACTGTGGATTTACATCTGGGTCCTGAGATGACTCAGGAGTCCCATCCTGGAACCACAGACCCGCCCGTGGTAGGTGTAGATGTTTCCTGGTGCATCAGCTGCCTGCTGGGAGAAATTTCTTTCTTTTTCCTTCCTTCTCTTTCTCTTTTCAGCTTCAAGAGCAAGGCACTTCTCAAAGTGGGCCACTGCCTGATGCCTCCTGTGGCTCCACTGGGGTCAGTGCTTGTGCCTCCCAATTTGAGATGTTCACATCAGTTTTCTTAAGATACACTTTCAGTGTCTTTGTAGCTAGTCTACCCAGTGCTCAGATGTCTGGCTTTGGTTGATCACCCATAGAGCCAGAATGTGCAACCCTTGCTTGTGTTGGTGTACACTTGCTCACATAAGCAGTCCCATAGATTTCATACATACATTTCAACATTTCATAGATTTCAGTGGGATTACTAGAGGGAGTAGGAGCTCCCTAGCATGAATAAGAGTTGTACAATATAGTTCTTAATTTCTTTAGCTAGCAAGGTAAATTTATTCAACTGGAAAAATCTACTTGATGAAGCCTAATATATTCACTGCTTTTGGGTGCTGTACGAATGTACTAAAGCAAACTTGTTAGAGAATTCTGAAATGTCTACAAGCCAGCATACTTTCAGCTAAAATATTCTTGACTGTTACCTGATTGCATGTAATCAGTGGCCCGGGCCTGTTCTTACTCACGAAAAACATCCATTGTCTTGAATGAATATGGACTCCATGACTGGGTTTTGTGATGGGGCTTCTGCCCCACACTGGCCAGTAAGGGGTTAATAGAACCCTAGGGAGGCTGTACAGCAGGCAGCTAATTAGAGAGGGTCCTAGAGAGGCTGCACAGGAGACAGCCAATTAGAGAGGGGCTGTGAGGAGCAGCCAATCGGGGGCTGGTAGACCCAAATAAGAAGAGCTGCAGGGCAGAGCAAGGTCAGTAGCTGCCTGGAGCTCAAGGAGGGAAGGTCAGGCTCCTAGCAGGAGTAAGGAGCGCCAGCACCTGAACAGAGCAGAGCTGCTACCAATGACTGGGGGATGGAGAAGCAAAAGACGGCTCCTTGTTGGCTTCAGGGATTTGCAAGCTGGGGTCCTGAGGCAAGAGAGAAGAGGGTGCTGAGGGCCATGGGGAAGTGACCCAGGGAAATGAACTGAGGAGTTGGAGGGGATGCAGTAAGTGGCAGCCATCTTACAGGGTCCCTGGGTCGGGACCCAGAGTGGTTGGCAAGCCTGGGTCTCCACCTGCCCACTGCATGCCGCTGAGGAAGTGGCCAGACAATTGGCTGCAGTTGCCATTGAGGGAAGTGGTTGGAGGGTGGACTGCAGTTCCCCCAGAAGGGGAGATAACAAGAGTGTGATGTGGCCAAAGGGCTGTGTCCTGCAGAAGATGCCGTGGTTCTTCGAACGACACCGTTCCAGGAGCAGAAGTGACGGTGGGTGAAAGAGCACCAGAAGAGGATGCACTGGCTAGCAGAGCTAATCCTTGGGACAGCCAGCAGGAGGCACCACAGTGGTGAGTGAACCCCATCACTGGGGCCCTACCAAATTCACAGTCCAATTTGGTCAATTTCACGGTCATGGGATTTTTAAATAATAAATTTCATGATTTCAGCTATTTAAATCTGAAATTTCAGAGTGTTGTAATTTTAGGGGTCCTGACCAAAAAAGGAATTTTTTTGGGGAGGTTGGAAAGTTATTATGTGCGTGGGGGGTTGCGGTACTGCTACTCTCACTTCCGTGCTGCTTGTGGTGTCGCTGCCTTCAGAGCTGGACAGCCAGAAAGTGGCAGCTGCTGGCCGGGATCTCAGTTCTGAAGGCAGAGCCACTGCAACCAGCAGCGCAGAAGTAAAGATGGTAGGCTATTGTCATCCTTACTTCTGCCTGCAGGGCTGCACCCTCCGTCAGCAGCTGCCATTCTCCAACTGTCCAGCTCTGAAAGCAGCAGTGCAGAAGTAAGGATGACATGGTATAGTATTGCCACCCTTACTTCTGCGCTGCTGCTGGCAGGGCCTGTCTTCAGAGCTGTTCAAGAGGGAAGCTGTGACAACTGGCAAGCTAGTGGATGGACTTGTTTCCCCCCTATTAGCTATTTATATTTCCAGGGACACGCTCATTTCCCTTTCTCATTTCCCATAGCTCATTTAGCATTTGGATAATGTCATTGTAATAAAGCAGAGTGCTTCCATTTGTTGGTCACAGCTTGTTTAATTAGCCGTTGATGTCAGTTCATCTCAGCTTGAATCTGTCATTTAGTGCAGCTGTGTATAGTAAAGGACTATTGAGAGGCCTCTGGATTGAGATTTTGTTTATAGACTAATGCCTCAAAAATATTCTCACCCCTGTCATGGCACTTTATTCACTTCAAAAAGAAATGTGTTAAACCAGTAGTCAGCTGTTTTGCCATAGAGAGGGGAAAAGGCTGGTGTGCCATGGAACAAAGTGTAGATCAGTTGATATAGTAATGTGATTTTTATCCAGTCTTATTTCTGTCCAGTTTCAGGTAGCAAGAGACAAATGGCTTATTTATAACTTTTTCAGAAGGTTTCTGGAAACTGTGTGCACTGAGTAAAGAAAATAATGTGATGTCTGTGAATAATACATAGTAGGGAATATAGATTTGACAGCAAGTCTTCAATTTTTTCAAGATAACAGCAAGCTTACTGTGGCTTTCACTATTTTACCAACAAACGTTGTTCCTTTAACTGCACTATATGATCAGATGCCTTCAACTTTCCAGGGTACTGTTATTTCTCTCACTTGACTGATATTTTCATAACAACACACAGTGGAGCTTCAGATTCCTGACTCTTAGCTTACAATTTCACAAGAAGAATCAAAATGGCCATTTTGTGTATCTAGGTGGTGACCTGATATGTATATTGGCATGGTTTTCGGAAGTGCTGAGCTCCCGCAGGTTTGGTTCCAGTGACTTCAGTGGGAGCTACAGAAGCTCAGCACTTTTGAAAATAGGGCCATGTATGTCATATATTCTCCTCTTCGCCATGAACTCAGTCTGCATGTTGACAGTACCAACTTTATAGTGGCGCCATGGCACCGGGTCCATGCTCAAAAGCGGCCGCAGCCTGGTCCACTCCACTTGCACTGCGCCCCGAGCTGCTAACACCTCTCGGCCATTCAGCCAGCCCACGGTTTCTTTCCAACCCCTGCCCCTGCCTCCTGGCTCCTCCGCACCCTGTGTCCCCTCCCTTCACCCAGGGGCAGAGAGGAGCCCTCAGCTTCTGCTGCTTCAATGACTGTCAGCTTTGGGCCTGCTGGGGCCTGCTTCTCCCTGGCGCTCTGCAGAAGCGGCTGGCTGGGAAAGTCAGCAACTCCCATGCGCCTCCCCACCCCCACTCCTCTGCAAGGAAATACCTCCTCCACTGCAGGCAACAGCACCAGGCAGGCAGGACTGGGTGGGGGAGATCTGTGTGTGTTGGGGTGCTAGGGAGCGGGAGTACTATGTGGGCTGCTTAGCAGTTGTGGAACTTTGGGCAGGGGGGCACTGGGTAGGGGTGGTGGTGTGCAAGGTGCTGTGCATTTGTGGTCGTGGAGTTTCTGGGGGGCTGGCACTGGGCATAGCGGGTCCAGGGAGGTGCTGGGTATAGGGAGTCGGGGAGGGGGTTAGGCAGGGGGGCTGTGTGGTGTGGCATGGGCCCACCCCCGAGGGGAGGTTGGCATGCTGGCAGCTCAGGGCTGGGCAGGCCAGTGTCTTCTGGTTTGTAAATAGTGCCTCGCACTGGGCTCACCCCTGCCATGCAATGCCCCATTGCCCTGGGCTGGCCCCTAGCTCTGGGGACCCACCTCCCCATGCCATGCCCCCATAGGAGCCCACAAATGTGTGGCACTGAGTCCTCAAAAGGTTAATCTGGCCCTGCGTGTTGATGTCCTCTCTCTCCCTCACCTGGAACTCCCTCTCCCAAGCTACTATGCTTTCTCTTTTCCATTTTTACCTTCATATTTTTTTAGCCTACAATTAACCCTAATCCACAGTTGCTTTTTCCTTTCTTTCTCCATTAGTGCGTCTGTCCACATCCTGTATTCACCCATCACTTAAATTTGTTGGCAAGTATACCAGCAAGTTGAGGTGCTCAGAAACTTTAGTGATGGGCATCATTATTTAGATTGTAAGCTCTTTGGGGCAAGGACTGTCTATTACTCTGTATTTGTAAAGAGCTTATTCATAGATTCATAGACTCTAGGACTGGAAGGGACCTCGAGAAGTCATCAAGTCCAGTCCCCTGCCCTCATGGCAGGACCAAATACTAACTTAGACCATCCCTGATAGACATTTATCTAACCTACTCTGAAATATCTCCAGAGATGGAGATTCCACAACCTCCCTAGGCAATTTATTCCAGTGTTTAACCACCCTGACAGTTAGGAACTTTTTCCTAATGTCCAACCTAAACCTCCCTTGCTGCAGTTTAAGCCCATTGCTTTTTGTTCTATCCTTAGAGGCTAAGGTGAACAAGTTTTCTCCCTCCTCCTGATGACACCCTTTTAGATACCTGAAAACTGCTATCATGTCCCCTCTCAGTCTTCTCTTTTCCAAACTAAACAAACCCAATTCTTTCAGCCTTCCTTCATAGGTCATGTTCTCAAGACCTTTAATCATTCTTGTTGCTCTTCTCTGGACCCTCTCCAATTTCTCCACATCTTTCTTGAAATGCGGTGCCCAGAACTGGACACAATACTCCAGTTGAGGCCTAACCAGCGCAGAGTAGAGCGGAAGAATGACTTCTCGTGTCTTGTTTACAACACACCTGTTAATGCATCCCAGAATCACGTTTGCTTTTTTTGCAACAGTATCACACTGTTGACTCATATTTAGCTTGTGGTCCACTATGACCCCTAGATCTCTTTCTGCCATACTCCTTCCTAGACAGTCTCTTCCCATTCTGTATGTGTGAAACTGATTGTTCCTTCCTAAGTGGAGCACTTTGCATTTGTCTTTATTAAACTTCATCCTGTTTACCTCAGACCATTTCTCCAATTTGTCCAGATCATTTTGAATTATGATCCTGTCTTCCAAAGCAGTTGCAATTCCTCCCAGTTTGGTATTATCTGCAAAATTAATAAGCGTGCTTTCTATGCCAACATCTAAGTCATTGATGACTTAGCATAGTGGAGTCCCGTTTTTGGTTGGCCATTAGGCACTATTTTAATAAAAGTAACTAATAATATAAAAAAAAAACAATTTATTTTATTTTATTCTTCTCTGTATTCCTTATGACTTTCTATTTTGCCTCACTAAGAAGCTTCTGTATCCAACTCCAAATAATATATCTATGGTGTGTCTCACTATGAAGTAATTTGTGATACCTTTGAAGAATGCTGTTGTAGCTCAAAATAAATTTGTATACAGAGAAATGTACTTGTGGAAACCCTCCTACAGAGGATAACATGCTTTATGGAGAAAGTAAACTATAAGCTACTGGGAAAAGGAAGGTTTTTACAGGGAGATTTACAGAGATGGAGTGTCTACAGGTCTCATCCACTTCCTACTGAAATAAATTAGAGTCTTCCATTGGCTTTACGGGGACATGCAATGGGCCCTCTGTAGGACGTGGAGGGAGAAGAAATTTATATCTTCACAATCACTCAGTGCCACTGATGGGTATGCATAAAGGATTTGAATAAAGTTATTAAAATGTATTCTAAAAATCTAGAAAATATACCAAAATGTGTGGTGATGTTTCCATGGCAATTCAAAATAAGTAACCATTTTTAAAAAGCGGGTGCTTGCTGCCTGGTGACTGAGGTGTGTTTGCATGTAAATGTGTGCAGAAGTGTACACAACAAGTAATTGCCTGTGGAACTGAGTGCCGTTACCTGTGTGAGGGGAGGGATTTGCACATTTGATTTGCACTATGAACGTTGCATGCCTTGGAGCAGTTGGTGTTTTCTTTTCTTTTCCCTCTTTCTTTCACTTCTTACTCTGTATCTCTTTTTCTTGTCAAGCTTAGAGATCTTCCTTCTTATGCACCTAAATTTCCTTCTTCGAATGTCTCCTCAAAACAGCTTTCTTTCAGCTGGTATTCCACCACTCCAGCACCTGGCTGGTATGACTGTTTTAAAACCTACTTTCTCTGCTCAAGAAAAAGCAAAACAATATATGCAATCTATTTTGAGCTGGGAAATAGTATTCTGACTGTTTTGGTTCACTCTTTTTCCTCACCTCTGTGAGCAGAGACAGTAGAGACCTTGGTATTTTATATAGCTATAAAACACCACGGCTTCATAAATAATTATTTATCCTTAAGATCACACTCCTGTTAATAGCAAACCTATTAAGATGCATATGTGGGAAATGGTAAGACATTAGGAGAAAGTTATAGGTTAATACATTAAGGGAATTGTGACTAGACCTCTGAGGGTCCTGAAAGCAGTGAAGACTGCCTTTACACTGGACTTTTACATTATCACTTCCCTGGAGTCAACTGGCCCACCTGATTCTTGCAGAACATGTTGCATGATATGAGTTATAAGGTTTTTTGCTTATGATTTTATCTATTCTTCAAATACTTCTAATAGGTATAAAATGTTTGTTTCACTAAATAATATGTATTCTCTCCCAGTCGCTCCACTACTCACTGCATTTCATCAACTTCATTGAGATCAGAATCTTGGCTATCTCCTAAACACTTCAACTCACAGGTTACCAAAGCATCTTCATTGCTCTTGCTCTGTCGCTACAGATCAATAGAGTCAGCCAGCACCTGCGAGCATCAACAACAATGACTTTATTGCAGTCTGCCAGAGAGAGGGCACATTATGGGGCCTGGCAGCTTGCTCGGATCAATCTTGGCCTTTTCAGGGACTCGTTGTTGAACTGCTGGACTGAGTATGGGCACCACCAGGGGTCCTCTCCAGGCAGAAAACCAGAAACCGAGGGACCAAATATGACAGCTGCAGATGGGAAATCATTCCTTACAGGAGCAAGCTACAGCACTCTGAGCAGCTGCGAGTGACCACTCAGCTTCTCTTATCATATTGGCTCAAGTGTCTGGCTCCAGAGTTCCTTTGCCAGAGAGATATGTTGGTACCTGCAGTAAGTTTCATGGGTTCGTTACTCAATGCAGACTCCTGTTTATGCTCCAGCCCCAGGAGTATATCAGAGACTAAGTTAAGATAGGGCTAGTACTGAGCATGCTTAGTGGGGAGGCCCTGGCATGGGTCTCTCCCTTGTTAGAACAGAATCAGTTCTGACCAACAGGGACTCATTCTTATGTAACTCTTCTGCCAGGTGGAGCCAGCAGCAGCCAGTGCTGGGTTCAATATCTAGGAGTTCCTTTTCAACAGTATAACACAGAACTGGCTCAAGCCCCCACCCAGTAACCTGTGAAAATTACACGCCACCCCGGGCACCTTTGAGAGGCAATACTTCCCCTCTCACAAGCACAGAGTCTGAGTATAGAAAAGAAACTTTTAATGAAAGGAGGAAAGTCACCAACATTAATTAGGGAAAATGCCACAAGCAGGATTCATAATCATAAAACTGTGAGCAGAACACCCACCCCAGCATGTGTGGGGCAGAGTCATCTGCCTCATGTTCTTGAGTTCTACAAACAGCAGTTCCTTTTCTGTGCCCCTCTCTGCTCCCTCACCATGCCCCACTCTCAGTGCTCATCCTGCGTCCGTGAGGACCCAGGGTTCAGAGGTGCACCTATGTGAGTTCGCCTCTGACCTGGGGAAGAAGGCACCTTGCTTGCTCCGCCATCTGAGCACTTGCTTCGGCGGGCCACCCTGCCAGCCAGGGTTTCTCTCTGCAGGCTTTTCTTTTCTGACGTTTGCAATGGAGGAATATCCAATTTTTCTTCTGGTCCACTCCAAAGATGTTTAAACAATTCTTCCAAAGTATTTGCTTAAAAAGCACGGCTTCAAAGTAAATAGTGGATTTATTACACTTATTTCCATTCACGTCTCCTGAGCTAACGCCTTAGAAAGCACTAGTTTTTAATTAAGAATTCAACAGCACGGGAAGTACAATCACACTCTGTCTGCACTGGAGGTTAATGATACTATCTTGCCTTAAGAAGTCGGGGGTTTACACTGTGTATTTCAAAGGTATTTTTATTAAGACACAGTCTATAAAATACTCTCCTATCCAAAATGGGATACAGAGAACAATGAGGTAGGTATCAGGGCAGTTGATTAATCGCAGTCAACTCACATGACTAACTGAAAAAAATTAATTGTGATTAATCAGTTTTAATCACACTGTTAAACAATAGAATACTAATTGAAATTTATTATATATTTTTGGATGTTTTTCTACATTTTCAAATCCTATTAATTTCAATTACAACACAGAATACAAAGTGTACAGTGCTCACTTTATGTTATTTTTATTACAAATATTTGCACTGTAAAAATGATAAAAAATAGTATTTTTCAATTCATCTCATACAAGTACTGTAGAGCAATCTCTTTATCATGAAAGTGAAACTTACAAATGTAGATTTTTTTGTACCATAATTGCACTCCAAAACAAAATAATGTAAAATTTTAGAGCCTACAAGTCCACGCAGTCTTACTTCTTATTCAGCCAATCACTAAGACAAACAAGTTTGTTTACATTTACAGGAGATAATGCTGGCTTCTTATTTACATTGTCACCTGAAATTGAGAACAGGTGTTTGCCTGGCACTTTTGCAGCTGGTGCTGCAAGGTATTTACGTGTCAGATATGCTAAACATTCATATGCCCCTTCATGCTTCAGCTACCATTCCAGAGGACATGCTTCCATGCTGATGACACTCATTAAAAAAAAAATGCATTAATTAAACTTTGACCGAACTCCTTGGGGGAGAATTGTATGTCTCCTGCTCTGTTTTACCCACATTCTGCCATGTATTTCATGTTATGGAAATCTTGGATGATGACCTAGCACGTGTTGTTTGTTTTAAGAACACTTTCACTGCAGATTTAACAAAACATAAAGGTACCAATGTGAGATTTCTAAAGATAGCTACAGTGCTCGACCCAAGGTTTAAGAATCTGAAGTGTCTTCCCAAAACTGAGTGGGACGAGGTGTGGAGCATGCTTTCAGAGTCTTAAAAGAGCAACACTCTGATACAGAAACTACAGAACCTGAACCACCAAAAAAGAAAATCAGCTTTCTGCTGGTGGCATCCGACTCAGATAATGAAAATGAACATGCATCAGTCCGCACTGCTTTTGATAGTTATCAAGCAGAACCCCTCATTAGCTTGGATGCATGTCCTCTGGAATGATTGAAACATGAAGAGACGTATGAATCTTTACCGCATCTGGCACGTAAGTATCTTGCAACACCAGTTATGATAGTGCCATGAGGACGCCTGTTCTCACTTTCAGGTGACATTGTAAACAAGAAGCAGGCAGCATTATCTCCTGTAAATGTAAACAAACTTGTTTGTCTTAGTGACTGGCTGAACAAGAAGTAGTACATTGTTCTATTTTTGAATGCAGTTATTTTTTGTACATAATTCTACATTTGTAAGTTCAACTTTCATGATAAAGAGATTGAACTACAGTACTTGTATGAGGTGAATTGAAAAATACTATTTTTTGTTTTTTACAGCACAAATATTTGCAATAAAAATAAATATGACATGAGCACTGCACACTTTGTATTCTGTGTTGTAATTGAAATCAATATATTTGAAAATGTAGAAAACATCCAAAAATTTAAATAAATGGTATTCTATTATTGTTTAACAGAGCGATTAGTCGCAATTATTTTTTTAATCACTTGACAGCCCTAGGTGTATTTTTTTTCATGATTCTCATTAACATTTATTAAATACACTACATTTTACTATTTATCTTGGTCTGTAGCTTCAGGACTTTTGTGTGTTTTTCCCTGTTGGGAATTTCACAAATCATTGATGTAACTACGTTGATCTTGGGAGAAATCTGTTACCACAAAACAATTTAATTAAATTTCTCTGATAAAACCTTGTACAGGTGTGACAAAAATCAAGATGTCCAATTCTGCTCTCAGTAAATCTAGAGTATTGTATACCTTTTGGCTTCAGTGGAATTGCTTCATATATTAATCAGCATATATGAAATCTGAATACGACCTAATGCCATCACTCTGTGTGTGTGTGTGTGAGAGAGAGAGAGAGAGAGGTTGCCTGCCTGTATGTGCATGTGATAGGTGCAGAGTTTCCCTGTGAAAGATGCTTGTTTGAAAGGAGTTAGACTCTATTACAGACCCCAATCTTTAGAAATAGCTAAGTTATAGTTTAAGGGCCAAATTTTCAAAATGTGGTTTCTCTTTGTATATTCACCTCATTGAATCTGCAATCACGTCAGCCTGCAGTAGGTGGAATTTATGGGCCAGATTTGCTGGAGCTACTCAGAAAATGGATTGGAGGGAGGGGGATTCTGTGGAAAAAGTTGGTGAAAATGAAAAAAAAATCTTTTTATCTAAATTTTGCATGATTTTTTTTTAATTTTTTTCAGTAAAAATTCAAAACCAAAAAATTTCAGCTCAGAAATGCTACTGTGCTTCCTCAAGGGAGTTGTAGTTCAGATACCTCTTGCTCTCATGCTTTTCTATAGGTGGGGCTCCCTGATCGGATTACATCTCCCATGAAGCACCTTCACCTTCCCTCTTGAAGAGGGGAGGTGAAGGTGCCTCATGGGAGTCCCCAGACATAGTACATCATAAGAGATGTAATCCAGCTGGGAAGCTTGGTCCACAGAGGAGAATGGGAATATGAAACCACCAGACTATAACTCCCATCATGCACACTGCAGTACCATATCCAAAACAGTATTTTGTTTTCAGCCAAAATATTTTGGTTTTCAGGCATTCAGTTTTTTTACAAAAAGAGATGGAATTGAAACAGACACCTTTCACAGAAAAATTGTTTAACTGAAAATCCATTTCCCCCCCCCATGGAAAATTTTCACCAGCCCTACTCAGAACCTAGCAGCTCCCATTGCTATCAAAGAGAGAAAAGTCTTCATGGGAACTAGGGGGTGCTGGCCATATTTGAAAATTTGGCCACTACATTTAGATGCTTAAATGGGAACTGAGCTCTTTTTTTGAAAAGTGGGCCCCATTTTTGGGTACTAAGCATTTTTAAAAATCTGGCCCAACATATGCAATCCTATGGCATACAAAAAGTGTCTACAGATGAGTTTTGCACACACATTTTGTCATAAATAGTTGAGTGATACTGTGTAAAATAACTGCACATGCAAACACTTGCATATGCAAAGTTGTGTACCAACCAAAGGCTGAAGCTCCTTTGAAAACTTGGCCCAGGGAGAAACTACAGTTTTCTACTGGATGTAGTCCTAATGTGTGAGAAATATAAAGCAAAATGTTACCCTGCTGGAGTCTTAGAACTGGAAGTGTAATCAATGCATTTGCGGGATCATAGTTCATAAAGGACTGCTCATAGATCTTTGTTGGCACTTTAGACAGAAGCTAGTTTTTAAGAATGGATTTATTGTAGAGATATGGAAAGTGATAGGTGATCTTCCCTGTTTTTGTCTTAAGGGTCTGCATTGTGGTTCCTTTCTGGGTCTGTAGTTTGACCCTTCAGATCACCTCTCATGGGATAATTCTACCTATTGTGAACCCTGAAGGATTTTCTGTCAATTTAGTTAAACTTTTTTGTTTCATTATTTCTCATAAATTCTAGAAACTGTCTACATGATTTATACTGTTTTATTGTTCTGGCCAATTTAATCTGCATGTTTTAAGTTCTGAACTGGGATTCACACAGCACTGAACATGCACAAGAAGATATGTTTTCATTTGTCACCTTCTTTCTACTGATCTGTGATAAGAAGGCAAGTGTTAATATGGTGCGTGGTTAGTAAAATGTTTCTCAATCTCCCTTGTGTAATTCCTTGCTGACCATCAGGATCTTACTCATTGTGTACTCTGCTGTTTCTTTCTGGTAAGAAAAGAGAATCTGAGAAAGAAGCTGTCACATTAACCTACCTGCCTGGAACATACTATAGGATTTGTCATTCTGGATCAGACTTTTGACCCTTAAGTCAGAGATACTGTCTCTGGCAGTTGGCACTAATCATCTACTGGTTCAAAGGAAGGGGGAAAAAATAAGAAGATTACACTAGGCTACTTTGTAGAACCATAAAAGCATGAAAGAAAAATGCTTACCAGTAACCTGGCATTCAGTTTGCAGAACTGTGATTTCAAATGCATATTCTTTCCTTCATGCAAAAAGTGGCAGCTCCATGAAAGAGGCATCTGCAGGAAACTTTGACCCAGTCCCTGAAGATATATAGAGAGTCTTTCCCTCCATATATATCAGAGGGGTAGCCGTGTTAGTCTGGATCTGTAAAAGCAGCAAAGAGTCCTGTGGCACCTTATAGACTAACAGATGTTTTGGAGCATGAGCTTTCGTGTCTGACGAAGCGGGTATTCACACACGAAAGCTCATTGTCTCCAACATGTACTGTTGTCTATAGTGCCACAGGATTGCTTTTCTGTTTTTCCTCCATTACTCCATTTCAGTTCCCTGATCCCAGCAAATGCAGAACTGCACCTTGTTGCGTTAACACTCTAACTGGCTTGCTATCTGTGACTGAACTCCAATTAGCAAGAGCTGCCGCTGTCTTGAGAGATCACAAGAGACAGAAGTATGTGATGTGGCTCTGAGCAGTGTTAACCTAAACCGTGTTTCTTTTATATGGACAAGGGCCACATAAGTTATGACCTTGCCATCTGTGATAATGATGACTGGATTGTTTGGGTGCCATCGGGCACAATCACTCAGCTGCAAGCTTTCCATTTGTTAAGGTCATCGTTTCTTTGCAAAGTCTGAGTAGCAGTTGTGTATGGCCCTCCGCAAAGACATCTTCAGTCCTACCCTTGTCAGACGTGAGACCACCAAATAAAGACACTCAGTCTTTCTGTGGTGATTTGTCTAAATACGATGATTGTACGTCATGCCTATGCCTCGTCCACATTGCTTGGTGTACTATATTCGCGACTGTCGTACACAAGATTAGTAGGAGTTACTAGAACAGAGAAGTACTTATCTTTTTTGCCTGTAAAGGTTAACAAGTTCAGTACGGCTGGCTGTCACTTGACCAGAGGCCAATCAGGGACAGGATCTTTTCAAATCTTGAGGGAGGGAAGTTTTGGTGTGCTGTTTAGAATCTGGTGGTTGTTCTCTCTGGGGTTCGAGAGTACCAGATGTGCAACCAGGTTTCTTCTCCATTGCTCTCCATACAGGCTCTGATAGAGTTTAAAATGTTAGTGGTATAGGTTAGATAGCGAATTAGGCTTAATGTTTGTTTTTTTATTTGCAATGTGGATGGTGGCATGGATAGGTGAGTTTCAAATGTGTATTTTGCTGAAGGATTTAAATTTGTCTTATATACTTAGGCTGGAGAGGGCTTATTCAAGCCGTTAGCTGAAAACCCATGTAATATCCATTTTAATTTACAAAGATAATTTTTTACTGATTTTTCTCTTTTTAATAAAGGCTTTTCTGTTTAAGAACCTGTATTTGTCTTTTTTATTCTGGTGAAGATCCCCAGGGATGGGTTTGGATCCACAGGGAATTGGTGGGAGAAAGGAGGGTAAGGGTGTAAGCGGTTAATTTCTCTCTGTGTTTAGATTCTTTCTCTTTCAGAGAGAGTCCTGGATGGGTGAGGAGAGAGGAGGGAGGCAGTGTGAATTTTTGTCCTCTCTATTTTGTCATTCAAGAGTCGTTTGATCACGTTATATTTTCCAGGGTAACCCGGAGGGTAAGCCTGGGTAGAGTAATATGGTGGGGAAAGGAGTTTACTTTTCTATGTTTTAAGATCAGAGGTCTGGGTTTGGAGGTCCCGGCAGGTTTTGTGGCGTGGGACCAGAGTGTACAGCATCTGGAATTCGTGGTTAGGTGGCAGCGCTACAAGTTTTACTAAGCTGTGGCAATTGGAGCGCTTAGAGAATTCATGCTGGTCCCCATCTTTTGTGCTAAGGTTTCAGAGTCGGGGAATTATACCATGACAAGAACCCATTATCAGTATGGACGCATGTCCACTGGAATGGAGATTGAAGCATGAAGGGACATATGAATTTTTAGCTCATCTGGCACGTAAATATCTTGTGACACTGGCTACAATGGTGCTATGTGAATGCCTGTTGTCACTCCAAGGTGACCCTGTAAACAAGAAGCAGGCAACATTATCTCCTGCAAATATAAACAAACTTGTTTGTCTGAGCAATTGGCTGAACAGGAAGTAGGACTGAGTGGACTTGCAGGCTCTAAAATTTTATATTGTTTTCTTTTTGAATGCAGGTTTTTTGGTACATAATTCTACATTTGAACGTTTAATTTTCATGATAAAGAGATTGCACTACTGTACTTGTATTAAGTGAATTGAAAAATACTATTTCTTTTGTTTTTTTTACAGTGCAAATACTTGTAATCAAAAATAAATATAAAGTATTCTGAGTTGTAATTGAAATCAATATATTTGAAAATGTAGAAAACATCCAAAAATATTTAAATAAATGGTATTCTATTATTGTTTAACAGAGTAATTAATCATGCAATTAATCACAATTAATTTTTTTAATTGCTTGTCATTCCATCCAAAACATTCACAAACTTTGGCAACGTTTTCTATGGTCCTGTGATGAAGTTTGTGTTCATGATTAAACATGACTCCAGATGAATGTGAGCTGTTTCAAGTTTTGTAGCGTCTAAGATGAGTAAATACTATCAGATTCCCACTTGTCAAGCTCAGCTGTCTACCCAGACTAGATTGTTACCATATGCTCTATTTAGAGTTACTCCTGAGGAACACTTTGAAATTTCAGCTGATGCAGAAGGTGGTTGCCTGAGTACTTCTCACAAGGGGCCTTATACCTGTGCTCCAGAGAGTGCATGGCCTCTTGGTGCAATTGCAAGTGGTGATTTTGATCTATAAAGCCCTTTACAGTTTGGGTCCCTGTGTATTTTAGAGACAGCCTCTATCCCTGTGTTCTTGCCCAGTAGTTGAGATTAACTAGGGCACTTGAGCGGTTCCCATATATGTTTGGTGGGCTCTAGCAGAAGGATGTTCTCACTGGTGGCCTGCAGCTCCTGAACTTACAACCTGCCAGAAGGCAATGAAGCAGAAGTCTGATGTTAAGTTTCATTGTTTTCCAAGGCTTTTGCAAATGTTGTGGCGTGAGTTTAGGCTACTTCAGAGGTGAAAGTAATTTACAGGACCTATGAGTACTGCTGGAGTCCTGAGGGGGTGTGGCCTCATCCGGAAGAGGCGTGGCCTCAAGATTTAAAGGCCCTGGGGCACCAGCTGTGGCTGGGAGACCCAGGGCCTTTAAATCAACCAGGGGCAAATTAAAGGGCCCGGGGCTCCGAGGGGAACCCCGAGCTTTGCAGGGCTGGGGCAGGGATTTAAAGGGCTCAGAGCTCTTGCCACTGAGGGGAGCCCCGAGCCCTTTAAATCCTGTTCCCAGCCCGGCTGCCAGAGCCGCTGCCAGAATTCAAAGGGCTCTGGGCTGCCGCAGCCGCAGGGAGCTCTGAGCCCTTTCAATCCCAGCCGCGGCTGGGTTTTAAAAGGCTCTGGGCTGCCCGCAGCAGGGGGCAGCCCAGAGCCCTTTCAATCCCCGCCGTGGAAGTCGATGCGGTCCAGCACCTCTGGGCTACTTATGCCATGTTGCCTAAAATGATTATGTTTTCTGTATAATGAAGCTTCAGTTTTTCAGATCTCTGCTTCTCTGCAGAGATAGCAGCTATTTGTTCTCTGAAGCCCACTGAAGAGGTGATGCATGCTGTGCCGTCTTGGGGGCATGCTTTTTATTCTTTCTTGTTTTCCTTCGTCTAAAATACGTGTGTTTGGATAGATGTGACATTTGGGGCTTCACCCAGGCCAGTAAGGGCTTTAGTCAATGTCTGCCTTGTGACACTGGGTGTCTTGTGACTAAGCAGCTTTGGTTCAGAGGTCTGACCTAAATAGCCTGCCAGCAGCCAACAAGCCTCACCTTGGCTGGCTTTGCTCAACTTGGATTCTTCTTGCAGGCTGATCCTAGTACCCTTTCAGCCCTGAAACTGTCCCACCGTAATCCTCCTGCAGGGTCCAGCCCTTGTCACTGGATCCTCGCAGAGACGGTATTAGGGTTGCTGCTTCGACAGAGACTGAACAGCATTCCAACCTGCTTACTAGACGCACGCACTTTACTGAACTTACCTAGCTCTTATGATTTATGATGAAAGCAAAACAAGTCCATTAACAAAAGAGCATGGATTAAGTGATACCAAGCTTAAACACCCCCCACCCCAGCAGAGATGGTTACAACAGGGCCGCCCAAAGCAGGGGAGGGGGGCAATTTGTCCCAGGCCCCACAGGGGCCCCCACAAGAATATTCTATAGTTCTGCAACTTTTTTTTATGGAAGGGGCCCCTGAAATTGCTTTGCCCTAGGCCCCCTGAATCTTCTGCGTGGCCCTGGGTTATAACCAAATAAAGGTGAAAACGTGCATATAAAAGCATAAAACTTAAATCTAGCAAGATAGTCTTTCTTTTTTTCAGCTTTTTATTGGCCGGTCAGGCTGGGACCCACCACAGAGATCAGATTGCTTGATTTATGTGTTTCCTTAAAGCAGTGGTCCCCAACCTTTTTGGCTGGCGCGTGCCAGCCGAAGGACCACTGTGGCAGTGGAGCACCTGCCGAAATGCTGCCAAATTTCGACGGCATTTCAGCGGCGACGCCTCTCGATGACGTTGCTTGCCGTCGACAAGCGGTGTCATCGAGAGGCGTTCCCGCCGAAATTCGGGGGTGACGCCTCTTGATACCACTTGTTGACAGTAAGCGGCGTCATTGAGAGGCGTCGCTGCTGAAATTCTGCATTTTGGCGGGTGTTCTCCCAGGGGCCAGGATGGGGGCGCATTAAGATGCCCCCGTCTGGGCACCATGGCACCCGTGGGCACTGCATTGGGGACCCCTGCCTTAAAGTGAAAGTTCAAGATGGAATCTCTGTCCCTTATATTCCTAAAGGAATTGTCTTTGTCCTAAAACTCAGGAAGGCCTTGTGGGGATTCAGTCTTGTCTGTCTCTCTGGGGTGGAGGAACCACATTAATTCTCTGTCTCTCAGAGCTTGGCTACACTTGCGAGTTAGAGTGCATTAAAGCAGCCCTGGGTGCCCTAGCTCACTGCCTGTCCACACTGGCAAGGCATGTAGAGCGTTCTGACTCCACGACTACAGCGCTGCTGGTGCTCCACCTTGGCGAGAAGATTAACACTTGGTGCGCATTGACTGAAACACCCAGGTGTCAGTGTGAAGGAAGTGTTGCATTACTGCGCTCTGATCAGCCTCTGGAAACGTCCCATAATCCCCTTAAGTCAAGTGGCCACTCTTCTCATTGTTTTGGAATCATTGCAGGCATGCCGATATGCCCTTTGAAAGCTCTGTTTCTGAAAGCTGGCATGCTTATCTGCTCCGAGACAAAGCAGCCATTACTGTGGGATGCTGTGTGTGTGGTGGAAGAGGGGGGGCTGTTGCTATCTGAACTTACTACACAGCATGCTGACCCACTCTCAGCTCCCCAAAAACCCACTCTCTCTCCTCCCACATACACACAACACACTCCCTGTCACATTCCACCCCGCCCCCCTCATTTGAAAAGCATGTTGCAGCCACTTGCATGCTGGGATAGCTACCACAATGCACTGCTTTCTGTGGCCATTGCAAGAGCTGCTAATGTGGCCACACCAGTGCGGTTGAAGCTGTCAGTGTGGACAGACTGCAGCGCTTTCCCTACTGCGCTCTGCAAAGGCTGGTTTAACTCAAAGTGTGCTAATCTGCAAGTGTAGCTATGCTCTCAAGTTCAGTCTCAGGATAACTCCCACTGGTTTAGCTTGAGGGCTTTGTTTACTGCTAATGTGTAAATTGAGGTAAACCCACATTCCTTTGTCTAGGACAAACCTGTTGGTCACCTTTATCTAGGCCAGGCTATCTAGTCTTAAACATGGTCCATTAACATTATACAGAGAGTACTTAAATTCTTATATAACGTTGTAACAGATATTTCACAATGATATTATTGATCAGTATGTTGTTAGTTTTCAAACAATACCTCACAAAGCATATTAAGAAACTAAGAAACAGGCCCAGGTCTTTATTGGGATGGCGGGGCTCTGTGTCAGCTCCCATCACTGAGCTATGCAAGAAGGATAAGGTCTGGACTGAGCAGTGCCAGAGGGCTCTTTGCACACTGAAGGAGGATGTGGTCAAGGGCCCAGTTCAGGGAAACCTAGACTTTGACAAGACTCTTATGGTGTTCACTGATGCCCCATGCGCAGGGCTGGGCCCGGTGCCGAGGGAGGCCAATGCAAAGGGGGAGAAACACCACATCATGTACCGGAGCAGGAAGCTGCTGCCCCGGGAACAGGTCTATGCAGCCATGGAGAAAGAGTGCCTGGCCATGGAGTGGGTTATTAAAAGGCTGCAGCTGGATCTATTTGGGTGGCACTTCCAGTGGGGGCTCCAGGCACCAGCGCTCCAAGCACGTGCCTGGGGTGGCAAGCCGCGGGGGGCACCCTGCTGGTCCCTGCGAGGACAGCAGTAAGGCAGCCTTGGGCGGTTTGCCTGTGGGAGATCTGCCAGTCCCACGGATTCAGCGGCAATTCGGCGGTGGGTATGCCAAAGCTGCAGGACTGGCGGACCTAACGCAGGCAATCCATCAAAGGCAGCCTGACTGCAGTGCTTGGGGCAGCAAAAATGCTAGAGCTACCCCTGGGCACTTCACTAAGTACCCAGACCACTTGCCCTGCCGTGACTGCACCAGTTGAGAGGGGCAAATGCCAAGCTCCTGAGGGGGAACCTGTCCTTCCAGGATTATTCGTTGGAGGTGGTACACGTTAAGGGGAGTGCAAATGTTATAGCTGATGCTTTGTCCTGGAGATGGGAGCCTGAACTTCCCCAGGTCACTGGCTAAAGTGACCCCGCTCAGTTCGATCTCAAAGGAAGGAGAGATGTGATGTAGTGGGGATTTTCCCTTATGTTGTATGTGAGCCTATGTGAGTCTTACTGTTTTGCATGAATGTGGTGTGTGCCTAAGTTTCCCTGTGTATTGCATCAATGTCTAGGTGGTGGGAATAAGGGGGTGTGACTTTTGCGAAGGCTGCTCCAGCTGCCTGCACCAATGCTATAGCTGCCCCTTCATAACTTGAGAGCCAGGAGGGGGATGCGACCAGGTGACTCTTGGCCCAGGAAGTGAGACAAAGGCTGGAGAAGGAGCAACTGGGCAGGCAGCTGGAAGCGAGTCAGTCTCGGCTGGCTTGAGCTTGGGGAAGATCAGAGCCCTGGCTCTGGGATCCCTTCCCCAAAGATGGACTTGACTGAAAGTCACTGATTTCTGTGCTGACAAGTTCTGTTCTACACTGTGTTCCTGTTGACTAATAAACCTTCTGTTTTACTGGCTGGCTGAGAGTCACGTCTGACTGCGGAGTTGGGGTCCAGGACCCTCTGGCTTTCCCAGGAGCCCTGCCCGGGCAGACATGCTACAGGATGTGCACGGTGTGGAAGGGGATGCTGAATGCTCCGAGGACAGACCCAGGATGGTTGAAGCTGTGTAAGCCTCTTGCCCTGAAGACAGTATGCTCAGAGAGAGGAGCCATGGTCCTCGAGAGTCCTGATTGGCTTTGTATGGAGTAGTTCCAGAGCACTGACCCAGTAGGAGGGAATGCGGTGAGCCAGCGGTGGGTGGAGGGTCTGGCAGGGGAGTGAGGCAGCTTGCTCAGATGTGCTGGGCTGGCTGGGCATGGGGGGGTGGGGGAAGTGGCTTGGCGGAGCTGTGGCTGGTGGCTCAGCCTGGTATCCCGGCTTGGGGGGGCCGGCAGCTTGGCCCCTCCAGGAGGCGTCTCAGCCCAGGCCCCAGCATGGCTGGGGCTGACCCAGCAGCTCAGGGGGCCAATGGCTTGCCCTGGTGCTCAGTCTGTCCGGGGAGGCTGTTGGCTTGGCCCGGAGGGGGTCGGCGGCTCGGGGGTGGGAGCAGTGGCTCGGTCCAGCATGGCTGGGACTGGACTGATGGGGGCAGGGGGAGGAGAAGTCCAGCATAGCTGGGGTAGGCAGGCCACAGGGCTCCTCCTGGTGTGTGTGTGTGGGGGGGCGGGGTTGGGGTTCTGGCAGTCGGGGGCGGGGCGTTGGGCAGAAGAGGTGCATCCAGCAGGTTAGCCTCCCCAAAGTGCGGGTTCATCTGCTGCCTATGCTCTGAGCTAAAGGAATAACTCTTCTAGCTAGTACAGGTGGTACTGTTATGAACCAACCACCCAGGTAGGGTATGTAACACATTTCAATGCTTGTATTTGTTATGTTTACATCATAAACACAAAGAAATTAAATAAACATAAATTATCTTGCTGAAGGGCTGCAAAGTATCACTACTTTATTTTTTAGAATTCAGAATGATAATGTAAAAGAATCCCAAAACAGACAGAGACAAAGCAGACTGCTCCTTAAGACATGTTGGGATTGCTTCCCAGACCTCTTTCCACTTGACTTCTCAAGAACTCAGTTCAACTCCAGAGTTTGTCCCTCAAGTATCTTTATTTGGCATGCAGCAAAGCTATGCTGAGTTGTTCAAACTCAAGAATAGGGGGTGGGGTGTCGGATGTACCACACATTCAGCTTTACACAGCAAATCTCTTCCTTTATATACATTTACACATTACATTGCCGTTACATAGCATCACACATTTTTGGATTTGCTTGGTTACATTATAGGAATCAATCCCTGCACAACATGCTCTGTCCATGCATAATCTGACCTCTACCTTATCTTACATTTAGGCTTGTTTACTAATACTAGGCTGTTCCTGCTGATCTTAGCTAGCCATCCTGACTCCAGCATACTACTGGTTATGGCAACTCAACCTTCCATTCACCTTCCCAGTTATGCCCATGAAGAAATGAGTCGAGTTATTTATTTCAAGTTAAGGTATGTCTATACTATGAGATTATTCCGATTTTACAGAAACCGATTTTTTAAAACAGATTGTGCAAAGTCAAGTGCAAGCGGCCACACTAAGCACATTCATTCGGTGGTGTGTGTCCATGTACCGAGGCTAGCGTCTATTTCTGGAGCGTTGCGCTGTGGGTAGCTATCCCATAGTTCCCGCAGTCTCCCTCACCCACTGGAATTCTGGGTTAAGATCACAATGCATGATGGGGCAAAAAAACAGTGTCATGGGTGATTCTGGGTAAATGTCGTCACTCATTCCTTCCTCCGTGAAAGCAACAGCAGACCATCATTTCGCGTCCTTTTCCCCTGGATTGCCCTGGCAGACGCCATAGCATAGCAACCGTGGAGTCAGTTTAGCCTTTTTTCACTCTCACCATATGTGTACTGGATGCTGCTGACCGACGAGGTACTGCAGTGCTACACAGCAGCATTCATTTGCCTTTGCAAGGTAGCAGAGATAGTTACCAGCCCTATTGCACCATCTGCTGCTTTGGAAATTGGCAATGATGGTTACCAGTCATATTGTACCATCTGCTGCTGTCATGGGTGCTCCTGGCTGGCCTCACTGATGTCGGCCGGGGGCGCATGGACAAAAATGGGAATGACTCCGCAGGTCATTCCCTTCTTTATGTTTTGTCTAAAAATAGAGTCAGTGCTGCCCTAGTGTATGAGGCAAGTCTACCAGAGAGCCAGAGAAGACAGCCACTCCGGGTCAGAGCCCCAGATATCCCGCAGAAATGATGAATTGCATGCTATTCTAGGGGGTGCCCCTGCAACAACCCCACCCGTTGCTTCCCTCCTGCCACACCCTTCCTGGGCTACCGTGGCAGTTATCCCCCCATTTGTGTGATGAAGTAATAAAGAATTCAGGAGTAAGAAACACTGACTTTTTAGAGAGATAAAATGAGGTGGAGGCAGCCTCCAGCTGCTATGATATTCCAGGCAGGACATCTCCATTACTCATTAAAGGGTGTAGGGGGGAGAGGAGCACAGCCTCCTGCTGCTATGATAGTCCAGAATCTCCATTAGACATGAAAGGAGGTGGGGGAGAGGAGCTCAGCCTCCAGCTGCTATGTTGAGGACGGTTACCAGTACTATTGCACCATCTGCCAGGACTGAATCTTCAGGACACAAAGCTTAAAGAAGGGAATGACCAGGAGTCACTCCCATTTTTGCCCAGGCGCCCCCGGCCGACCTCACCGAGGCCAGCCAGGAGCACTCACGGGATGATGACGAGGACGACTAGCAGTCATTTTGTACCGTACCGTCTGACACCGGGGAGGGGAGGGGAAGGTTTGCTGCTGTTTAGCGCTGCAGCACCCTGTCTACCAGCAGCATCCAGTAGACATGGTGACATTGAAAAGAGGCGAGAAATGATTTTTTTCCCTTTGAGGGGGGGAGGGGTAAATTGATGACATATTCCCTGAACCACTGGCGACAATGTTTTTAACCCTTCAGGCATTGGGAACTCAGCCAAGAATGCAAATGTTTTTCGGAGACTGCAGGAACTGTGGGATAACTCGAGTCCTCAGTCTCCCCTCCCTCCCTCCCTCCATGAATGTCCATTTGATTCTTTGGCTTTCCGTTATGCTTGTCACACAGCACTGTGTTGAGTCCCTGCTGTGGCCTCTGTCTATCATAGCCTGGAGATTTTTTCAAATGCTTTGGCATTTCTTCTGGAACGGAGCTCTGATAGGATAGATTTGTCTCCCCATACAGTGATCAGATCTAGTATCTCCCGTACGGTCCATGCTGGAGCTCTTTTTGGATTTGGGACTGCATGGCCACCTGTGCTGATCAGCGCTCCACGCTGGACAAACAGGAAATGAAATTCAAAAGTTCACGGGGCTTTTCCTGTATACCTGGCCAGTGCATCCGAGTTCAGATGGCTGTCCAGAACGGTCACAATGGTGCACTGTGGATAGCACCCGGAGGCCAATACCATCGAACTGCGGCCACACTAACCCTAATCCGACATGGCAATACCGATTTCAGCGCTATTCCCCTCGTCGGGGAGGAGTACAGATATCGATATTAAGAGCCCTTTATATCGAAATAAAGGGTTTTGTTGTGTGGACGGGTGCAGGGTTAATTCAGTTTAATGCTGGTATATTTGGTATAAATGCGTAGTGTAGACCAGGCCTTACTTATATCAAGCCACAGATAATTGCTTTTTGCAGAAACTTCAGGTAATGCACTACTGCCTTGTCCTAAAAAGCAGCTGCCTTGAGATTCTCTCGCAGGTCTCACACAAAACCAATTGCTTACATACAGTTTTCACTTCTTGCTCCAGTCCCTGAGCTTTAAACCTGGGAAACCCCTTTAGCTCAAAACTTCTCCCCTGGGCTCACATGGCCTTCAAGGATTGAGCTTGAGCATCAATCTTCCTCCTTTTGTTTAGGAAACTCAGAGCTTTAATTACCAGATAAAGGAAAGTGTTTAATCCACACAATCTTCTTGACAAGTGTCTGGGTGTTTCCGTCTTTTGGCATACTATTTTTTTGTATGTATGTATTTACAGACAATTCAATTGTAAATAGGACTGTAGCATTAGTGTGTGTGTTTAAAAAATCTTATTAAATAAATGTCTAAATGTTGTATATTGGCTGATATGAGTGGTTAAGTACCTGATATTTTCTGTCAGTCCACATGACCTAATGGCAAATCTATGGTTACACCAGTTTCCCATATAATCCATCACTACATTTCTGTAATGGAGTATGGCCGCCGCTGCCTTCTCCTCCTCCTCTCCCTTGTTCATGGCATTGATCCTCTGCCTAATTGAACATATCTGAGCAGCAGAACAACGGGAAAGAGATCATGCACCCTACAGCAACAGGGCAATGGGTTACACTTCCTAGATTGCAAAGTGAAAGGGTTGTTTTTAGCAAGGAGTGAAAAGCCCTGCCATCTCTTGCAGTTTGATGGCTCCCTCTCCCATGTTGGAGTCCCAATGTTTTACACAGGATGAAATCTGTTTAGTTTCTTTCTCAGTAATGAGTTTTGTGGGTAACAAATAAGCAGAGCTTTTTCTGCCCAACAAAAATGTATATTTTTTAACTGAAGAAATCTATATTTTAAAAATTGTGTTTTGACCAGTTTACATCATAAATAATCCTTGTGCCATTTACCTGTGAAGCTTTTAAATTCATAACATTCAGAGACACTGAACAGAATTCCTAATTTTTTTCCCCACAGACCACCTTCCCCAGACTTCTCTACTTCCAACCTACATTTGAACCTGTCTGTATCTGTGTCTTACATGCTCAGGCAAGCTGCAGCGCTGTAGCTTCTAACAATTCAGAGGAACGAAAAGAGGTCAGACACATTTAGTTACAGAAGCTGGCACAGCCACTTCTGAGAACAGGTAGGTAATGCTAATATAAGACAGGATATAAATGTTTTGTTTAAAAGGAATAGAAGTGAGGAATTATCTTCAATTATACACTGTCTGCGTGTTTGTCTATAGCTGTTTGTGTCTTGTTTCGTCAGTTTATATTGTGAATTCTTTAGGACAGGGACTGTTACCTTATGTGTTAGTACAGTATCTAGCTCAAAGGCATCCAACCTTGATCTCTTCATTGCCACAGCAATCACAAATAATTATTTAGGGTTACATTTGAAAAGTAGTGGAAAGGAATTTATCCAGGTTCATGAATCCCATTAGCATCCATAATATTCCTGTGATTTTATCCCTGCCACTGATTTGAAAATATATTTTATTTGTGATGTAAATTCTACTTGTGATCTAAAATGCATGGGAACAGTTAATACTCTATTAGCTACTCTGGGAAGTGTGTGTGTGTGTTTATATCCACATACATGCAAGACTTGTAGTGGATGAATGCCTGTGAATCTAGGATCCAGCTGTAGCCTCTAATTCTAGTTAAAGGGAAACTTCAGTGAGTAGTTATAGTAATTCAGAAATATGGTACTATATATATTACAGAATTTTTAAAACAGCTTTTCTGTTCAGAGCTACAGAATTAAAACAAACAGCCATCTCCCTCCACTGAATGAGGCAGGCGTATCTCAGGGGGAGATTGTTAAATATTGCAAGAAGAGGGCTTGTATGACTATGCAAGAATTGGGAAGAATCAGCTTTGCCTTTAAATTTGAAGATTAGGGGGTGAGCTTTTACTAGCACCTGTGTGACTTATGGTGCGTCTACACTGCAAAAAGAACACCGCAGCAGTGAGTCTGAGAGCCCAGATCAACCGATTTGGGCTTGCAGGGCTCGAGCTACAAGGCTAAAAATAGCAAGTGGATGTTCCTGCTTGGGTGGAGCTAGGGCTCTGAGCCCTGGTATACACTGGGGGGGAGGGGATCGATCTAAGTTATGCAACTTCAACTATGTGAATAATGTAGCTGAAGTCGATGTACTTAGATCGACTTACTGCGGTGTCTTCACTGCGGTGAGTCAACTGCTGCCACTCCCCCATCGACTCTGCTTGCACCTCTCATGGTGCTGGAGTACAGGAGTCAACGGGAGAGGGCTCTGGGGCTGATTTATCGTGTCTAGATTAGACACGATAAATCAATCCCTGCTGGATTGATTGCTGCCCGCCAATACAGCAGGTAGTGTAGACATACCCTAAGACTGATCCCTTTCACCAGATTTCAGAGCCAGAGCAGGAACTTCTATGCTGCCATCTTTAGCTTCATCGCGTGAGCCTTGTGAACCCAATTCACTTGACCTAGGCTCTGAGACTCACTGCTATGGGGTGTGGATTTTTTGGTGTGTGTTTATTTTTGCAGTGTAGATGTAGCCTCAGAAGCACAAGTCTCTCACTGAACGTTACTAGGCCTCTGGCTCCAATGCCCAAATACTCAAAGGTGTTTATACACAGACATTAAAATAAATGAAAGTTAGGCACCTAAACTCGTTTGAGAACCTGGGCCCAAAGTCATTTAGGTGCTTTTGAAAATCCCACTCCAGAAAGTTACTGAGCTGCTGTAGGGAAAGTTCTTTATTTACACATTTCTGAGGGATTAATGTAATAGTTAATTTAACAATTCAAGCCTAAAAATGGTTTTAAATGATAAATTCTATCAGGGAATAACTACATTGAAACTTTCTGATGCCAAAGCCAGTTCTTTCAGTTTTATGTTAAATTGCTGAATTATAAAGACAGTGGCTTCTTTCTTGCTGTTTACAGTACTTATTCTCTTCAGTCTATATTGCCTACTCCTACTGATATGAGCAGTGCATGGAGAATCAAGCTCTTCAATGCATTTTTACTTTGAAAATACACATGTAAAATGGTATCTTCTTACTCAGCAGATATGCTTGTTGTGTGATTTCCAAATCATATATGCTGATGTTAGTGACAGAAATAAGTCTTTGCTGCTTTTTGCTACTATTAATGCAGCAAAACCAATGCAGTTAAGAGAGTGAGCTGGATTCTGTCTCTTCTTGTATAACGTGAACAGAATGGGTTGCTTAGGGCTCAGTTCTGCAAGGTGATGAGTGCTCCTGTGATGTGCTCTGTGCACCAAAGTTATGTAGGCACCTAAAGATGCAGATAGGTGCATTTAGGTGCCTAGCTCCCAATAGATGTTAGGTGGTAGGTGCTTTTGAAATCTGACTAGGTGACTAGCTGCATCTTTAGGTGCTTAAATCCCTTTTAAAAATCTGTCCCTAATCTCCCACTGGAGCTGTGGGAACTGAGGGTGTCAAGAACTTTTTTAGGAGAGCTCTGTACATTGCAGGGTCAAGTTCCAGTCAGACCCATCTGTGCAAATCCACTGAAGCAAAGAGGCTGCACAGTTGTCACTGAGTGCCTAGGTATAATGAAGACATAATTTGCACTGAAGAAGCTTTATTATTGATGAAGAAGCATGAGAAAGAAAGAACCCAGTCTGACTTTCTCAGAGGCTACGGTGAGTTTGTAGGGTTAGTAGTTAGGATTTTTTTTTTTCAGATGGAGCACATGTCTATCCACGAACAGAGATAAAATAGACCTTTTACTCCATAGTGTCACTTTTACTGATCTACTTTTACTTCTGAGTAAAATTGCACTCCAGAATTTTTTATAAAGATTTACTCTTTGTAATTAGTCAGTGACTAGAATATGTTCTCTAGTACACTGGAGTTTTCCTTTAAGCTAACACCCTCTACTGTTCGTTCCTATATGTTATGCATAAATAAAATCTAGCCACAATGGAAAAGGCTCAGTGACTTGCATGAAGAGCTGTTGTCCCCTGCAAAGGGACTTAACTTTTTTCTCTCTTTTTTGGACTGAACTCTCATAATTAATCTTCTAAAGGCTAATAGCCCTCCTGTAGGGCAGTGATCAGTGAGCTGAGCAGCTCTGTGTGAATTCTTTAGGAAAAGTAGCATGAAATGGCATGGCTTTAAAATAGTTCTAGTTTAGAATACAATCTTAGGGCTTGTTCCTGAGAGGTGCTGATCATCCACAGCTCACAGTGAAGTCCAGTTAAATAGGAATTTGCTTTATTTGAAATTCTTAGCAAGGGTTGGTTCCAACTCCCATTTTAGTTAGTGGAAAGACTCCACGTGCCTACAATCCTACCACCTCCTTTGATTTTATTCCTCCTGCAATATGTATTCAAGCACTTAAATTCTGGCTGCTGAAGATTAGAAGCACCCACTCTTGAAACCACAGGGCCAGATCCTTGGCTGGCATGAATCATCATAACTCCATTGACTTTGGTGTAGCAGTCAGCCACTTTGAAGCTGAGGATCTGGCTCACAATTTCCTTTTATCAAGGAAGTTGATAGTTACATGGAGTCTAGTTGTGAATGATGATGGTTTGTATAAATTATAGGGATCCAAGCCCATTTTAAAAGATTTTGTGAGAATTTTTCCTCCTCCTCCATCCTCAGTGAATTGAAATGATGCAGATGAATGAGTTATGGATAGGAATCTGTATTGGCATAGAGCATAGGCTTGTGAGCTTTGAGTGATTAGGTACCCCTCAATGGCAGAAACCTGCATACAAATCTCTCTCTCTCTCTCTCAGTGTTTATACAATGCTACAGCCACATGTATCTGTCTGTACCATTCACACTGAGAGTGAAGTTTTGGAGAAGGTGGGGAAAAACGAATTTCCTGAAAACCAGAACTTTGTTTTATAGCTGGTGTGGCATGAGGGAACAGGTACTAAAAACTACGGAACTGTTAGTTTGTGAGATTCTTTGCATACATATCTCCCCTGGAGAGTTAGCATAGAGCAGGCCACTGCTTCCCACAGCTCCCATTGGCCAGGAATGGCAAACCATGGCCACTAGGAGTGGCTGTACCTGCAGACGCTCAGGTAAACAAAGTGTCTCATGGCCCGCCAGGGGCTTACCCTGAACAAGCTGCAAACCAAATTGGGTAACCCCTGGCTTAGAGCAAAGGCAGCAGCTTTAGGAGAAAGGTGTTTCTAGTGGACTGAATAGGGGACTGGGCAGCAAGACCAATGAGTTTTAATCTCATGTCTGAAAGTGATTTACAGTGTAGTCTATGACTGGTAAACTTTCAGTGTAAGTACCTACAGTACACTGTTGCCTCATTCTCTCCATCTATAGAGAAAAACAAGTAGAATACTACTTCCTACCTATTGCCTGTCAGTGTGTTGTGAGGCTCCATTCATTATTGTATGGAAAGCACTATATAAATGCTTAGTGTTGCTGAAGTGGGAAGTGCACAATATTAGTACAGTGGCCTCCTGGCCTGAAGCTTTCAGTTTTGAGAGAAACCCCCTCTCCCCTGGACAGGGGCGGCTCCAGGCACCAGCACACCAAGAGCATGCCTGGGGCGGCAAGCCACAGAGGGCGCTCTGCCGGTTGCCGCGAGGGTGGCAGGCAGGTTGCCTTTGGCGGCATGTTTGCAGAGGGTCCGCTGGTCTCACGGCTTTGGTGGCCCTCCCGCAGGCTGCCGCCAAATTCGTGGGACCGGGGACCTCCCGCAGGCAAACTGCCAAAGACAGCCTGCCTGCCGTGCTTGGGGCGGCAAAATACCTAGAGTCACCCCTGCCCCTGGAACAGAGATCTGAAGGTTTTAGGGTTGTCCCTGTTGCGCCTTTCTAGGAAAATGAAAAGTTTGCTCTAGGCAAGATGTGGGAAAATAAGGACCTTTCCATAGAAAGAATTTCCCCTTACAACCATTCTCATCATTAGACTAAAGCCAGAGTCAAGATCAGCCAACTTGCCCAGTAAGTCTAGGAGGCAGCATTTTTTCTTCCTGGCATAGGCAGGTGCAGTTGGGGTTAATCCTTATCAGCTAAACATGCTTTCGGCAGGACTAGCCTTTTGTGTTCTTTCAGGTCACGGTCAAGCTCTTTTCAAACTCACTAGGTTTACATGTTGTTCGTACTTTTGTATACTGTCCAACCTACCTTTAACTGGGGTTCCTCTCTGTTTAAAGCACAGCACTGCCCTGAGCAATCTCTCCCCCCAGACGGAGCTGCACTGGCATTTCTTTGACTTACCAAAGGTATCAGAAGATTAGCAGCAATCTCATTGCAAGCTGCTAATCCAGAGCTTTGCACCACAACACTACAGTGGCTTATTCTGCTCCCACATCTGAATGTGATAATCCCATAAATAGAGAGAGAATAAGCAAAATGAGGGCATTTTCTGGGGAAATAATCCAATTCACAGAAAGACAGGGAAAAGTATGAAGTAAGGAGCTGATGCAATTTTTTTTGAAAGCCAGCAGATAGTTTGTTATGTAGTAGTTGATCACTAGTGTAATTTAATACAGTCGTATATTTGAGGCAGCCTCTTAATTTCAGTACCTGAAGTACATTTTTAAAAGGCATTCTAGCACCTTTAGTATGTCAAGTTCACATCATCCAATTTCTGTAACTTTTTGGAGGGTGGTTGGTCATTTTGTACAGTGGTTATGTTCCAAGTGCTCTGTGTGTTTAATTGGACTGTGTGACACCACAGTCAGATTGTTGCTGTCACAGACTATAAAGCCAGAAGGGATCATTGTTGTACTTCATGTTCCGTTTGTGGGAATCAAATAAATATAAGTGTAAGCAGAGTCAGGATGAGCTCTACCCTGACATCTGGTGGAAAGAATTTCAGACTGTATTTGCATAGGCACGCCTACCCTATCCCAGACTGCCGAGCTGTGGGACTGCTTTGTGACAGAAATGACTCAACCTCAGTTGGGTGGTACTTGCTAGACAAGGGACATGGGTTCCAAAACCCAGTGAATTGAGAGAGGCTGGGGACAGTATTGTTGCCTGGTGTATGTAGTCTCCTTGTGGAGCCAGAAGCACCAGTTTCACCCCCTCCTCTCTCTACTGTGGAATGTCAGAATTGATTTTTTTCCCTTAAGAATCTGTATATCAGGTTACTGAGCTGAACTCACTTTGGGCTAATGGTGCACTAGCACTGGGCCCCTACAAGAGCTGAAATCACTTAAAGAGCTGAAATTATCTGAGCTGAGAGCACTGAGTACTATGCTAACTAGTGGGGAGCCTGAAGCTATACTGTGGGAACAGAGCAGCTTGGCGGATGTTGAGCGGATCATACAGGCAGCTGGTGAGCAGAGCAGCTGGCAGAGCAGAGTAGCTGTGGGACAGGTGGAGCGGCCCACAGAGCAAGCAGAGCCGAGCAGTTTGCAGGGACAACTGGAGCAGCTCACGGGACAGCTGGTGGAGCAGAGCAGCTGGTGAGCGGAGCAGTTTGTGAGACGGCTGGAGGAGCAGAGTGGAGTGGCTGTAAAGCAGAGCAGTTCGTGGAGAAGGTGGAAGCAGAACCACGGAGAGGCAGGGCAGTTGGCCCCGGACCACGTAAGGTGCCTCTTTCTACCCAGGCTGGGGGGAGGGACCTCTGCAGATATACTCTTGAACTTTGGGGCTGCACTGACCCAGGACAGAGACTTTTGGATTGTGGGACTTTTGGGACTGTGGGTGATTTGGGGGTTGCTGGACTCAAGAGCCCAGGGGAAAAGGCACGCTTCAATTTCCTGGAGTGGGTCTTTGCGGGCAGTTTGGTCTAGGAACTCTAGTTCCGGTGTTTTCCCAATTTAGTGCTTGTTGTATATCTCATGTAATTAAACTTTTTCTGCTACATCGAGACTCTGTGCTTGCGAGAGGGGAAACATTGCCTCTTTGAGGCACCTAGGGGTGTGTGTAAGATTTTCCCAGGTCACTGGGTGGGGGCTCAAGCTGGTTTGGCATTGTGTTATTGAAACAGAACCCCTGGATACTGAACCCAGCCCTTGTTGCTGCCAAATTCAGAGGGGCAGAAGGGTTACATAAGTATTGTCGTGTAATCAAAGAGTTAGTAGGGAATTTTAGGCACTAGAGTAAGATTGTGCTATTTATTTAAGTGTTGAGTGCTCTGTATCTGTTATTTTTAAATTTAACTTAAACTTTCTGATGGCTCCGATCTAAATCAGTTCAATCCAGTCCCCTGCCCTCATGGCAATATTTGGTCCTGCTATGACGGCAGGGGACCGGACTCGATGACCTCTTGAGGTCCCTTCCAGTCCTAGAGTCTATGAATCTATGAATTTCTTGTTAGTGACAAATAGTCTCCACCCAGAGCTTCACACATGTATAGCTTGAAATAAAATGAGATTGGCTAAAACAAAACAAAATGGAAAGAGCCTGTCTACTTTCTATTTCCTCTTTGCTCAGTGACTGGCATACATCACAGCTTACTGTTTTAATGCTGAGATGGGTTATTGTAATGTTTGCTAATGAGGTGAATACAGCAGGTGACTACTTGGATTTATTAACCCGCTTTAGCTTTCGAATATACCTTCTTATTTGAGTTCTTCCCAGATTTAGTGCAGTATTTATAGGAAGCAGTTAGGGACCTGCCATTCATATATGCAGATATTTCTGTCAGGACACTAACCACCTAGTAGTCTGTTGTTGTTATTGTTGGAGCCAAGGAAAGGAATTTGAGTTCATGAAGGAGATGACTTTAATCTGTGATTAGCAACATTTGACTACGGATTGTCAACTAGATTTTCCAAGACTCATTAGTGAGGCTTGGTACTGACAGTGATTGTCTTCATAAAACATGATGGATTGGAGCGTTAGGGAAAAAGCTTTTATCCTTGCTCTGTTTCTTTCCTCTTCTGCTTGTGTGGTAATGGACCACCCGTTAAGTGGCTTAAATTAAATGCTGATTTATTCTGTTTGGAGCAGTCCTACTCTGTGCCTCTCCACACACCTCAGACCTGACTGGCATGTTGCTGAAAACCTCCTAGAGTATCAGGATTGGTGTCTTTGCAGGGTAGGTTTGTCACAAACGGCAAGTTTTGAAATAAACATGCTCCTGGGGTGCTGTAGTAACAGCAGAAGCTCTTTTTGTGTTGATAGGAGAGGTACAGTAGTCAAACTGTAGTGTTGCTTGCTGACCTCTCCAGAGACTACGTTTTCCTCCCCCTTCTGAAAACTCCACAAGTTAAAGCCTCATTCTTCTCTGTGGGGAACTGCTGGGAGTCAAATTGCCTTCAAATTGTGAAGTCTGAGGATCCACAGGGAAATCTCTGCAGTTCTGTGGGCATCTGCAAGGCCTCTAACCACCTGTGTATGGTTCACTGGGCCTCCTGCTCCCTGGCTACATGAATCACTCAGGAGATTGGAAGGCGTAGGCTAACCTCTATTTGCTCTTTGTGGGGAAGGTCAAAAGCTGTGGATTAGGATGAGCAGCATTAACTCCTGCACAGATCTTTGCTTGGGAATGTGCCAAACTGGGAGGGGAGCATGCTATGCTGTCTGTGGATTTTGAAGGGGAGAATATTGGGAACAGTGAGTGAATACTGGGAGCATCTACTCACTGTTCCCAATATTCTCCCCTTCAAAATCCACAGACACACACTGCCGGGAGGCACCCCCAGGCTCTGAGGGTAGGAGTGTATGTCGTGTTGGTCTGCAGATTCAGATCCCTGTGTGTCCTTCTGCTTGTACTGTACTTTGCTTCCCTTTGTACTGAGTAATGGAGGGAAGCACAGAGTCACAAAGAAACAGGAAAACTCCTCTTTACTTCTCTCCTGCTCTACCTCAGGGAGGGCATGAGGGGAAGCTGTTCCAAGGCAAGATAGTCTCCCCCTAGTCACTAAGCACCCCTGAAAAGCCATAGAATGAAAGCCTCAGACAAGGAAGATACTCATGTTTACAGCATGGCAGCACAGACCATCCTATTAGGCCACAGAGCAGATGCCTTTCTCTGTTCTTAGTGGAATGTGTCTGGAAGAATCTCAGCAGAACCCACCAGTAAAAACTCCCTGTTGACTACAGTAGGAGGAATTCACTGTGCAGTCACATTGCCCTTACCACCATGCTGACATGGCTTACAAAAGCCAATTGAACTCAAGGGAGGCAGCATAGGAGCCCTATTCCCAGCTCTGCCACCCACCTGCTGTGTGGTCCCAGCCAAGTCACTTCATCTCCATTTCCCCATGTGTGAGAGGGGATAATGAAACCTACCTACTATTGTAATGTGCTGTGAGATGTACAGATGAGAAGTGTTATCAGAAGATATGTCAGGAATTAGGGCTTGCAGCTGAACTGGGGACCAGCTAGCTCCACCTCCCAAGTGAGCAACAAAGGGCTCACAGCTGAATCACCTGCCTGGCCAGATCTCCCAATAGGATGGAGGAACCGGCAGGTGGGCTCTTAAACCCAGCAGGTGATGCTGAGGGTTGCTCAATGCTAATTTCTGCAGCTGTGATTGCTCCTGTGTCTGCTCTGCTCACACTCTGATCTGTGATCATTTCTTCTTCTTATAGACTGTTTTGAAAAGATTCCAAAAGGCTTGATTGTGATACCTATTTGAAAATGGGACTTTGAAATTTTAAAAAGCACCTTTAAAAGTTTTTAGAAGTAAAGTTTAAAAATTATGCAACCATTTTCCCCCTTCCCACTCCCTCTCAGCCCTCTAGCCATCCATTCCTCAGCTAGGTGCTGTGTGTTCCTCATACAGAAACAAGCACAGGTTTTGCATTCTTAAATACCAACAACTGAGTTGCATAAAACTAATAAGTAAAATACAATTTCTGTCAGCCTTTAGGCAAAAATGAGATTTTCTTTCGCCAGTCAACTAGATCTCCATTTCATTTGATATCTCACCTGAAAATGTATCTTAACTCTGTAACTGTCTTATCTGATCCCTCAAAATTTGTAGGGTATTTTTATGGTATTTTCTTCCCTGAATAAAAAAGAAGAATTAAATTTTTCTGCTGTATAGTGGCTGAAGCTTTTCCTGTATTATTGTGAGACAGTACCAAGAACACTACTATTTTAAAACAAAACAAAACGAAACAAAAAGCATTGCTGAAACTTTCCTTGAAAACCCCCCCAAAAACATGGTGATGCATTAAATAAATGCACATTTTGGTTCTTGTACCAGTAATGACCAGAGTATTTCCTGCAACTGTCATTTTAATTAGGGCTGGCCCTGGACCAAATGGTGCCCCAGGCGAGGAGCATCTTCAGTGCCTTCTCTGCATTGGTTAAACTTTTGAATACCTTATTTTTTATTGCATTTGTAGCCAATTTCACAAGATGGATGCATGATTTACATGCATGCTTTATCCCTGTCATAAAAGATGTTAAATTTGTATGCTAGGATCTGTAAATATATGAGCCCAGCGCCTCCCAAGTCCCACACCATAGGTGGTTGCCTATGTCGCCGGCCCCTAAATCCAGCCCTCATTTTGATGATTATTTGAATGAAAAGAAAACAGGCTTGTTTATAAGCCACTTATGTAGTTCAAATGTGTGTGGTGTGGGGCATTGACCAGTGTATAATTATGAGCATATGAACCATTTTTGTTAATTTTTTTAAATGGCACGCTTCTTTTGTTTAATATTTTGCACCTTTCCACCCTGAGAGCCTCCCATATCCCTTCCCACTCCTCTGGGCTCTTTCCCAGGCTCTTTCCTAACAGCTCCCTTTTTCTCCATCCCCAACAAAGACTTCATTCTTTGTGCCATCCTCATACTCACAAAAGCCTCCTAATCAATATTCTTCAAGCTCCTTTCCCTTCAAAAACTCACCCCCCTCCCTCACTTATTCTATGAACTATTCTTTGTACAATAGCCATGCACCACTTAGTGGTTGCTCTCCATTCCATTGTATGCTGCTATGTCTCCTCACGTTGTAAACTCCTTGAAGCAGAAACTTCTTATTTGCTTTGCTGTACACTGCTCTGCAAACTGGTGGTGCTATAGAAATAATATGATAATACATCTGAGCGCTCACTTGAAAGTTCCTGATCTATGACTGCACAAGGTTATTCTTATGCAAATATCTCTTTTTGTGTTGGCAGTATGTGTCAGCAATAGCACTACACAGCATTAGATGCTTAAAATGCATTTTCTGAAAACATAGTCTACAGTGTCTTGTATTGTTTGACTTTACTTTTAAAATGAATGACTTCAAGCGTTACTAAAAGATTTTAAATTAAACCTTGTAGGCCCAACCCTGTGCCCACTCAAATCAATAGGATATTTTCCATTGACTTCAATGGGAACAGGATTGAGCTGCTGTTCATTTGCTATTTTTTTGCAAAGTTTTGTAAACTCATATTTTCCTTTGAAATTACACAGTATTTCCATATGCCTTTTGTAAACAGAAACTGCATATTGTCCTGCTCCCTAAGGGGTTAATCTTGTGAAAAGCCCTGTACTTTCAGCTCCCACTGCAGTTGAGGGCATTTAGCACCTCCTAGGATAAGGCTGTAGTGGAGCTATGCAAAAACTCTGTCTTTTAGGTTCCTGGTAGTCTTTTTGCTTTGCATTTCTGTGTTTGAACAAACCCACAATCTCAACACAAAATTCAGTGGAACCCACTAAGTGACACTTGGCTTCTAAACTATAATGCTGCTGTCCAAGGTTCACTGAAAGGAGTGTGAATGTTGGCCGCGCTTTAGGAAAATCTGGCCAGGTTTTAGACTTGATAATGCAACCAGATGAGCTTCCTTGGCTTTGGATTTTAGTTCAATTATTTTAGAGGGCTGTGCATGCTCATGGTAAGCAACCTAACTGGGGCAATCAGAAGAAAAAGGTCTGTCAGTGCAAACATTGAAAAGAACTGCAACCATTAACATAATACATTCTCCTGCAACACATCTTGTTTGTTTTGTAGCCATAGCAGATCTGCCAGAGCAATTTGCATGATTTAAATGTTCCTTACTGCAGATGTGTGTGGGCAAATCCCCAGCTGGTGTAAATCAGCATAGCCTTGTTGATTTCTCTGGAGCTACATCAGTTTAAACCAGGTGAGGATTTGGAAATCAGTGTAATAAACAAAAAGGCCTTCTTAAAAGTGTTAACTATTACTTCTTGGACATATTGCAGATTATTTCTTTAATCACCTAAAAGATATAGGGGAAGACGTTAAAGGGCAGAAATTACAGGTAAGCATCTAACTCCCGTTGGAAGTTGATGGTAGTTAAATACCAAACTTCCATTTGTGTCCTTGAAAATTTTCCCTATAGAGCCCGATTCTGCTATCACATTGTTTTCACACTGTATAACACTACTGATTTCAATGCCATTACTTGTGACTCACAACACTGCCAGTGGGAGAAGGAGCAGTTCACAGTACACAGATGTCTGACATTAAAAATTGGTCCTAAAACCCATCTGGTGTGGAAGCACACTTTCTCAGTTTAGATTTGATGTCTATTTCCCACCTGTGGCCTGATCAGTACCCAATAAAATTAATGTGAGCTGTTGGAGAAAGTCCTATTTTGTAACATTCAGTTCAATGGGCACTGAATTTTCTTCTTTATCACAGAAGAATTGTACAATCAAACCAACCCCATACTGAATCAATGGACCAAATTCATCTCCAGTAAGTCATTTAAGATTTTATTGGAGATTAATTTAGCTTTAAGAAGTTTATCTATTTTCTCCTCAGAGATAGCTACATGAACAAGTCACATCACATGTTTCAAGAAGGCTCAAATATAACTCTTAGTATCCTTGTACAATTCACTGAAATATAATCTTTTCTTTAATGAGGTATTTACGGAGTTGTATTTGAGTTGGAGTCATTCTTTGTCCTTTCAGCAAGTCATGGAAGCGTACTGTTCCTTTTAGTTTCAGATTAGTCTTTTCAGACAAGTTGTTGCTGTAGTTGCAATTCTTTCTCCCTGAATCAAAGTTGAAAGCATATTTTCACTATTCTTCCACAAAACACTGGAGTTGATCAGTAATTACCTCTCACTGCTAACTATATTTTATAGAGTATAATGAAGCAACCTGGAGTCAGGAAATAAGTAGTGCCCTCTGATTGGCTGTCATTAAACATCATACCAAGATTGTATGGAAAGAGAACTCAATGCCAAATTGCAGTTTACCAACCTTAGCCATCTTGGCTGTAGCCATCATAATGAAATTATGATTTTATATGCACAGTATATTGGCAAAAAAGTGTTTTATTTCACATTTTCACTGAAAAATACAATGCTGATTTTGCTAATTTAAAAATAAAATGACCATAGGACAGAGATAAAGCTTTGAAAATTTCAACTTAGAGGGTGACTGTGAAACACCTGAGCATCTATAAATAGAAGGTTATAATGGAAACTGTTTTGGAAACTTAACTATCATGGTCATTACCCAAGTGCCAATGTATTGCAGTTTATTATCATTGGTGTTATGAAGTTCCAATAGCATATCCTCTCATCAGCAAGTTAGCAGCTAGGGTGACCAGACATCCCAATATTAGGGGCTTTGTCTTACATAGGCACTGTCAGATCATTGAAGAAAAAATGAGGCAGATGGGCCAAGTATTAAGATTATTATTAGGGTAAAGGCTCAAGTGGAATCCTAAAATTTGTCCTTGAACCCAGGTGCTCCAACTAGTAACTTTCGGACTTGCTATTTGGGTCTATAAGTCACACTGAAGTCAAATGTAAATCATGTGATTGAAATTAGAAGAAGCAGCCATTTTTCAGTTCTGGGGCATATCTGTGCTTACAAGCATTTTTTGTATGGCTTACTGCAGCAGCAAATAGATCAATTCCAACATCATCATCTTTTAACTAGTTAATTTTTGAGACCTCTAAATGGGGACAAGTTCTCTTGCTCACAGATCTGCTTCAGAGCCCAGGTTCCATTGCTTGGAACGACAGCAACTGGCCCAGGTGCGGTAAGTAATGCAGGTGGGTTGTGTGTGTTGGGGGCACTCCCTTTCTGAGGTTTTGAGAATTTCTATTAAGTAAAAGTATCCAAAAGAATTTAGGCCCACAAAAGTGCAATAGGATATATTGTTATTTCTTATTTGATTACTGTAGTGCGTAGGAGCCTCATTCCTGGACCAGAGCCCCATTGTCCTCGGTGCTGTATGAACACTGAATAGAAAGACAGTTCCTGCCTCAACGTTTGCAAAGTAAGTATAAGAATGTCTTAAGAGACAACGGATGGATAGAGACAGACTAATAGGATAGGATAGGGCCCTTATTCCTAAACCACTAAAACAGTCTTTGGTAAGTGTCATATTTTGGAATGCAGTCCAGACCAGTAAGGGGCTGTCACCACCTCCCCAATAATTCTGGGTGCTTTATATGCTCAGCTGTGAGCCACAGCAGCGGAGACACCAACAGCCAGCAGACAAGCATGCAGTTCCATGAGTATCTGTGCTGTGCAGCCTGATTCAGCTCTCTGACCCCAGCAGCCTGCCTACAACACAACAGCCCCACCCTGGTTTTCCCCAGCCTTAGTAATTGCTTGTTGGGTGATCCTAACACACTCCCAGTCCCGAATTTCCCCAAAACTGTCTGTCCTGATATGTCCCCAGCCCTCTTCCGGACCACTCAGAGAAATAATAAGGTTTGTTTGCTCCTTTAAAGAGACAATACCCAGCAGCTTGCCACATTAACTGGAGTTAACAATTGCTTCAGTTCAAACACAGCACTGGGTTGGTTTAAATTAAAATAAAGAGTTTATCAACAACAGGACATAAGTGATGCAAACTAAAAGAAATAAACATAAGGATGGTTACAAGTAAATAAAAGTGAAAACATACATCTAAAAGTCTAAAACTTATTTAGCAAGGCACAGTCTTTGTCTAAGATGGTTTTGCTCACCAATTACTTTGTGCAACATTGCTGACTGTCCCTCAGTGAGCACATTCCACAGAAGTTCGAGGGATGCTGGTTTCCCTTGTCATCTTATGTGTTCCTTATTTTCCCAAAGAATTGTCTTTGTTCTCAAACTTAGTAAGCCCCTCCCCCGGGATTCAGTCTCTTCTGTGTCTCTGGGATACAGGAGCCATGTTAATTCTCTGTCACTCAAGTTCAGGTGCAAGACAACCCCCACTGGTTGGTTTGATAGCTTTATTTATGGCTAATGTGCAAATTGAGGTAAATGCATATTCCTTTATCTAGGACAGACCTGCTTATCACCTTTACCTAAGCTAGGCTATCTTCTTACAATTAGTCTGTCTCTATCCATCTGTTGTCTCTTAAGATAGTCTTATACTTAGATTGCAAGCTTTATGAGGCAGGAACTGTCTTTTTGTTCTGTGTTTATGCAGCGCCTAGGACAGCAGAGTGGGGACTATCCAACTTATTTCACTGAATGTAGCATGTACGGTTACCCACCTTGTGGGTAAGTGGCATGTGTGGATGCAGTACAAGCAGTTCATGGCCCTCAGAGATGCAGTACTTGCTCTTGATACCGGAGTGGTTGCTCTTGATACTGGAGTGGTTGAACTGGAGGATCTAAAGGAGACTGTGAGGTACAGAGATGCGTGCCAGAACAGTTTGGGAACCCCATTACTGCAAATCCATCCACTATGTCCTGCACATTACTGAGAGTCACAGTCCTGCATAGCAGGAAATGACTAATCGACCTGCACACTTGCATGATAATGACCCTTCTGTGGATTTTCCAACTCCAAAATGATTTCCTACTGATTGGTACCAATCCAGTGTTGCAAATTTCTGGAGTATGATTCTCCACTGTCAGTGCAGCTCTCAATCTGTTGTCCAGGCACTGGAAGGCTGGGATGAGCACTGCACACACATCCAGGAATGTGACATTTTGCATCTGAAAGTTCTGCAGCCACTGCTTGTTGTCCCAAGCCTGCATTATGATTCAATCCCATCAGGCAGTGCTAGTTTCTTAGGCCCAGAAGTGGGGCTCCACCTTTTGTAGCTGCTCCATGAACACCACCACCAAGCTTGAATTGTTTTTCACTATGTCCTTTTTTAAACTGTCATCAAAGACACCCGCATGCCCCGCATTGCTGCAGTACTTCCTGCAGGTCTGCAAATACAGAAGAACTGTGCATTCTGTATTTGTCCCCTGGCCCTGCCTCAACTCTGCCCCATTCCAACCCCTTCCCCAAATCCCCGGCCCCACCACCTCCCTTGGGCACGCAGCATTTCCCCTCCTACCCCACCCTCCCAGGCTTGCCTGGGAAGGATGGGGGAGAAGCGGAGTGGCAGCATGCTCGAGAGAGGAGGCAGAGGTTCCTCTGCCCCCTTCCCCCACAGGGTTACTTCCTGAGGCCCTCCCTATGCCCCCCACCAGCTCACCTCTGCTCTGTCTGGTCCCCTGAGTGCGCTGCTGCCGCTCTGCTTCTCCCCACTCCCTCCCAGGCTGGCTGCAAAACAGCTGATTTGCACAGCAAGCCTGAGAGGGAGGGGGAGAAGCGGCATGGCAGCATGCTCGGGGGAGCAGGCGGCAGTGGAGCAGAGGTGAGGTGGGGGGGGAGCAGTTCCTCTGCCTCCCCCCAGGTTACTTCCTGTGGCACTCCCCGTGCCCCCCACTGCCGCAGCTCACCTCTGCTCAGGGCCAGCTCCCGGCTTTTTGTGCCCCACGCAAAAAAAAAAAAAAAAGGAGCCGGAGTGCCGCCCCTTGGAAAGTGCCGCCCCAAGCACATGCTTGGAGTGCTGGTGCCTAGAGCCAGCCCTGCTGACAGAGGTTACAGAGAAGCAGCAGGAGGATTCCATTTATCAGGGTCTTGGGGTTGGGACCTAGAGCAGTGGACAGGCCTGAGTCCCCCCCACTTGCCACTAGGGAAGTGGCTGGACTGTTTCCAGAAGGGGGAAACACAGATGATGAACTAGCCAGAAGGCTGAATCACAAAGAGGATGGTGTGGTTCTGGGAGGTGAGAGAGGAGCCAGAGGTGGGAGCAAAGACAGAGTATCAGTGTGCAGACCGGGGATATGGGCATCAGCCTCGAGCTAATCCCCAGCACTATCAGGAGGAGGTGCCCAGTCTGGCAGTGAGGGCTGCACCCTGTTACAAGGCCATAGTATTGAAAACTACTGACATAAAACCTTGTAAATAGGTAAATATTGTTTAAGGCATACTGGAAGTGCATATATAGATATTTAGTCTTTCAGACATTTTTTAAAAAGGCAAATTTTGGAATGAAAAAATATGAATTCACAGAACTTAATAACAAACATTGTACAGTGCATGGAATGAGTAATGTTAAAGTCTACGTATGTGTAAATGGCATAGAGTCGAAGTAGTCCAACAACAGAAGACGCATTAGTAACTTTTACAAAGTGAGAATACTTGAGACAGAGGACCGAGTCTAACAACCCTTACTCTCACAATTAGTTCCTTGTGTGAGTAAGGGCTGCAAGATCAGGCCGAGAATTTGGGTTAGAAATGTAACTTGGCATGTGGATATATTTTTAGTGACTTATTATTATTGGCCCAGATTTTCAAAGGGCTAGTAATTTTGGATGTCTCCATTCTTGGATACCCAACCTGAGATACCTTTAAAATGGTGGTTGATCAGAACTCTGAAAATATTGCCTCTTTAAAGTGTCTTAAGCAGGGCAGCCAAGAAGGTGGACAAGGGGGATCCAGTGGACATAGTGTACTTAGATTTCCAGAAAGCCTTTGGCAAGGTCCCTCACCAAAGACTCTTATGTAAATTGAGCTGTCATGGGATAAGAGGGAAGATCCTTTCGAGAACTGGTTAAAAGACAGGAAACAAAGGGTAGGAATAAATGGTAAATTTTCAGAATGGAGAGGGGTAACTAGTGGTATTCCCCAAGGGTCAGTTCTGGGACCAATCCTATTCAACTTATTCATAAATGATCTGGAGAAAGGGATAGAAAGTGAGGTGGTACAGTTTGCAGGTGATACTAAACTGCTCAAGATAGTTAAGATCAAAGCAGACTGTGAAGAACTTCAAAAAGATCTCACAAAACTAAGTGATTGGGCAACAAAATGGCAAATGAAATTTAATAAATGTAAAGTAATGCACATTGGGAAAAAGAACACCAACTATACATACAATATGATGGGGTCTAATTTAGCTACAACAAATCAGGAAAAAGATCTTGGAGTCATCGTGGATAGTTCTCTGAAGATGTCCAAGCAGTGTGCAGCGACAGTCAAAAAAGCAAACAGGATGTTAGGAATCATTAAAAAGGGGATAGAGAATAAGATGGAGAAAATCTTATTGCCCTTTTATATAAAATGGCATGGTACACCACATCTTGAATACATGTACAGATTGTGGGCTCTCATCTCAGAAAAGAATATACTGGCACATTAGAAAGGTTTCAGAGAAAGACAACTAAAATGTTAAGGGTTTGGAGAGGGTCCATATGAGAGAAAGATACAAGAGGCTAGGACTTTTCAGCTTTGGAAAAGAATGACTAAGGCCTGTCTACACTAACGCTGTTTAAATCGGTTTAATGCCATTAATCAATTTAACGCTGTGTACCCGTCACACGAACATTGCCATTTATATCAAATCAAAAGGGCTCTTTAAATCGATTTCTGTTTAATCCACCCCCGACTGAGAGGAGTAGCCTAAATTCGATTATAACGCGAAGCATTATTCGGATTATGGTTAGTGTGGCATTGGGAAATCGACGTTATTGGACCTCCGGGAGGTATCCCACAGTCACCATCTTGACCGCTCTGGACAGCCCGAATCTGCACTCGGATGCAGCAGGGAGGTAAACAGGAAAAGCCCTGCGAATTATTAAATTACATTTCCTGCTTGTCCCAGCTGTGAGCTCTGATCTGCCGGGTTGGCGATGCAGTCTCAAATCAAAAGACTCCAGCAGGACCGTACGGAGATACTAGATGCTGATCGGCCTATGGGAGACAAATCTGTTTATCAAGAGCTCCCGTTACAGAACCACGAAATGCAAAAGCGTTTGAAAAAAAAAACTCCAGGATACACAGTGCTGCGTACAAGCGTAACGGAGCCAGAATCAAATGGAACGCTCAATGGAGGGAGGACGGTACTGAGATTCACTATCCCACAGTCCAACAGCAGGCTCTTAAAATTATTGCATTTCTTGGGCTTAGCTCCCAATGTCTGTAGGTCAAGACAGTTCACCTGGAACGTGGGTTCAGGGAACAGCTCCTCAGTTCTTCCCACTCCCACCACTTGGTGAACGAAACGCGCGCATATTCCTTGACTACTTTCAATGTCACCCTATGGTGACTGATGGCTGCTGGTAGACGCGGATGCTACAGCAGTGCGAGCAGTAATCCGCTCCTCTCCCCTCCCTTCCCTGGTGGTAGACGGAATACAGTGGACTTAGTAACCGTCACTCATCATATTCTAACATGGTGACCATTGACACCAACATTGCTGGTTATTCCCAGTAGATTAGGACATAACGGGTAATAACCAGCTTCATCATCACAACTGGGGGTTCAGCCCCCTTCCCTTTCACTGTGTAAAGAGAAGATTCAATACTGCCTGGACTGTCCTAGTCCATGAGAGGCTGCCTCCCAAGTGTTTCCCCCCCCCATTTTAATCTCACACTAACAAGTCTGCTGCATTCCTTAAACTTCATGGACACAAATGTGGGGGGGGGCACTGACACGGTTAACCAGGACGGTTGGGGGGGAGTCAAGGCAACGGGTGCGTTGGTTGCAGGGGTACCCCTGTGGCAATTACTGACACGGAGCAGCTATGCTCTCTGATACACTGAGTTCTCTAATACACTTGCCTCTTATTCTAGGCAAGACGGACTCTATTTAGAAAACCATAAACGGGGATTGAGCTTCAGCCCAAGTGAGCAATTCCAATTTTTGCTTTCAATTTTCAGCCAGGGCACTCGATGATAGCAGCTGGACAGTACGAGCGAGGAGAGCATAACCGTCATCTGCCAGTTTTCTCCGCACGTAGACAGGTACAGAAACGATGGTAACCATCTCTGTATTCATGCAAAAGCAAGTGAATGTTGTTGTGCGCTTGAGTATCGCCTCTCTCTGTCCGCAGCGGCCATCCAGTTACACCATACGGTTGCCGGAAAAAAAAAGGCGAATCGGGTCCATGTGTGCGTTTGCTATTTGGCCGTCTGCAAGGGCATCCAGGGGGAAGAACGGCGCGAAAGGATTGTCAGCTGATGTTTTCCTGAGGAAAGGAAAGAACTGACGACATTTACCCGAACCCTCGACGAACCATTAAGATTCAACCCTGAATTTCAAGGGGCGGGGGGCAGCATGGGGGAGGAGGGGAAGGTACTGAGGACTCCAGCTATCCACAGCAGTCTTCTTGAAAGTAATTAGCATTCTTGGGTGAGTCCCAATGTTCTGTAGGTTCAAACACAGTGTTCTGGCGTGGTTTTCAGGGAAACAGGCTCCTCAGTTTCTCTCCCCCCACCCATGAAAGAAAAGGGGAAAGAAATCTTCCTTGACTCCTTTAATGTCACCATATGTGTACTGGAATGCTGCGGTAGACGCGATGCTTACAGCAGTTTAAGAGCCAGTATCGCTCCTCTCCCATCCCCGGTGGTAGACGGTACAATATGACTGATATCGTCGTTGCATAGCCCGTGAGTGCTCTGGCTGGCCTGAAGATGAGGCTGGCGGGGACGCCTGGGTAAAAATGGGATGACTCCCAGTTACCCCAGTAGGATGCGGACAGAACGGCTGGTAATCCATCTTCATCACAGCAACTTGGGCTTGAACTCATCAGCCCCTCCCTTTCCTGTGTAAAAAGGAAAGTTCCATACCTGCCCGTACTGTCATAGCCCTGGAGGCTGCCTCAAGTCTCTGTTCTTTTTCCTGCATGCTTTATAACTTCCATGACACCCAAAAGGGGGGGGGGAACTGTCACGGTGCCCCAGGAAGGTTGGGTGAGGAGGCAAGCACAGGTGATTGCGTTGCGGTTGTTCCAGGGGACCCCCGAATACTGACACGGAGCAGCTGTTGCTCTCTGTACACTGGCTTCATCTACACCACGTGCCCCTTATTCTAGCAGGACGTACTCTATTTTTAGAAACCTGAAGGGTGGGATTGACTCAAGTCCAAGTGGAGTCAATCCCAATTTTGCTTTCAGAAATTTTTCTGCCAGGGGCACTCATAGAGAGCATGCGACAGTACCTGAGGCACTGGCAGGTAAACAGGAAAAGCCGCCGAATCCCCGCGAACTTTTTGAATTTCATTTCATTGTTGGCCAGCGGGATCTCTTGAATCAGCACAACAGTGGTTACCACGCAGCAGCTCATCAGCAAGGTAAATGCAGTCTCCTGAGACTCGAAAAAAGAGCACCAGCCTGGACCTGCACAAAGGAGGTACTCGATCTGATCGCTATATGGGGAGATGATTCAGTGTCAGACTCTGTTCTAAAGCGAAATGAAAAATTATTTGGAAAAGAATTTCAGTCTCATTGACGGGAAAAAGGCCACAGCAGGGACTCCGTTTTGCCAGTGCAGAGTAAACTGAAGGAGTCAGGCAAGCAATCCAGAAACCAGAGAGCAAAGGAAGGTCTGGGTCAAGGGCCGAAACCATGCCGCCTTCTATGCTGGAGCTGCATGCAATTTGGGGAGGCTGCGCAAGTACCCCACCCCTGCGCCCTGGATTCAGACGTCGGGTTATAATATTCAACCGTTGGCGGGATTTTTGCGGAGGGGAAGATGAGGAGATGAGATGAGGAAGAGCTTGGTGAGAGCACCACAGCACTCCGTTACCCAACAGCCAGGAGCTTTTTGAGGACCCAGATATTACCGTCCCCAGCCCTTCCCCAAGCCACAAGCCAAGAGAGTGAGCCATGGAGCCACCTCTGGGGTCTGTACTTTGTAAATATCAAACATGGTTTTAAAAAGTGGTTTTTACCTGATTGCAATTGCCCATCAGGGCTTGTGATGCACTCGCATGCAGATTAAATTACAGGAAAAAGTTCGTTAACATGTCTGGGGATGGAGCGAAAATCTCCAAGAAATCTCCATGAATCGATCTTGGCAGGTACTCAAAAAGCCTTATGAGAGATTTTCTGGGCAAGGCGCCTTATCCGGTCCACCATTGTAGGAAACTTTTCCCGCCTGCATGTAGCAAGATAATGTAGGAAATTCATTTGCTTCACAGAGCACGGCTGGCGTATAGCCCATGCACTGCTGCGCATTCAGAACACATACATCTGCATCTACGGTGGATTCTCAGCGAGAGTTATATCATCCATTCGTAACCTGGTTGAAATCGGATTTAAATAGGGGGCAACATGGCGATTTTGCTACTGGGCAGAGCGGGGGGAGGGAGGAAGGATAGGCGCTGAGTTTTCAGCGTTTGGCAAGCGGAATCTTCCAGCTACCAGCCACGCGGTGGCGGGGGGTGAAGGAGGGGTGATCATTAGCAGTTGAATCTTACATGATAAGCAGCATGCGGTGGGGAGGGGGGAAAAGAGGGGGGTTTGGGGTTGCTGTTCCTCTTAACAGAACAAGGCATATAGATTTCACTGTGTATATGAAGCTGGAGAGTCATACTTGTTAAAGCCTTACCATCACGCATGGAAGTTGGGTGCCCGGACTGCATTGTTTGAGATCAGAACACCACGAGCCACAGTACAGAATATTTAAACGATTGCAAAATGCGACTTGTGTGAAATCACATGTGCTATGTAGGTGGATAGTGTGATTCACTGTGAAAAGAAGTACTAGCATTGTTCCTGTAAAATGTAATCTTTTTACATACTTCTCTCCCTGTTTTCACTCCCCATGCCCATGCAGCTGCACAGTTGTCCGGCATCCCTACGCCATCCCGGAAGGCCTAAGCTCAGGATAAGGCGGCAGGAGGAAGAGAACTCGCAGATGAAATGTTTCTTTCAGAAATCATGAAGCTAAACCCGCAGTGACCAGAGCTCATCAGAATGAGTGGAAGGATGTGCTAGCAAAAATACAGGAAAACGATGGCAGTGAACGGGCAGGATAGGAGAGACGCTCGAGCTTGAGAGGTGCAGAGAGGAAGTATCAAGCGGTGTAGGCAGGAAGATCAGCGCTGTAGGCAGGAAGAATCAGCGGGTGGGAGATGGCAACGCGTGGAGCTGCTCGTTGGATCAAACTGATATCCTCAGACGCATGGTGGATCTTCAGGAGAGCACGGGTACTAGCAAGTGCCATGCAAAGCCCCGGGTAAACCACCCTCAAGCCTCCCACCGTACCCATACTCGGCCCTCACCCAGACGATGTAAGAACGCATGGGGGAAGGCTTGTCTGCAACTCGCCTTACTCCACCCCCCTTGTAGAGTGCAAGCAAAGGCTGTAATTATGTTGAAATGCTGCTTTACATGGCCTTCCTCCCCCTCCTTCCAAAAGCACAGAGGGCAGGGGATACCTTCGATAATTCTTCTACTCTTTTCCATAATTACTTTTTAAATAAGTTACATCCAAAGGGGAGGGGGGGTTGCTTTACAGGGGAATGACTTTTAAGAAAGAAATACATGATTTTTTAAACAGTTGACTAAATGACATTATAATAAAGAAATACATGATTGTGTTTAAACGATACTGACTTTATTTCCTCTTCAGCAAGCTGTTTAATCAAAAGGGGGAAGGGTGGCGTTGCTTACAGGAATTGAGTCAATCAAGGGGGAGAGTCATTAAGGGGGAAGCAAAACAAGCAGTCCACACCGTACCCTGGCCCGTGCTGAACTCGTTTTCAAGCTTCTCTGATGGCCACCGCCTCCTAGTGTGCTCTTTAATTGCCCTGGTCTCTGGCTGCTTCGTACTCACGGCCACGGTGATTTGCCTCAGGCCTCCCACACCAGCCAAACAATGTCTCCCCTTACTATCACAGATATTGGTGGAGCACACAGCAAGGCAGCAATAACCATACAGGACATGGTGTTGGCTGATGGTCTGAGCGTAGTAAGTAATGATCGCCAGCGCCCTTTTAAATGGGCCAAATGCACATTCTACCACCATCCTGCACTTGCTCAGCCTGTAGTTGAACAGGTCCTGACTTTACTTGCCAGGGGCTGCCTGTGTATGGCTTCATGAAAGCCGTGTCCAATCAGGGTAGGCTGGGTCATCCAGGCATAATACAGGCATCTTCAACATCCCCAACAGCTTATTTTCTGGTCTGGGAAGTAATTCCCTTGCTGCAGCCGGTTTAAACAGAGTAAGGTTCGAGACCCGAGCGGTCTGAACTCTTCCTGTGCCATCCCAGTGGAATGTTGGGTGAAACGTCACCTTGTGATCACCAGTGCTTGCAGCACCATTGAAAGTAACCCCTTGCGGTTTACTACTGGTACCCTGGTCTTCTGGGGCCAATGGATAGGGGATTATGGTTCCATCCTATGGCCCCCACGGTTTAGGAATCCCATTGCAGCAAAGTCATCCACTGTCACCTGCACGTTTCCCAGAGTCACAACTTCGTAAGCAGCAGACTTAACGATAGCTTTTGGCTACTTGCATCTACAGCAGCCCCAAGTAGATTTGCCCACTCCAAATTGATCTGACCTGAACTGGTAGCTGCTCTGGCGTTGCAGCTTCCGAGGGCTAAGCCACTTGCTTCTCCACAGTGAGCTGCTCTATGTTTGTATTATGGCATTTAGGGCAGGGGAAAGCAAGTCACCAAGTTCTAAGAAAGTGCTCTTCACGCATGCGAAAGTTCGCACCACTGTGAATCGTCCCACACCTCGCAAAACAATCGCCGGTCCCACAGATCTGTTGACTTGTTTTCCTGGGCCCAACATCAGTGTTCAATGGGTGAACCTGCATCCCATTACCAGCAGTAGCTCACATAATACGCAGGGGCCCGTGGTAGGGAGAATTCAGGTTCCATGTCCTCATCGACTTTCGTTGCGCTCTGCCATAGCTGCCTCTACTCCCTTGTGCTAGTTCATGGTTTCAGCATAGACGCACGGAGAGGCGCGATGCTGGGGGGTGGACAACCACAAGTCACATAGCGTTACTGGTCTCAGGTCCTGATGGTGAGCTGATCATTATAATATATATATTGGGGGAGACTGGGAACTATGGGATAGCTACGGAACGGCTACCCACAGTGCACCGCTCCAGAAATCGATGCTAGCCATGGACCATGGACGCACACTATCGAATTAACGTGCTTAGTGTGGACGCTCACATTCGACTTTATAATATCAATTTTATTAGACCGGTTTTAGCTAATTTGATATTATCCCGTAGTGTAGACGTGGCCTAAGGCAGCATATGATAGAGGTATATAAAATCATGAGTGATGTGAAAAAGGTGAATAAGGAAAAGTTATTTACTTGTTCCCATAATATAAGAACTAGGGGCCACCAAATGAAATTAATGGGCAGCAGGTTTAAAACAAATAAAAGGAAGTTCTTCTTCACACAGTGCACAGTCAACTTGTTTGGAAATCCTTGCCTGAGGAGCTTGTGAAGGCTAGGACTATAACAGGGTTTAAAAGAGAACTAGATAAATTCATGGAGGTTAGATCCATTAATGACTATTAGCCAGGATGCGTAAGGAGTGGTGTTCCTAGCCTCTGTTTGTCAGAGGGTGGAGATGGATGGCAGGAGAGAGATCACGTGATCATTATCTGTTAGGTTCACTCCCTTTGGGACACCTCACATTGGCCACTGTCGGTAGACAGGATACTGGGCTGGATGGACCTTTGGTCTGACCCAGTATGTCCATTCTTATGTTCTTAATGGAGGGATCCAAAATGAACAGCCTCTTTTCAATACCTTGATCATTATTATTGTACAGTCTAGGACCAAGGCCTCATTATATTAGGTGCTGTACAGACAAAAAAAAAAAAAAAGTTCCTGCCCTAAAGAGCCTACACTCTCATATCAGAAAGAATGCAACAGGTAGATGAAACAAGCAAATGGGTGTAGATAGGAGGACAAGGTAATGAAAGAACAGAATTTAGCAGAAAACAAGAAGTCTCAAAATACGTTATTCTATGCTTTACAGTATTTTTTTTAACCACTTCATTTTAACTAAAAGCAGCAAAGAATCCTGTGGCACCTTATAGACTAACAGATGTTTTGGAGCATGAGCTTTCGTGGATGACATGCATCTGACGAAGTGGGATTCACCCACAAAAGTTCATGCTCCAAAACGTCTGTTAGTCTATAAGGTGCCACAGGATTCTTTGCTGCTTTTACAGATCCAGACCAACACAGCTACCCCTCTGATGCTTGACATCATTTTAACTAGGCATTCATATTTGATTCTCTTTTTCTCTTTTTGGTCCAGAGAGCACAAGCAGAGCAGGCTTAGTATTAATCCCCTGAAGATACTGCTCTGTTTCTATAGGCATGGACATTTCACTCTGAATCTGTATAGTTATATCAGCAAAGTAACATACAATTCCCTCAGAATGAGGGACTCATATGAACCACTGAGTCAGAGGACATTGTCCAGATTAACCAGGATGTTACCACCTGAAACAAATCAGCTAGCTGAGATTTTATGAAGGTTTTGGTTGAGGTAAAGAAATCTTTTTGCCTTCCACACAGGCACAATATAAAATCTTTTAAAATCTTTGACAATCTTGCCGGTGACTGAAGACTCTGCAAATGCTCTGGGCTCTCCCCCTTTAGGCCTAGGAGGGCAAACTTGTTCCCTCGCCGTCAATCAAAGCTGGTTGTGATGGGAACTAGGCCCAGGGGAAGCCCTGTAGGAGCAGCATGGAATGGGCAGCCCTAGGGGACAGAATTTCTCACTGATGCAGCAGAGATGCTGTCTGGACCTTTTCCACCGGAGTTATGTTAGTAGGAATGCAATGAAATGTGTGGTCACATCAGGACCAGTTAAACTGCTCAGCAAAGGTAATAAAAAAGCCCTCATTTAAAAAAAAAAATCTTTGACAGAGCTGGTCAGACTATACAAGATACTTCTATGGGCACTCCAGCCATCTACCTGCTCACTTCACTTGTTGCAGATTCTGCATGAACCAAGATGTTGAAGATTAAAGGCCAAAGATCTTTATAAAATCCAACCAATCCATTAAAAGTGTCTGTCAGAGAAATCATAATCTCCTTCAGAACCCTCTAGAAACACTTGAGATTCATTAACCTCTTAATGTGGACTATCCAAACAGTAATAGATGCAACCCAACCTCAAACCACAGGAGGCAATGGTCATTTTATGACATGGACAGAATTTACTCTTGCCCACCTCTAATCTAAATTCAAACAGCCATCCTTGATCCAGTTTTGGGTTGGGCAATCTCCTTTATTAAAAGTAGGATGCAAACAGAACAGCCATGGTACTTCTTCAGCTATCCCTCTTAGCTTCATGCTTTATCAAATTTCCAGTTGGGGGCCTCTAATATCTAAATTAGTGCAGCAGTGTTATCCTATGAATCATCAGTAATGTAAGATCAGGCCTTGTTCTTTACTAAATCATGGATGATTTTTACACTTACTCTGCATTCACCAGCATGAATTTTTGAATAGTGCCTTTGTCTACCAACACTCCCAAGCTCCTGAGAGCAAACTGTAGGCTTATGCTTAAGCCTTAACTCCAGTAAAGCTGGTTACAATACCAATCACTTACAAGATACTACCAGGAGGAGTGGTATGGAAAGAAAAGATACTCCTTGTAGATTTTATGCTCTAGGCTTCTGGAACTGCCCTCACATTAATCCAGAATAGCCTGAGTCTGTTGACCTTGGTTTGGCATGCTGCAACACCCATCCGTTTGCTAGAGCTTTTGGAAAGGGCTGAAGGGGTTAAGTAAGGTATCATTTAGGATGTGGGTGGCATTTTTTTTTTTTTTTTTTTTTGCTACTTAAATTAGTGGATGGTTAACTTAATGTTATTGTGCGGGCTTTGTTATGGTGCTGGGCAGTTAGTCTTTGTTATTTAAAATAAGTGTCAGGGTACCTAGAGCTGTGCCTAGCTGTCTCCTTTTATTTAGATCATAGTAAATAAACAAATGGGGTCCCTAGTGTACCTGGCCCATTCTTATGTTCAGCCTATTTGAATTAAGATTCTCTAGGAAGTTGCAGCCGAGACCCATGCAGCTGGGCCGAAGCCTCCTTCAGTGCTGAATGCAGTGGCTTTTGTCAGCTCTTGTTCCAACCTGAACGTTAGTTGCATGGAGTGTTTGTACCTAATGTTCTGATTGTTTGTTCCCGGCTCTCAAAGTAGTTTTGAATGTCTCTGACGGGGAGTTAAAAGCCTCGCAGAACCAGCGTTTATAACCTAAAGTTCAGAGGAGCATGAAAGCCCGCCGGCTACTCAAGCGTGAAAATCAAAACACCTGCAAAGTCAAGGCGGCGGAGCGGCTCCTTTTAGGGATTCAGGGAGAGTGTCCCGTGTTCAAGGAAACCCGCGCTCGGCTCCTGGGCTGAGCGGACACAGCGTGGAATTAGCTTCAGTGCGCGGGCTTCCCTATCGTGTCAGGCAGGCACAGAAACTTTGCAAAGGGCGAGTGCGGACACCCGAGCCGTGAGCTGGGGGCGAGCCGCCGGCCCCAAGCAGCCCCAGCCCTCAGGACCGAGCCGGCATGCCAGGAGTTTGTAGCAATGGGGGGAGGGGAGGCTCAGCCAGAGCGTGGTTCAATTAATTTCTGACCGCCCCCGCCCCCCTGCTCCGGACACCCGCCCCACTCCCACCTCAGAGCGCCCTCCCGCGCCCCAGCGCCGCACGCTAAGCCGGAGGGAGGGACTCGCTTCTCCCGGCCTAGGGGAGTTGGTGCTGGCGGGTTGGCTGGGCCAGGGCAGCGCGCTCCGGCTCTTCTGCTCCCGCTGCCGACTAAAGAGCCGGGACGTGGGCGCCGAGCCGGGATTGGCTGGGCGGAGGGAGGCTGGGGTTGCCCCTGGGACCGGGTGTCTCTGCCCGCCCGGAGCTGTCCGCCGCGCCCGGTGCTGACCCGCAGCTTCGGAGCCTGAGAGCAGCGCGGCGAGCCCCGCGCCCCGGCATGGGCTGCTGTGGCGAGGCTGTGAGCCTCCCGCCGACCCGGCTGAGCCGGAGCCCCGCGGGGAGCTGCCAGGGGAGCAGCGCGGCGGCGGGCACTGTGAGCCGGAGACCGGGGCCGCGGCGGCGGATGGCGGGCGGCGGGGCTCGCTCAGCGAGGGGGAGCCATTGAAGGCGCAGACTGCCCCCAGGCAAAAAGCGTTGCGGGGGCGATTGGTGGACAACGCGGAGCCTCCTGTGCGCCGCCCGGCACCCCCAGGTAGGAGCTTGCGCAGCAGACGCAGCCAAACCCGCTGAGGGGCTGGGTGTGCGTGGAGAGACCTGTGTGTGTGTGCGCGGGAGAGAGCTCTGTGTGTGGGTATTTGTGATGTGTTTGTGTGTGTGTGTGTGAGGGAAGAGCGCTGTGTGCGTTTTGTGTGGCTTTTGTGTGTATGGGCGCTGTGTGTGGTGTTGGGGGAGAGCTCTCCGTTGTATGTATGTGTATGAGAGCTCTATGTGTTGTGTATTGTTATTTGTGGTGTGTGTGTGTGTGTGTACAATCTTTGCCCCTGCTTTTTCCTTAAGCAACAACAGCGACGGGCGGCGGCTCCCGGCTACCACCTCCTCTGCCAGCACTGGAAAAGCCCCAGGCCACAGCTGGTGCTGGGGGAAGGGGGCAGGGGGGTGGGGGCTCACTCCGCAGGGCGCTTCCGTCGTGGCGAGGTGAGGTGCTAACAGCTGGTTCACTCCCCTCGGGGTGGCCACAACTGTGCCTCGCACAAACCAATTGGTTGACAGTCTGATCCTTGGAAAGAACTTAACAGGATAGTAAAACCCTAGAGCTCCTTGGTCGGTTAGCCGGCTTTACTCCTGGGCTGTCTCTGTAATCTTAGTGCGCCAAGCACTGAGGCTGCCACGCGGGGCTCTTCCTCTGCCTCCCCTCGGAGCAGCTCACTCCCTGCCCCAGCAGCCGCCAACTTCGCGCCTGCCTCTGCGCCCAGAGGTTTGCACAGCCCGCACGGGATCTTGCAGCGCCTTGTGCTTGCCCCTTCGCCTCTAACTTGCCATGGGACTTCTAGGCCACACGTAAAGTACAGTATTTGGATAATCGCGCGCGTGTGTAAATGAATCAGATTTGATCCAAATGGTTTCCAGGTCCTCCTTCAGCTTTCCCATCTCTGAACAGCTGTTGAGTGCTAGCCAAACCTGCCGGGAGGATGCATGCTTTGGATGGCAGCCTGCAAGCCAAGATGCAAAGTGCATGCAGCATTGGGTGGGAATCTGGTCTCATCACCACTTCTTCAGGATGAGTATTAGCTTACTTTGCAAATAGTCCTGTTGAAATGAAGGGCCTGTTGCTTTCCATAGGAGGTGAGGGCACAGAGTACCTTAAGGGATAGCGCCCTGTTTTTTGTTTGTTTGATTTTTAATGAAGTGGACTGTTTTTCCTAGGGAGTGCAGTTTTATCCGCATGCAATTCTGATTTTCATTATGCTCAACAATATTATCTTAAAAGCAAATGAGACCTAATGAAAAAGACTCCAAACTCAACCCCTTGCCCTGCAAAATGAATACTCTCTTTCTCTCTAAAAATAAACTGTGGAAGAGGTTTTGAAAGTTTTGTCATTGACTTTACTGGGAGCAGGAAAACCTTAAAACTAAACATAATAGTAGATGTAAAACAAACACCTCCACCCAAATAAAAAACAACAAAAAACACATATCCCTCTAACTTTCCTTTTAAGGACCCCAAACTGGATTTGAATTCTTGACCCCATTACCTGAATTGATAGTACATGGCAAATGCCACAAATAATGTATGGGTACAGTCACAGTACACATAAACCTTGTCTATCAAATTTTGGAAAAAATTTCCCAACTACTGCCAACTCCAATTCAGTGTCACCATCGTTAGCAATGTTAGGAGCCTTAGTCTAGATCATGGGTGGGCAAACTTTTTGGCCTAAAGGCCACATCAGGGAATAGAAATTTTATGGTAGGCCATGAATGCGCACAAAATTGGAGTTGGGGTGTGGGAGGGGGTGAGGGCTCAGGATGGAGATGTGGGTTTTGGAGTGGGGCTGAGGATGAGGAGCTTGGGGTGTAGGAGGGTGCTCTGGGATGGGACCAAGCGGTTTGGAGAGCAGGAGGGGGATCAGGGGTGCAAGTTCTGGCTGGGGGTGCAGGCTCTGGGATGGGGCTGAGGATGAAAGGTTTGGGATGCAGGACGGTGCTCCAGGCTGTGATTGAGGGTTTTGGAGAGCGGGAGGGGAATCAGGGCTGGGGCAGTGGGTTGGGACATGGGGAGAGGCTCCTGAGTGCAGGCTCTGAGCGGCGCTTACCTCAAGCGGCTCCCAGGAGCAGTGGCACGTCCCTTCTCCGGTTCCTACTCAGAGGTGCAACCAGGCGGCTCTTGATGCTGCCCCATCTGCAGGCACTGCCCCTGTAGCTCCCACTGGAACACTTAGGAGCCAGAGCGGGGCCATGCCACGGCTTCTGGGAGCTGCATGGAGTGGCACCAGAGTGGGGCCCAGCCAGGTGCTGCGGCCCCAATCCTGCGCCCTAGCTGGAGCACCAGAGCAGGGCCAAGCTGCATGGTATGGCCCCCGATCCAGCACCCTGGCTGGAGTGGAGCTGCACTGCATGGTGTGGCCCCCTACACAGAGCCCTGGCTGGAGCGCGGCATGCCCTAGAGCCCACTCCCCAGTGGGAGCTCGTGGGCCATAGTTTGCCTACCCCAGTCTAGATGGCCTGCTGGCAATTGCCAGTGTTTTAAGCACTGCATTATCAAACCGTGCTCGGAACAGCTCTAACCAACATGGTCCTTAAAACAGTGGTGGCATCAGGTGGCCCCTTTACACTAGAGTTCCCAATGTTACAGTGAAATTGATGTGTGTGTTAACTGATGCATTAACTGATGAAACATTTTTGCAAAACTTTCCTAGTGTAGAGAAGGTTAAGATACATAAGACAATATTCACTATTCAATAATTATTATAACCAGTGCATTTATTTAATATACAATACACTCATTTTTAAAGGCAAAAGGCAAAGGAAACTTGGGGCCAGTTTATTTGAACATTAATTTTGTAACTGCTGAAGAAATAAAAATGCTAAAAATAAATGTCAATATTTTCTAGTAGCTAACAGTTGTTTTTATTCTTTCCTTTCTATTTTAGAAAGATTACACTCAAAATAAGTAGTAATAGGGATACTGTATTTACAGCTCTGTTATTTTCATGGCTACAGTTGAATAAATTGGAATTTCAAATATTATAGTCTTTGAAACAACTCAAGGATAACTTTGACTTCTATTGGCATGCTTTCATTATTTCCTTTCCTTGATGTTTTTGTGTCACCTTCATTGAGGACTGAGGGTAAAATCACCCTTTATGTATCTCCGGTCTCTTTTCACAAGCTGATTAGGAAAATGAATCTTTCATGTAGTAGTGGGGTTGTCATGGTGACCAATAAAGTATAGTAATCATGGTAAACAAGAAGTACACAGTTTGTGAGAGGGAGCTCATCAGCTTTGAAAAATTGAACACCATGGACATTTGCCATGGCTGGAACATCCTCCCTTGTATGACCCCAGATTATGTCATCCAATTTGTACCTTGATTCTGTCATTTCAGGTCAGCACATTATCTTGTACCATTCTCTGATATTATCTCTTTTCATTAACGTCTTCTTAAATCCTCTTCTACTGAACACCTTACTACCACATGTAAAATGTGATACAAATGAGCTCTTCTGTTTTTCCTTCCTAATCAAGATGCACTTGTGTGGCAGTCTACATAAAGTATGCTAAAAGCAAATTTGAATGAATAATTAAAAAAATCCTATAAATATTCCCTCAAATAAAATATGAATTTGCTTTAGCTGAGTTCATCCCCCTTTTGTGTTCACTTTTCACAGATATTATAGCCAATAAATGTATTGTCAGACATGTTTGCAGAAACAGCACTTTTAGGAAAATATTAGAGCATATTTGCAGAAAATTTATTTTGAACAAGAAAGCATGAGAAATCTGCTTTTAAGTGTTATGCTAATCCAGTCATGGAACAGAAACAATTCCATGTGATCTGGGTATCCAATCAAACTAAACACATCTTGGAATTTGAATTTACAATATTGTGTTGTAAAAAGCAACAGAAAGAGTCCTGTGGCACCTTATAGACTAACAGATGTATTGGAGCATAAGCTTTCGTGGGTGAATAACCACTTCATCAGACACCTGTTGAATATTTATAACTGGCTGCTCCTGAAAAACCTACTATCCAATAATTATTCATAGAAATTATCTATCAAAATGTCGAATGGTGACTAAATCTTGAATAAAATTGAAATTTGCTCAGAGGCAATTCAGGAACAGAACCCCCTCCCCGATTCAATTTATCTAATAAATTATTTGCTAAGGAGTATTCACTCAGCTCTTGCTAAAAGCTAGCAAAAATCCAACAAAGCTAATGGTTCAAGGATAGTCCTGTGAAGTTCAATCCAGTAGCTCTGCTTTACATTAAAATTGTATGTGTACATACATACAAACATGTATACATACAAAAGTGTATATGCATATCTTTTCAAGCACTATTGAGCTTATATATGTATGGGTTTTGTCTAGAGGCATATTGCTAAGACGGTTAATAAGCGATGCACATATAAATTCTTTAGATCTTCATGGCATAAGGACACCAGCAATTATAGAAAATGCTGTATAACTTGGCTAATACTCAAGAGTTTAAATAAAACATTTATTAAAAAAATCCCTCAAAGGAATAGTTCAAATTGCTATTTTAAACTATTACCTTAATAATTCAAAAGGATAGCACCAGAGGCCTAAGTAAGGCAACCTATTTATTACCCTTTTCATCTTGCTGGACTTGATCAAGCCTTTACATAAACAAAGCTTAAGTCCATGAGAGTTTACAGAGTTAGGACTGTATGTTTTTCACAAATCCCCAATTCAGCAAAGCATTTAAGCATGTACTTAAACACATAAATAGTCCCATTGACTTTAGAGCTTAAAGTTGCTTCCAGTTAAAAGGCCAGATTTTCAAAGGTATTTAGGTGCCTAAAGATGTAGATAGATACCGAGTGAGGTTTGGAGTTAGGCACCTAGTTGCTTTTGGAAATCTCACTTGGAACCTATTTTTAGGTGCCTTAATGTTTTCTTAGGCAAGGACTCCCAACATAGCAGACATGTTGCATGTCAGGAATAAAGCAAATTGTCAAAGCTGCTTGAAACAATAAGCAGACAGCCCATCTTTGTTATTCTTTCTGCTAGCGTGTGCAATCAGACCAGTCTTTCCATGAACACTAACATTCCCTCAAATTTTAAAAAGGTAAAATATATTATTTTTATCTTTTTTATTATTTAATTTAGTACAGAAGAAAGAAGCAGATATAATACCAAATCAGTAGCTAAGAATGTAGGATTAAATTATGTCTTAGAATTGACTGGAAATAAACATATTTGCTATTATTTTATATAGTTATTATTCTTATAGTTGAGGCCCTGATCCTGCAGTGAGATACCAATTGACTTTAATGGAGCTCCACGTGGGCACAAAGGACTGCCCTCATGGTTTTTACTGCCCTCATGGGGCCTAAATTAGTGTTCAAAACAACACAACACAGGCTACTTTCATTCTTTTCTAGTTCAGCTCCTTCATTCTAATTCCACTCCTGAGAGCCAAGCATTTTGAATGCTCTAATAGTATGAATATTATAATATTTTAAATTTCTTAAAGCCCATTGCCCAAGTGGCCTATAGGCATGGAATTAAAAAAAAACCTGATTATGAAAAACAAGCAGCATAGTATAATACTCCAGTAAAAGCAAAGACGAGCAAAACCACTAATAAATTCCCATCATGCCTACACTATAACAACAATCAAAGCCACAACAACAAACCAAAATTAAAGTGAAAATAAAAAATTCTTGAGTTAGGGAGAGAAAATTCCAGAACCCTGGAGCTTGATGGAAAAGGTTCATCCTACTATCTTGCCACTCTGAGGGCACAGTTTTACAGTTCTTTTTGAAGTTAGAATATATGAGAGAGAGAGAGAGAGAGAAACGACACACTTTACACACTCAAGCCAGTGCAAATGTTGTTAAAATAAGGGCTAAGACTAGTTCAGACAAAGCTGCCAAATCTGAGGCTGCAGGTGCCTCAGGCCCATCACTGCTAGGGTGCTCTTTATTGCTCAGCATACACTTCAGTGCTGTGGAATAGGAGCTGTTTTGTGCCGACTTAGGGCTAGTCCACACTGGCAATTCTAAAGCGCAGCTGCGGCAGCGTTTAACGTGACTTGTGTGATCACCTCCACGAGAGGCGTAGCTACCGTTCTCCCAGCGCTGGTGCACTGTCTACACTGGTGCTTTTCAGTACTGAAACTTGCTGCACTCAGGGAGGTGTTTTTTCACACTCCTGAGCAAGAAACTTGCAGTGCTACAAATTGCCAGTGTAGACAAGCCTGGAGTGTTCTGTGGGGTAATAACTTGAGCCCTTGTAGGGGGAAACAGGGACCTGGTTTCCACTGTCTTTACCTTGTGTGGTCGTTTACACTAGTGCAAAGTATAATTAAATCAAAATTTTCCATTTATTTACACAGACATTAGTTTCCACAACCATGACTTGGACACATTGCAGGTTCCCTTCCCTTCCTCTTTAACAGGGAACTTTCATCCATCATTCCCCTTACACACCAATTTTAGACACAGCAGGCTAGGTTGATTCACCATTCCATTACAGTTATAACTGTTGTTATACTGGTATAAACCCACTGTAACAGAGTGCTGACTCAGGCCCATTAGCTGTCCTTCCTCTGAGGAACCAAACTTCCTTGACTCTCTCCCTCATGAATGACATGGCGTAGGCATTTAGGTCAGGTCACTTAGTGGATTCTGGGTCTTGCAGCTTGGGGAGGGTGGGCATGTTTACTTGAATCAGACCCAATAAGGGCAGGGAAATCAGGCCTTCAGTTATATTTTTGGATAATCAACCGTTCCAATCCAGCTATTATGATGCTGTAACAAGGATAATTACATGGAGGTCAAATGCCAAGGTATAAAAGGCTTATCAGAGAGGTAGCGGATTGGAGCCTGTCTTATGTAAACAATGTAGGTAAACCTGTGCACAGCATAACTGCTGCTGGGATAATAAATCAAATATTTATAAAATCTCTTATGTTATTTATTATTTATCAGAACGTTTATAAGGGGTAGGAATTAGTAGGCTTGCATTTGTGTAGTTGGTAAAACTGCCTTCTTTTGACAGTGATAAATACTCCACCTTGAAAGGCTGAATTTGAATTGTGCTGTTTTTCTGCAAACAGTTCTGATCATCTACATACAACAGCTTTTGGAATATTAAATCCTCACACTGGTAGAATTCCTGTTGATGTAAGATGCATGTATTAAAACTATAGTGCTACAACAATTTTTGGTTCTTCTAGAATTTTTAGAAGTAGACAGTTCAAAACAAGCTCTCTCCAGGGTGAACTGTTTCTCATAGTTACAAAAGGAGACAGTTTTAAATATTTATTGGGTAAATGTAAACTGTATTAGCCCTACCCTTTTTCAGCCATATTAATGGTAAGGGTATGTGCAGCGTACTCAATTTTCAGTTGTTTCTAAGTACAGTAATACATTTTATTTCCAACAGCAATATCATTGTCACTTTGAGTAATTAGGAGTTCTACCTGAAATAGCCAAAGGATTGGACTTTTTTGGTGAAACTATGAGCCAAATTCTGATCTAGTTTATTCTGGTGTAAATCTGATCAACAGAGTTTCTCCAGATTAACACTACTGAAGCTGAGAACAGAATTGGTATTTGCAGTTTCTGCTTAAATGATAAAAACCTATTTTCCATTAAAATTATTTGTTACAATTATATATTAGTTAAAAACTTAATAATAATTTATATGACCATATATAAAATGAGGAACACTGTTTAAAAATAGGGGGCCTGATTTTCACCTACACTATGGCCACCTTCTGCCACTTTAGACCTGAAGAAAGGTCTTAAAGTGGATATAAATATATTTTTCTTCTGTTGTAGGTTTGCACTGCCAGAGCAGTGTAAAATTGCACTTGTGTGAATGAAAATCAGGCCTAGAGGTCAATAAAGAGGCACATTTTTATTTAACATAAAATACTGTGAAATGTTAATTTTTGTTCATTTAGCATGTTTTTTGAATTTTACCTATCTGAGTTTTGACTATATCTTAATTTGGGCATATCAAAACTGTATGGGTCTGATTAAGCACTACCTTAATCCTTGAATTTCAATAGAGATACACTTGTGTAAAACTATTATTATTTATTTGTACTGCATTAGTGCTTAGGAGTCCCACTCATGGACAATGACCCCATTTTTCCAGGCATCATATAAACACAAAACAAAAAGGTGATCCTGTAAAAGAGTAGAGAATGAGGCCCCAAGTCTTTAGTGGTCACATTTGTACAGATAGATGAACAAAACCTTTTCTTCCAAATTAGCAAATGCTTATCTGAATCTGAAATTGTCAAATCTCACCTGAATCCATATTTGTTATCAAACACTTGACTCAGTCTTACATAAAATGTATCTTTTATTATGTTCGTTATTGTCAAACAACACATTAGCTGCTGTTCAAATCTAAAAGCAAGAAGGATGAAAAAGTACTTGAATTATTTGCATATGAAATAAGCAGCACTATCTTAAATATATCATTCATTGTATTTTTAGTAGCATGATATAAATTTCTCATTTAAACCGAGTTTTTATTTAATGATTTATGTATGTGGAGGCAACACTCTAGGATGTGCAATTATTATTCAACACTTGCAGATTGCCATGACTGACGTTGAAGAGAGAAATGTTAAATTAGTTTCCAAAACAAAGTAAAAGTACGGTTTAAGTTAATGTTAAAGATGCCAGACTTACAAGAGCCAGAGTTGTTTTCAGCTAGAACAAGGTTTCTCAAACTGGGGTCCGCGCACCCCTCGGGGTCTGCGAGGGTATTCCAGGGGGTCTGCGAGTCATGTCCAGGGATGCCGGCTCCACTGATCAACTCCTCTTTCTTTCTTTTTGTACAAATGAGTTTTCCCATTGATTTCAATAGGAGTAGGACCTGTCCCTATAGGTATACAACTCTTTGTGTTATAAAGAATGAGAATATTGCAGGGTTGATTTTCCACTGCTCTGTACCTTGTGTAGTCATTTACATCTCAGCAAAGTGGGTGTAAAGTGCTACCATTCTAATCTGAAAGTGGTTTATCTCCATTAAGCACTCACTTTGCCCAAATGTAAATGACTACACATGGTGCAAGGGAGTGGACAGTCAACCTACAGGAAGTAGAAAGGGGGCAGGGTCCTAACCCCTTGCCACTGAAATCAGTGGCAAAACTGGTAATGACTTTAGTGGAAGCAGGATCTCTTTCAGTGGTGTATACAGGTTACGGAGGTAGGAAGGTAGGAACGTATTTAGTCCTAGCACAGAGTAAACAGCATGAGTAAGTCCATCACTAATTACTTTGTATGAGGGTCATATTCTATCCTTTTTACCTGCATGATGGGACTTTCATTCTGTACTGCCGAGAGTAAATTACATTTACATTTTCAATTCTTTTAAAGGTTTTAGAACTCTAAAATACTGACCAAATCTCAAGAGAGAAAATGAAATATGGAAAACAGTCTCCTAAGTGTCACATAAGAATGTTGTATGTGTGTCATTAAACACATGAACCCTACATGTTTAAGAGCAAAAGTATCTCCTTGAAACAGAAGGATGATCAGTAGTGTATCAAAAGCTGTATGTTCTCTATACTACATATAAATGACTGAAATAATAGGATTTCTGATCAAATAATCTTCTTTTTTCTTACTAATTCAGTCATGAAGAGAAATATTTCCAATTATAACAACAAATTTATTTAAAAAAATGGAGCCAGATCATCAGCTGGTATAAATGGGCTTACCTCTATTGACTTCAAAGGAGCTATGCTATTTACCACTGACCCGTAATATTATTTAACTTAAAGTGGTATAGTCATCCCCACAGGCCTAATCTTATACAACTGTGTTCATGTGATTAGTCCTATTGATTTAAATGAGCCTATTCATGGGAGTAAGAATTACTTAAGGGAGTAAGGACTGCATGTCAGGAAGTTGTCTTTCATTTTCTAATACATAAGCATCATTATATACCTTTGCTGTAGCAAAGTGCATTTTGTAATAACTTGTGGCACAATTCTACATCCTTACTCATCTGAGTTGCTCTCACTCAAACTGTCATTGGAATATTTTCATGAATAATTGCTTATCAGAAGAAGTAAGGGTTTGCAGGATCAATCCCTATAATTAAGTTACTGGATATCTGATCATAGACTATTACAATTTTATTTTCTGTAATTTATTTATTTATTTGCTCTAGATTTTGATTAGGGTGACCAGATGTCCCGATTTTATAGGGATAGTCCCGATTTTTGGCTCCTGTTACCCCCCACCCCCGTCTCGATTTTTCACATTTGCTGTCTGGTCACACTAATTTTGACAAAGATGGTAGGTATTATGATTTTTCCATATTAGTTTTCTATGTGGTATACCTTTTTCACATACACCTCCACCCCGATATAACACGACCCAATAGAACATGAATTCTGATACAACGCAGTAAAGCAGTGCTCTGGCGGAGGGGTGGGGGGCTGCGCACTCTGGCAGATCAAAGCAAGTTCGATATAACACAGTTTCACCTATAACGCGGCAAGATTTTTTGGCTCTCAAGGACAGTGTTATATTGAGGTAGAGGTGTATTTTCTATTTTAATAGCCTTTCATAATAGGTATTAGCAGTGGTGACTGATTCTGTGAGATGATGAATGCCCTCAACTTTGATTGGGCTCAGAACTATTATATAATATAGGGTGGAATTTTCAGAAATAGCTAAGGGGCTTAGATGCACCAATTGATTTAGGTGCTTTTGAAAATCTCATGCTTAGTGTTGAGGATTGTTAATTAAATTAAAGGTGCTGTCTGGTCCTATATATAGCTGGAGGACTGGAGACTTCAGGGAATTTTTATGAAGCTTTCCAACTCAGTGTCTCTAGTTTACATGTAGCTCATGGGCTTGGTTCACCACTCCATTGAGCCAGTGGTATGCCAGTATGACTGTTGATTTCAGTGGAGTCACACCAGTCTAAATCCTAGTAATATAGTGATGAATCAGTGAAGCCCCATGCAGGTACTGGAAGGAAGTTGTTTCCATCTGATAGCTGGTTTCAGTCCAGTGTCTAGAGGACAGATATTCCCATAATCAAAATCATCATTACTTTACACTACATCATCATCACTACAAGAATTGTTATCCTGCTGGTTATTTAGGTTGGTAGTCACTGAAACATAAGAACGGCCTTACTGGGTCAGACCAATGGTCCATCTAGCTCAGTATCCTGTCTTCCAACAGTGGCCAGTGCCAGGTGCTTCAGAGGGAATGAACAAAACAGGTAGGTAATCATCAAATGATCCACCCCGTGTCACCCATGGCACACAGAGGCTAGGGATGCTTCAGAGCATGGTTTTGCATTTCTGCCCATCCTGGCTAATAGGTCCATCAATGGCTATCTTCCATGAACTTATCTAGTTCTTTTTTGTCTTGGCCTTCACAACATCCTCTGGCAAAGAGTTCCACAGGTTGACTGTGCGTTGTGTGAAGAAATGCTTCCTTTTGTTTGCTTTAAACCCACTGTCTATTAAGATATTACCATCTGATGGCTGCTCAGTCATATATGTTCAGTATTCAGTGAGATAGGTGTCTTATCACAATTGGCACAAATTGGCAGTCTCAGAGAGGCCAGGGAGTGAATGGACAGCTGAACAGACTTATTTCCTAATTTTAGAGGTGTTTTCTCCTGGCCACCTTCTGGCATTGCAGAGATTGTGGGAAATTTTTATATTATTTTTAGGAAAAATAGTCATTACTTGCTTTCCTTGCTCACTTTTGTTTTGTTACCAGCTGGGATTGGAGGGGTTAATTTCTTGCCTGAGACAGGGAACTGGGTAGGATGTAGGCAAGAGGCATATTGGTTGGTATGAATGAACTATTAAGCACTATTATCATATTTGTAGTGCCCTGCTCCACCTGGTTACCTCCTTTAATGCCAATTTGTTTACAGGTTTTGATGGACAGACCTGGGTTCTTCTGGATCCTGCCACCCACTTGGCAGGGTGTACCTGCTTTATTTTCTTCCCACGTGAATTTATGTGGCGGTGCCTCCATCCCTCTCACTCCTTCCTGACAAGGTCACCGGGGCAGTTTGGGAGGAAAATTCTAACCACGGGGTAACCCCCGCTTACTTGTTAAATAGTTGAATACTCCCAATACATACAATATATTCAACAAGTAATTTTATTAAACAGGAGATAAATATAACAAGATAAAGCACTATTCTCATGATCACCCAGTGCCCAGGCTGATAATATCCGTGAATTTCCCCAGTTGCATGACCTGACAGAGCAAATGGAAAATTAGTGAACCATTGGTACATATGCTTTGTTGGGGCCCTTGATGACCTATGACCATGTCTGTGCAGCAGTTAGCAGCATGGTGACTGGGTTCAGTACAGCCCAAAGGACTCACAGGTGGGATAAGGTGGGAAGTCCCTCCTCAGGGTTCATAGGCAGCAGGTAATAAAATCCCCAAACCTTGACCCCTTGGCTTGAGGACACAGTTCAGGGAGTAAGGGGTCTCCCAAACAATTCCCTTGACTAACTACAAGATAGTGCACTCAAACTCTGTGAATGATCCTCAGGTTTAGAGAGGACTCTAGAATCCTCAGTCAGTGCAACGGGGCTGCTGGTCACTGCTGGCAGGCATCCTCTTCATGCAGGAGTCAGACTGCTTCTGCTCCCAGGATTTCCCCATACCACTTAGGGGTGCAGGGCTCAAGGTACAGATTATGAAACTTTACTAAAATCCAAACTTTAGTCTCTCACCCTAGCATTCAGATACACTCATGGCAGGCAGCAGACCTGGACTAGCAGTCAGAGCATAACTGGCCGTGTGGTGACTGATACCCCATAGGGAGCTGGAAGGCTAACTTAGCCTGGCTGGGAGAAGTTTTCCCAGGAAAACTCTACAAACTGGGAGTCACCTAGGAGAAGGAAAGGGCCAAGCTGATGGACCTTGCTTTCAGGTCCTCAGAGGCCAGTTCTCAGGGGGAATCCTGCATGCTGGGAGTGGCTTAGGGGTGTGTGGACAGAGGTAAGGGGGCTGAGCATAGGCGCCGATTCCTTGGATGCTCTGGGGCTGGACCACCCACAGGGAAAAATTGGTAGGTGCTCAGCACCCACTGGCAGCTCCCTGCCCCCCTGCCCAGCTCACCTTCACCTCCTCCCCTGAGTGCACCGTCTTCCTGCTTTTCACCCCTGGCTCCCAGCGTTTGCACCGTGAAACAGCTGTTTCGCTTGGCTGGGAGGGAGGAGGGGGAATGCGGTTCACTTGGGGAAGAGGCGGGGATTTGGGGAAGGGGTCCAATAGGGGCAGGGACTTTGGGGAAGGGGTTGGAATGGGGAGGGGCAGGGACAGGGAAAGGGTGGAGTTGGGGCAGGGCCAAAGGCGGGGGGCATGAGCACTCACTTGTGCTGGGGAAAGTTGGAGCCTATGGGGCTGAGGCTGGGTCTACAGCTGGAGGTGGGGCCAGGGATGGAGCCTCAGGACCAAAGACCAGATATTAACTTCATGATTGTCAGCCAAGGAAGGCAGAACATATGAAAACAGCATGACTGTAACTTGAAACAAGACCAGAGGCATGAGCAGACTGGGTTAAGTAGATTGCTGCCCAGCGCAGTCAGAGAGATTTGAATCCTGGAAGTTTGGTCAAGTGGGACTGGTTGGGCTACCATCATGGACATATATATAAGCTTTGCCTTTCCACTCTAAACTAAAGACCCTACTTTAATAAATGCTGGCTTGTTTTGAAAAGGCTGTCCTGTGTCACTATGAATATCTGATGACTGTATGACTTCCAGGCAGGGTAATGGCCTATCTACTCTGGGAGTTATTCTAGACTTGCTATTCCTGATTGACTATTCCTGATTAACTCCATGTGTGGGTGTCCCTATTACGGAATAAGAGCACCTTATTCCAAATTACCTTTTTCTGCTTTGGCAGTGATTTAAGCTTTTGAAATAAGATACTCTTATTCCAGAATAAGAGTGTCCACACAAGTAGTTAATCAGGAAGAATTAATCAACTTTAAATTCACTCTCCCCCTTATTTCAGATTGATTTTAAAGTGTAAATAGCTCTGAATCTTTGACGAAGGTCTACACTCATTTTGGTCTGCTGGAGGTGCCACAGTGAGACAGCAGCGCTGCAGCCAAAGGGACCAATCCTGGAGTAGTGGAGTTGTGGGTCTCCCCTTTGCGAAAAATTGGAGGCTCAAGGCTAGCACTATCAGAGTACACTCAGACAGAATGTATAAAAATCAAAGGCACAATGTGCTCTGTGGATCTGTGCAAGGCATGGTCACAAGTTAATGTGGGGACCAGTGCACTTGTGTTAACTGTTCTGTGGCTAAATATAAAATGTTGATCTAAGATCCTGAGATAACATTTGTGTTGTCACAGCACTAAAGTCAGTCCCTAAGTATCTTCTAGGGCAGGGGTCAGCAACCTCAGGCATGCGGCTCCCCAGGGAAAGCCCCTGGTGGGCTGGGTCATTTTGGTTACCTGCCACTTCCCGCAGCCCCCATTGGCCTGGAGTAGCAAACCATGGCCAGTGGAAGCCACGATCGGATGAACCTGGGGACGTGGCAGCTAAACAAACCGGCCCAGCCTGCCAGGGTGCTTACCCTGGTGAACCGTGTGCCAGAGGTTGCTGACCCCTGTTCTAGAGATTTTCTACTTTATCCACAGAGATATGGTTACAATAAATCTATTTTTAAAAAGTATATAAGGTACATGAATAATGCATTTTCTGTTTGCACTTTCCTTGTTTGAGTTTTTTCATTATCTGCTCAGCTCTAGTGGATTGAACACAAGACTAGGAAACAAGAAATCCTGAGTTCTAGTCTCACGTTTTAAGTGCTGTGTAGTCTTGGTCAGGTCACTTAAATTCTCTTGGTCTCAGTTTTCCTATCTGGAAAATATGGATAGTAATATGTACTTGTACACAATATAGAGATGTTGTGAGGATTAATTAATGTTTGTATAGCAGTTTAAAGATATGGGCCAGGTCCTCACTGATGTTTCTTGGTATAAATCTATTTATTTCAATGAAACCTTACCAATTTACACTAGCTGAGATTTTGAGCCATAAATGTTAATTATAAATAATATTGCTGTGTTGTCTGTTTGGGGCAAGTGCTATTGGCACTTCCTTTTGCATTTTGGTACAGGAGGTGATTGCATACTATTACCAGAAAATCTATTGAACATTAAATACATTTCATTATTTTCTGGTGAAGAAAAAATAGCAAATATAGGCTCTGATATGGCACCATTAGAGTCAATGTGATCTTTGTCATTGACTTCAATGTAAGTAGGATTAATCCCACAATCAGCATTTATTTATATCTCCTAATAATTTTAGCAAATAAATAACAGCTTAGTAACAGTATTAAATCTTGATGAGTTGGAGAGCCTCTTCTTTATGAAATGGTACCAGAAAAAGCCATAAGAGAATAATGCCACAGCATGCTGATGTGCTGCAATGTTTGCATCATGAAGTTGCATCCCCACAATTCATGTAATAGTGTATTGTCATAATGCAAACATAGGAGAGCATTCTCAGGACTTCAGATCATGCAGGATGCTGCCAGGAAATGCTGCCAAATTTGTAGCTGCATGGAGCCTCTAGGAGCTGGCCTCCTACCAAGCTACTGAGTTATTTGTTACTCACACTCCAGCACCATGTCCCTCTGGGACAGATCACACTGCTTAACAATTAACCTCCATCTACTATTCATCTAACTCGCTCCAAAAGCACACACATCATTTCACATTATTTATCTCCCCTTAGTGGGACTGGTCCTCCCTGCTATCCTGCCCCACTGAGGCTGCACATACTAGAGTTTGGGGCAGGTTGTATACCGAATACATCTCTATCCCGATATAATTTGACCTGATATAACACGAATTCGGATATAACACGGTAAAGCAGTGCTCCAGGTGGGGTGGGGCTGTGCAGTCCAGCAGATCAAAGCAAGTTCGATATAACACGGTTTCACCTGTAACGCAGTAAGATTTTTAGTTCCTGAGGACAGTGTTAATATCGGGGTAGAAGTGTATTGAGTTTTGCAGTTGGGATTAATGGGTTCTGAAATGGGCTCCAACTTTACTTTTATATTTTTATGTCCCCACCTTTCTAAGGTGAACAGTTTCCATCTTTTCAATCTCATCATATTTTTTCATGACCTTGATCATTCTTGTCACTCTTCTCTGAACCCCTTTCTAGTTCTGAAATATCCTTTTTTGAGATCTGGTGACCAGGACAGCACACAGTTTTCCAGAGGAGGCTGCACAGCTGATTAATACTCTTTGCTTTCTGGTCAATTTTTGATTCATAACAATATTTTGCCTCTGACCCTGTGACTACTTAGCTTCTTTAGTAGCCTCTTGTGTTTGGAAGTCCTAAATAAATTATGTCAACTGATCCTTCTTTATCTACTACTTCATTGACAAGTTCATTCCTAAGAGATGAGTAAGAAATAATTTTCTGTTGAAGAAATCATGCTAACTTCAGGTGTTTGTTATTCTGTTTTTAATTGCTGTTTCAACCAATTTACCAGGTACATATGTACAGCTTACAGGTCCTGGATCACAGCCCTGTTTAAAATACAACATTTTGCTACCTTCCAATTTTTGGGTGGCTTTTCTTAATGAGATATTGTTTATTCTGAGCACTCTTAGATGCATACCCTCTTACGCTGTTGACTTATGAATTTTCAATTATGCTGACCATGACTTTGCAGCCAGTGTCGATGGACAAGTCATATTTGCCATCATGCCAACTGGGTGGTGATAAACAACTGCAAAGGCGTGGTCAGTGCCATGCTAGTTAACATAACTCCTGAAGATTGTATCCTAACTTGCTGTAATTTTTTAGTGAAGAGATCCTTAGAGATATGCATATCTCAATTCATTATTCATCCTGTTTTTCACACTTGCAGTATGGTCACCCTAATCCTGTCAGTCACCCCATCACCCTGTTTCCCCATCACCCATTTTTTAAAAAAATTAAACTAATGCAAAAATAAAAATGGGTTAGGAGTGCTGGAGGATGATAGGTGGATGAAAGGGTGTCAACTTAGTTTCCTTCTCTCCCCTGCAGTGTTCTCTGCTCTTGTACACTTTCTCTTGCTTAAAGAAAGTGGCTTAGCACTGAGAGCAAGGGGGCCAGAGAGAGCAGCGGAATCCAGGCAGCTGGCCACACTATGAGAGATGACTTTCCTAGAGCCTAGTACAGTGCAAGGAAATGAAAATGAATAGCAGGTGCTAAAGAGGCTGCAGGAGCAGATCATTAGCAGGAAGAAGCAATTGTTTCCTTCTCTCCCCTACTCTACCTCTTTGTCCAACAATTTGCCAGCAAACAGTCATGTTGTTTTGTTTTTAAATGGAGAGATTTTAGCTGAGACACCATGGCTTCTTCCTTGTTGCCCATCTGGAACTCATGACCCCACAGCTGAAAGTCATCATAGTGTGACAGAGCATAAATCACAGAATAGATCTGCAGATTTTAGTAAACCTAACTGTGAAGCAATCACTGATGACAAGAGGGTTCCTAAGGAGGAGGACATTTTCTCACCACCTGAAATTAACCACAAATTAACTTTGAGACATGACTGTTCCCAGAACTCTTGCAATTGAGACAAAGGAAATAATGTAACAAACAAAAATAATTTCAATTGTGTCTTCCTGTGTCTATCCATGATTCTGTGCATGCTTGTGTATGTATGCATATGTGTGCATGTGCATATATGCAAGAAGTGGTCAAACACAAAAAGTGATTTATGAATATTTTCATAATGGTGAGTTATTTATGGGGTCATATTTTTTGTTTAATTTGGTGATTATTCAGCTGGCTAGTTAATTTATGAAAATATGTGAATCCTGAAGGTTTGATAATTTTAGCATAACCTCTTCTGAAAAGTCATACTGAGAATGCATTATTTGCTGTTCATTAGTGATTAATGTTTCCGGAAGCAGAAGCAATATAATATGACTTAGGTGACCAAACACATATCAGGAATAATATAAAGTGAAGTGAACAGTTGAGGTGAGCATTAGTAAGCAACTGATTGTCTGAAATGCTTTGAACAAAACATTTGGTTACTGTTTATGAATATCTAATAGAGTCATAGAAGTCAGGTTGACAAATGGTTTGTGAACAGATGAGATAAATTTGTCAGATAATTTATTCAGTTAAAATTTCTACTAATATTTACATGTATGTTGGCATAAAACTATCTCACCTGCACTCTATGAATGAATTCCCATGAATTATTGGAACGTCTAAAATTTCAAATCTCTGAGTAGATTCAAACAGCCCCCACATTATTGTTTCTGTGTTTTAAAGCAATCAGCAGATTTTTTCTCTTGCAAAAATCACATTGGCCAAGTGTTCCAGGATGTACAAGATTCATACTGGAATGGTGGCGAGGGGATGGCCAGGAGGCCATGGCCCCACCACTTCTTACTGGCCCTAAGGGCAAGCGACTGGGGAGAGGGGGCAGAGAGGAGCAAATGGGGGTGGGGGCTTGGGGGGAAGAGGCAGCATTGGACTGGGGCCTTAGGAAAAGAGGCAGTGCGGGGGCGGGGTGTCAGTGGGAACGGGCTGGGCGTGGGTTCAGGTGACTGTGCCCCCCCTCCACACTTTTAGGGCACTTCTGCCACTCCTGATAGAGCTAGAAATGGGATGTTTACATTAGCGAAGGGAGAGATTGCCAGGTTTCCAATAGGACACACAGGAGTGATTTCTAGACCTGCAAGAGCCTGTGATGTCAAAATTTAAATATGTGGCAATTTTACATTTAGAGGTATGTTAGGTCACTTTTGAAGTTCTGCATGACTCCCTCTAAGCATAACTAAGGCATCTGGCTTTACAAGAGGAGGGATACATAAATAGACTCAATCATGGTTTTTGAAACTCTTTAAAACTTTTGTAAAATAGCAATACTGTAAGATCTGTGGCACATACGTAATATATTATGGAGAGGTGTAATATAGAGATTCTACTGGATCTCATTCACTTTGCCACTTGTGAACAATGTAGCAATTCTTGAGTCCTACCAATTAAAACTTTATACCACACCATCAAGTGTTTCATGATTATAGGCAGCTCAGGCAGTGCGTCCTGTAGTTAAAGTTGCCTAACATGTTCCGTTATAAGACCCTAACTTCTGTTGCTTATAACTTTGCCAAACTGTTTGGGCATGTTGGGTGTCTGCCTATGGCTGATTTTTCGAAGTTCCTGCTGAATTGGTTCACCTGTTTCTAAGAACAAGAAAAGTGGTGTTTTGTCCACATTAAAAACATTACAAGTTTCATTGAGAAACTGTAGATCCTCCATGCTTTGGAGCAAGGGCTTGACATTGGGCAGTGGGGCAGTTGTATCAGGGATATGCCTTTTGCCATTCCTGCTATAATTTGTCCAGGGGTGAAAGTAATTGGGGACAGATACTGGTATGGGGGGGTGGCTCTGGGCCCTGGAAGGGGCGGGGCCTCGGGCAGAAGAGGCGGGGCTTGGGGTCAGCATCCCCAGCCAGGCTGCCCGAGGCTCCTTTGTTGATTTAAAGGGCCTGGAGCTCTGGATGTCAATGCCCCAGGCCCTTTTAAATCACTAGCCCCAGGGCAGCTGCTCCCTTTGCCCCTCCTCTGCCCGTCAGCAGCCAGGGGTGGGGAGGGGAGGGGAAGGGGTAGGAACATTAAAGCGCTGCTGGGTCCTTTGCCACAGCAGTGCTTTAGCACATTCCCCCTGCCCTCCGCAACAGAGAACCATCCTTAAAGTGCTGCTGCTGCAGTGCTTTAATGTTCCTGCCCCTTTTGCCTCCCGTTGGGGGATCTGCTGGTAAGGTCTGTACCTGCAGGGCAGCTGACCGGGGGAAGAGGCTGCAGCACTTTAAGGATAGTCCTTTGCCACGGCAGCGCTTTAATGATTTTCAATGGGAATTAGGTGCCTAAATACCTTTGAGGATTGGGGTCTAAGACACTACAGTGAGAGCACCATGGAAAGGCCCAGGAGGAAATGAATAATTTTTCATTCAGTTTTGGGTTTGGATTGTGAACAGTAAATTATGAGTCATGCCACACGTTTAATGATGAAGATAAAAAGAAATATTGACTGGCTACCCATCAGTGAGCACTGTCCATCCTGTGCATTGAATGAGATGGGGGTCCTGTGAAAAAAATAATATGTGAGCATGTAATTAAAGACTGTCATAATGAACAGAGGGGCCAAATTCAGATTGCACAAGTAATCTTAATTCAGGTATATAACTTTTTGCAACCTAAATGTTTCTTTAACAAGATTTTTTAATGTAATTTTATTATATAAAATATGTCTGTCAGTGACTTTTGTAGAAGCTAGAGCGTAGAAAGGTCTATTAAATTATCTAGTCCTTTTCTCTGCCAATGCAGAATTATTCTTTGTTGACATTCACTAATGTTTTGCCCTGTCTAGTTTAAATGTACCGTGTAATGTTCACATTACATTTATAAATATCACTGGCCATTTTACAAACTATTAATAGAGTTTTCTTTTCTAATAAATCACTTTTTAAATATTTAACACGTTAGCTCCATTGCAGTCTTTACAATATGTTATTTTTGTGTTTTAGCTGTCACTTGGATGCTGATATGTAAAGCAAAATGGCTAAAATCAACACCCAGCATTCCTACCCTGCTGTGCACAGGCTGTCTATTAGGACCACTGATGAAGACATTGAAAGAATTGAAAATGGCTTTAGCAGGTAATATGTCCCTTTCTTCACAGTCAAGACGACAGAAATTACTGCATGTACATTGTGGCACGACTGTAGTGCTATGCATTATGGGAATGCTTGCCCACACAGTCTTTGACCCAGTGAAGTTAACTGAATTTCAACTGTTAGTAGCTGTGATGAGCAAAAGGCACAATAGGAAAGCTACTATCACTTCTGCTGCTGGAGCTAAATCCTGCATTCCTTGGGTCACAATACTGTTCACTTCAGTGGGAAGTATAAGTGTCAAGGAAAACCAAATCCCATTCACAGAATACTCCTCAAATTTTTGGGCTCTGTACTGGGATGAGTTGAAAGGGTTAGAGGAGAAGGGATCCTTTCTCTATGCCAATCTACTGCTTCTCCCAGTGGAATGGCTGTTGAATCTGCATAGTTGCAAATCCACTAGCTCTAGTTATAGGTCATCTCTCAATCCTCCCTGCAGTCTGGTGCAAAAGAAGCCCCTTACAGGGCTGTGGGCTCATAGGAGTGGTATGTTGTTTTGCGGGCTCCTCATATCTTCCTCCCATACAGTGGAATTGTACCAGCTACGTTTGCACTCAGGGCTCTCTGTGGGCATGGGTAGACTCGGAGAATGCATGGTGTATATAATGTATAAGCAAATGAGTTAATGTGTTATAACACACCACTCATTTTCCCAATTCAGATGAGCCCCATGCCTGTAGGGTGGGGAGGGAGAGTAGGATTTACCCTGAATGTTCTGCAGTGCATTTACAGCAGTGAAAAATATGGCTTGGTTTGTTCTTGAGGATGCACACTGTCTCAGTCAAGCTTACCTCTTTTTAGGGGCAACCACTGTAGGGTGTTTATTATTTGTGCTCTAAGACTGGAGAAATGTATTAGCTTGACTGGGTTTGGTTGTGTGAATAATGGGTGTGGGGTGTTGAGTAACCAGAAGAGAGCCTGGAAACACCCTTTTTGGGTCCACTGACTTTTCCTTTTGTATAGAGTGGGCACCTTCTTCCTGAACATAGGCTATATATGGCTGTTCATAGCTGCATAATGAAAGTGGAGTTGCCTTTATTTCATTCAGAGTGGCCTGTTTGACCTAGCGATACTGCACAGTGTCCTCACTTGGGAAGATCTGCAGCCACCATGACTGTAGATCTTAGCACGGGTTTGCATCTGTGTACAGTGACACTGCTGCAAAAGAGAGAAAATGTGGCTGAAGGCAAGGGTGAGTCTTTCCTTCTTTCCTCCGTGTCCTTTTACTAAAGGATAGCAGTGATCGACAGTCTGCAGAACGAAATTACTATGCAGCTGTGAGTGCATTTGTCTAAAGGTTTAAATGTAAAACCGAGTCACTGCTTTCAGTGTCAATAGCTGTCATAATTAAGTCTTTACCTCAGATAATGTGGCTTAAATATACATGTCTACCACATGAATTACACTCTCTCAACATGAGAGTAATCCTGGAAAAGCATTTGTTTCAAACATTCTGTTTGCTCTGGCCAATATTAATGACAAGAATTACAGATCAGCAAAAAAGATCTAATTTCCCTTTAAAAGAGATGACATATTAAAGGTAATTGGATTAGATATTCTTGTGTGAGAGTGAGAGAGAGAGCGAGAGAGAAAGCTAGAGAGAGAGAGAAGAGTTGTTAGATGATTTCTAGAAAATATAAAATGCCTTTGTAACTTCAATCAGCAGCCTGAAATGATACACACTCAGTGAGATATACTGGTATTTATCAAGAGACAACATAGTTTGGCTTAGTCAGGCTGTGAGTAAGAATGTAATTCTAAGCAACGAGACAAACTTGTGAATTTTTTGATAATACTGAAGCACTCCATGAAGCTCATGCAATTTTTTGCAAAAATGTTACCAATGTGATTGAAATGAAAACAGGAAATATAGCTTATAACCTACATGTTTGTAAAAATTTTCAGGAAGTTTGGAATTGTTTAAAGAGAGTAGGTGAATGGAGAACTTTGGAAGTTCATGTGTTGTAATGCATTGTTTCATATGTTGTCTTTCACAAATTGCAAAAGGTGGTTCTTATCCCCAAACCCACATTAAGGCTTTTGTTATAAACCATGAGTCATTATCATAGATAAGTGGAAATCCACATTTCCGGTTCCTTATGTCTCTCATTCTCCAGTTTGAGGAGATAGGAGGGGAATTAGAGTCCCTGAAGCATACTAGAGAGATGGAGGACTAAGAGGACTAAAAGAATACTTTTTAAGAAAATGAAAACTGAGATTTTCATATAATAACAGTTCTACAAGAGTTAGGGCTTTAAGTTAAACATCAAATGTAGTGAGAATTATCAGTACTGGCAAGAGGGGTAGTCTCTGCCCCACACAATGTACAGTGGCAGCCTTTTCTCTAACTTGTGGGTGTGATTGAGAGCGAAAGTGTGCTACCAACCTAGTCCACTGTACCAAAAAACTCTAGCTCTGATTTTTAAAATCCAGCCTCCCATAATGTATGGGTGTGGTTGACATAACAGGGATATCAAACTAGCTGATATGGAGGCACAATCGGGTAGTTAGATGTCTAAATGGTATCAGTTGCTCAAAAGGGGCCATTAAAAATTGGGTCAGAACCTTGAAGTGTTTCCATTAAATCAAACTGTCTTTTACAGGTGAAAGTGATTTTATTTCATTTTGCTCAAAGGCCAAATAAGTGCAAAAGCAAATTTAGGGCCAGATTAGGGGTAGGCCTTCCATGGATTTATAAAGAGGGTAAGGTGAAGCCTCCATACCTGCACTTCCTATGCATGGACCAGGGTACGAATTGTGTAGGGCTAGCTCTGCCAGATATCCAGAAGGGATGGGAGGAGGCTGAAGCTAGATATGGACAACTGTAGATGAGCTTGCAGACTTCACCCCTTGAAGGGTGGAGCAGCAGCTGCCTATACCACTGATTCTCTCAGAGGCCTGGTCTACACTGATGGAAGAGAGCGTCCATCAACACGGCTAACTTTGTTCAGGGCAGTGGTGTTCCTACACTGACAGAAACATCCCTTCTGTAAGTGCTTCTATGCTAAGGGGCTATGCCAGCATAGTTATGCCAACACAGTCTCCGTAGTGTAGACGTACCCTGAGGCACAGAGCCATAGTTCCCCCTGTGGGGGTGTGGCTTTTCACCATGCCTAATATGGTTTGGGCCTAAAAGGTGCAATTTAACTCAGAAGAGTTTTTGTTTTTTAACCTATTATCTTTTGTTCAGTGACTCCATAGTCGCCTCTCATATTGATTTTACACCAGTGTAACCTGTTGGCTCAATATTGACAATAATAATATTACAGTGGTAACTGGAGGCCCTTATCAGGATTGTGCCTGGCACTGTGTAAAACAAAAAAGACACAGTTCTTGCACTGAAGAGTTTGCAGCTAAACACCGATCCTGCAGCTGGCTCCTGTAAACTGACCTTTGTGCCTGCATAAAGCCAGTTGCAGGATCTGATTCTAGGAGGACAAGCAGCATTCAAAGAGCATGGGAGAGAAAAATCAGGAAAATACTAGTTTATATACATCTTTGTGTTTGTATAGGCAATGGAGTTCATTTTAGATTTACTCTTGATTGACACTTTTATAAGTGTGTGGAATCAAGTTTAATTTCTTCTCAGTTACTTCTCTGTGACGTTGGAATGACACTTCCAGAAACAAAGATATCTGATAATTTCGTAAAAAAAAGTAAATCCAGTTGCAAATGTATAGAACCCTGTAGATGGGCCAGACTCACCCCCCACAGCGCCTCCTGCTGGTTGCTTCTGGGAATTAGCTCAGTTCCAACTGCAGAGCAACCTCTGCAGGCCAGTGATCCACCTGTCCTCTGCTGGCCCCTGGGTCCCTGCCTGGACCCAGTGCCCCTTTAACTGGGTATGCCCCCTCCCAGGGGAGCCCTCACCCCACTATCCCCACATTGCCTCAGTATTGGCTACTGCCCAGTCATTGTCTAGCCCTCACACCCTGGGGCAGACTGCAGTATCAGCCACTCATCATAGGCAAAGGTGTTTTGGACTGGCTGCCTTTACCCACCCTCCTGCTGCCCCTCTGCAAGCCCAGTACCTCAGAGGCCTAGAACCAGCTCTCAGCCTGGGGAGTTGCTGGCCTAGGGCTTCCCAGCTCCTAAGGCCTTTCCCCAGCCCTGCCTACCTCTAGGTCCCCTGGGTGAGCTCCCAAGCAGCCAGGCCAGTCTCCCTCTCTAGTCAGAGAGAGACTGTCCTGGCCTTCTGGCTTCCCTGCCTCTTATAGGGGCCTGCTGGGCCTGATTGGAGCATGGCCACAGCTGAGCCCACTTTCCCCAATCAGCCCAGGCTTTGGGCCCCAGCCTACAGGCTGCTTTCTCCAGGCCCAGCCCCCTTCCCAGGGCTGCTTTTAACCCCTGCAGGGCAGGAGCAGGGATCCACCCTGCTACAAACCCATTTCTGTGAATGTGGAATGTCATCACTTCAGTACAGTCTTCTCACGAGCGTTCTGTTTTTCCTAAGCTACAAGTGCACATTATACATGCCTACAGAGCATATATTTATTGATAAAATAAGCTCAACTGCAAAAAGTTTTAGGGCATGTATACACAGCTTAATACGGTAAGCGACCTTTGTAAAACAAAAGTCAAGCACCAAGAACAAAACAGACGGCCTCCCAAAATACAATGACACAGCCATTTACCCACCCAGCACCAGTCCCTTAGCCAAAGCCTGAGGAAAGAGCTGGGCCTTGTTCCTTTTCCTGAAGTTAAGCAGATTCTGGCTCAGATGGAGCAGCTGAGGAAGTAAATTCTGGAGTCAAGGACCCTACACTAAGAATACCTGGTCATGAGGAGAGCGTGGGGGGGGAGGGAGGGGCGCTAACGGAATATCTCCTGAGTCAATGGAAGAGTCTTTCCATTGATTTCAGTGAGCACTAGGTTGGATTCTAGGTGATTAAATCTGGTGACTGTTAGCTTGAGTGTGCCAGCTGATCTTAACTAGGTTGAAAGTTGATCATTCAAATAGCCAGGACTCAAACTTTACAGCTTTATAGATCAAAATCAACACCCAGACTTAAATACAAAGCTCATGCAGCTGATGAAGAGCTGGTTAATATGTTCCCTGTAGCTAACACTAGCAACTAGATGGGTAGTTGCGTGCTCCCCAGTTGATTCTTCAGAGTCTCAAGGGCTCTATTGAAGTGCAAAATGTGATTATATTATACATGTTTAAGCCATTTCAAGCACGTGGGGGGAGGGGGACAATAGACTCCGGATTTTCAGTTTCTGAGTGAGCTACATTGTACTGAAGAGGCAACCATGGATCAGAAGGCCTCTCACAATAGATATGTATCTTGCAGAGTGGGACTTTGTCAGCCGCTTACTTCACTCCTTATCTAACACCAGCAAGTATTAAGTTTAGGGCTGTCAAGTGATTAAATAATGAATCATGATTAATCATGCGATTAGTCGCGCTGTTAAACAATCATAGAATACCATTTATTTAAATATTTGTGGATGTTTTCTACATTTTAAAATATATTGATTTCAGTTACAACACAGAATACAACACAGTGTACAGTACTCATTTTATATTTATTTTGATTACAAATATTTGCACTGTAAAAAACAAATAGTATTTTTCAATTCATGTAATACAAGTACTGTACTGCAATCTCTTTATCATGAAAGTTGAATGTAAAATGTAAAATTATGTACAACCCGCCCACCCCCGCATTCAAAAATAAAACAATGGAAAACTTTAGAGCCTAGGAAACCACTCAGTCCTACTTCTTGTTCAGCCAATTGCTCAGACAAACAAGTTTGTTTATATTTGCAGGAGATAATGTTGCCCGCTTCTTGTTTACAGTGTCACCTGAGACCGAGAACAGACATTCGCGTAGCACCATTGTAGTCAGCGTCACAAGATATTTACATGCCAGATGTGCTAAAGATTCATATGTCACTTGATGCTTCAACCATCACTCCAGAGGACATG